>NC_088240.1:87608379-87683539 GCF_036934945.1 Oncorhynchus masou masou
TCCACACTCCATCCCCAGGTGGCAGCACTAAAATGGTCTATCTGCTGAGCCAAGCTTTTATTTGCACACAGGTGCTGCCAATTAAGATGATTGTCAGTCCGGGAGAGAGAGGAGGTCGGAAACCTCTCAGAGGCCTTTCTTTGTGTTAGTAAACCTCTGAAGTTGGGAATGCTTTTTTGTAATTAGTTTTTTTTGTACATATTTATATTGTCATCATGAATAATCTGCTTGGATTGGCCGACCATTGGAGTCATGACGGAGCTGGCCCTGGCCCTAAGGTGGCTGTCTCCTGGGCACATTCAACACCTGGTCGCATATACTTACTGCTCACATTTATGCACACATCAAATCTGAGCACTGCTGCACTAGGGAGAGAGGCTTGCTCTCTATTGCTGCAGCTGCGGAGGGCCCGGGGTTTGTGAGATGGGAGCGTGCAGATGGAGGGAGAGAGAGGAAGACGCTGTAGCCAAGGCAACTCGGCGACAGCCAAGACTTTCTAACTTGTAGCAGCCACAACGTTATTTATCATCCCATATAACAGTGCCTGTCTTGACTGGAGTAGCCTAGAGAAGCTCGCTACACAGTATAGCTAGCTAGGCTAATTGAAGCTACATGCTGCGCCCATTCGGATAAACCACAACCCCATTCAGTAAAATCCAACCCCATTCAAATAAACCACAACCCCATTCAGTAAAATCCAACCCCATTCATATAAAACACAACCCCATTCACATAAACCACAACCCCATTCATATAAACCACAACTCCATTCAGGTAAATCAACAGCCTACCTGTTGATTGCTTGTTGTAGCCTACTCCTGTTCATTTCACAAACTTTTAATTCCGTCATTTTATTCCAAGTTGCATTGCATTAGTGAACTCTGCTACACACTTGCTACACATTGAGCCTCTTTGCTGCTTTGACTGGGCAACGTAAACAGCAAGCTCCACATGGGTCGGCCACCGGTCTATTTATGGGGCGCACGTCATTGAAAAGTTTGTTGTTCTATTTTTTTACAATTTCACATGTATACTGACATTTTATTTAGAAAAAGCCTTTCAGCGTTAAAATACATGAAAGTATATGAAAATACAGTGACATAGCAGACATTGTTTGTCAAATAAAGTTGAAGTCAAATTATAGTTTAAAATTAAACAAACAAAAAAATACCTTCCTTTACCTTTAAAAAAATATATATATTACAGAACAAGAAAACCCCCACAAAAAACACACAACATTAATCTAACATAAACACTTCTGACAGCCTCTTTAATTTCTTCCATTTCTCATCCATACAGGATGAGACATGAATGATTCATGGCCCAGCATGCACTGGGACAGGAAATGGAAACAAATAGAGGGAGGCTTAGGTTGCATCCCAAATGGCACCCAATTCTTTATAAAACACTGCTTATGACCAGGCCCGGGGAATAGGGTGCCATTTGGGACGTAACCCAGGCTAAAACCCCAGCCAGCCAGGTCCCCCAGCCCCAGTCCCCCATCCCACCTCTCAGCTGCAGCCTGTCTGAGTGACTGAGAGAGCCCATCTGTGGCGCAAGGCTACTCCCCCGGTAAGTGCAATGGGGAGTATCAACATTCCTCCAACTAGGCTATACAACAGTACAGCACTGCCCACTCATTTATAAAAGAGAAGCTGCTGTAGGAGAAATGTCGTGGTCTGTCTGTAAGGACTGCTCTGACCCTCTCTCCCTCAGTGTGGCTCCAGCTGCAGGTGATGTTGTGTGGGGAACATTGGAGTAGGTGGTGAGGGTAGGTAACAACATCTCCTCCCCGCTGATCCTCAACACTGGGGCCCCACAAGGGTGCGTTCTGAGCCCTCTCCTGTACTCCCTGTTCACCCACGACTGCGTGGCCACGCACGCCTCCAACTCAATCATCAAGTTTGCGGACGACACAACAGTGGTAGGCTTGATTACCAACAATGACGAGACGGCCTACAGGGAGGAGGTGAGGGCCCTCGGAGTGTGGTGTCAGGAAAATAACCTCACACTCAACGTCAACAAAACTAAGGAGATGATTGTGGACTTCAGGAAACAGCAGAGGGAACACCCCCCTATCCACATCGATGGAACAGTAGTGGAGAGAGTAGCAAGTTTTAAGTTCCTCGGCATACACATCACAGACAAACTGAATTGGTCCACTCACACAGACAGCATCGTGAAGAAGGTGCAGCAGCGCCTCTTCAACCTCAGGAGGCTGAAGAAATTCGGCTTGTCACCAAAAGCACTCACAAACTTCTACAGAGGCACAATCGAGAGCATCCTGGCGGGCTGTATCACCGCCTGGTACGGCAACTGCTCCGCCCTCAACCGTAAGGCTCTCCAGAGGGTAGTGAGGTCTGCACAACGCATCATCGGGGGCAAACTACCTGCCCTCCAGGACACCTACACCACCCGATGTTACAGGAAGGCCATAAAGATCATCAAGGACATCTACCACCCGAGCCACTGCCTGTTCACCCCGTTATCATCCAGAAGGCGAGGTCAGTACAGGTGCATCAAAGCTGGGACCGAGAGACTGAAAAACAGCTTCTATCTCAAGGCCATCAGACTGTTAAACAGCCACCACTAACATTGAGTGGCTGCTGCCAACACTGACACTGACTCAACTCCAGCCACTTTAATAATGGGAATTGATGGGAAATGTTGTAAATACATCACTAGCCACTTTAAACAATGCTACCTTATATAATGTTACTTACCCTACATTATTCATCTCATATGCATACCTATATACTGTACTCTATATCATCGACTGCATCCTTATGTAATACATGTATCACTAGCCACTTTAACTATGCCACTTTGTTTACATACTCATCTCACATGTATATACTGTACTCGATACCATCTACTGTATCTTGCCTATGCTGCTCTGTACCATCACTCATTCATATATCCTTATGTACATATTCTTTATCCCCTTACACTGTGTATAAGACAGTAGATTAGGAATTGTTAGTTAGATTACTTGTTGGTTATTACTGCATTGTCGGAACTAGAAGCACAAGCATTTCGCTACACTCGCATTAACATCTGCTAACCATGTGTATGTGACAAATAAAATTTGATTTGATTTGAGTAGAGGAGTGAGGAACATGACTGGAAATGAGGGATGAGTTACCCTACATACAGTACTGTGTAGAATGTTCTCCACTAGCAAAACTGAGGGATGAGTTACCCTACATACAGTACTGTGTAGAATGTTCTCCACTAGCAAAACTGAGGGATGAGTTACCCTACATACAGTACTGTGTAGAATGTTCTACACTAGCAAAACTGAGGGATGAGTTACCCTACATACAGTACTGTGTAGAATGTTCTACACTAGCAAAACTGAGGGATGAGTTACCCTACATACAGTACTGTGTAGAATGTTCTCCACTAGCAAAACTGAGGGATGAGTTACCCTACATACAGTACTGTGTAGAATGTTCTCCACTAGCAAAACTGAGGGATGAGTTACCCTACATACAGTACTGTGTAGAATGTTCTCCACTAGCAAAACTGAGGGATGAGTTACCCTACATACAGTACTGTGTAGAATGTTCTCCACTAGCAAAACTGAGGGATGAGTTAACCTACATACAGTAGTGTGTAGAATGTTCTCCACTAACAAAACTGAGGGATGAGTTACCCTACATACAGTACTGTGTAGAATGTTCTCCACTAGCAAAACTGAGGGATGAGTTAACCTACATACAGTAGTGTGTAGAATGTTCTCCACTAGCAAAACTGAGGGATGAGTTACCCTACATACAGTACTGTGTAGAATGTTCTCCACTAGCAAAACTGAGGGATGAGTTACCCTACATACAGTACTGTGTAGAATGTTCTCCACTAGCAAAACTGAGGGATGAGTTACCCTACATACAGTACTGTGTAGAATGTTCTCCACTAGCAAAACTGAGGGATGAGTTACCCTACATACAGTACTGTGTAGAATGTTCTCCACTAGCAAAACTGAGGGATGAGTTACCCTACATACAGTACTGTGTAGAATGTTCTCCACTAGCAAAACTGAGGGATGAGTTACCCTACATACAGTACTGTGTAGAATGTTCTCCACGAGCAAAACTGAGGGATGAGTTACCCTACATACAGTACTGTGTAGAATGTTCTCCACTAGCAAAACTGAGGGATGAGTTACCCTACATACAGTACTGTGTAGAATGTTCTCCACTAGCAAAACTGAGGGATGAGTTACCCTACATATAGTACTGTGTAGAATGTTCTCCACTAGCAAAACTGAGGGATGAGTTACCCTACATACAGTACTGTGTAGAATGTTCTCCACTAACACAACTGAGGGATTAGTTACCCTACATACAGTACTGTGTAGAATGTTCTCCACTAGCAAAACTGAGGGATGAGTTACCCTACATACAGTACTGTGTAGAATGTTCTCCACTAGCAAAACTGAGGGATGAGTTACCCTACATACAGTACTGTGTAGAATGTTCTCCACTAGCAAAACTGAGGGATGAGTTACCCTACATACAGTACTGTGTAGAATGTTCTCCACTAGCAAAACTGAGGGATGAGTTACCCTACATACAGTACTGTGTAGAATGTTCTCCACTAGCAAAACTGAGGGATGAGTTACCCTACATACAGTACTGTGTAGAATGTTCTCCACTAGCAAAACTGAGGGATGAGTTACCCTACATACAGTACTGTGTAGAATGTTCTCCACTAGCAAAACTGAGGGATGAGTTACCCTACATACAGTACTGTGTAGAATGTTCTCCACTAACAAAACTGAGGGATGAGTTACCCTACATACAGTACTGTGTAGAATGTTCTCCACTAGCAAAACTGAGGGATGAGTTACCCTACATACAGTACTGTGTAGAATGTTCTCCACTAGCAAAACTGAGGGATGAGTTACCCTACATACAGTACTGTGTAGAATGTTCTCCACTAGCAAAACTGAGGGATGAGTTACCCTACATACAGTACTGTCTAGAATGTTCTCCACTAGCAAAACTGAGGGATGAGTTAACCTACATACAGTAGTGTGTAGAATGTTCTCCACTAACAAAACTGAGGGATGAGTTACCCTACATACAGTACTGTGTAGAATGTTCTCCACTAGCAAAACTGAGGGATGAGTTAACCTACATACAGTAGTGTGTAGAATGTTCTCCACTAGCAAAACTGAGGGATGAGTTACCCTACATACAGTACTGTGTAGAATGTTCTCCACTAGCAAAACTGAGGGATGAGTTACCCTACATACAGTACTGTGTAGAATGTTCTCCACTAGCAAAACTGAGGGATGAGTTACCCTACATACAGTACTGTGTAGAATGTTCTCCACTAGCAAAACTGAGGGATGAGTTACCCTACATACAGTACTGTGTAGAATGTTCTCCACTAGCAAAACTGAGGGATGAGTTACCCTACATACAGTACTGTGTAGAATGTTCTCCACTAGCAAAACTGAGGGATGAGTTACCCTACATACAGTACTGTGTAGAATGTTCTCCACTAGCAAAACTGAGGGATGAGTTACCCTACATACAGTACTGTGTAGAATGTTCTCCACTAGCAAAACTGAGGGATGAGTTACCCTACATACAGTAGTGTGTAGAATGTTCTCCACTAGCAAAACTGAGGGATGAGTTACCCTACATACAGTACTGTGTAGAATGTTCTCCACTAGCAAAACTGAGGGATGAGTTACCCTACATACAGTACTGTGTAGAATGTTCTCCACGAGCAAAACTGAGGGATGAGTTACCCTACATACAGTACTGTGTAGAATGTTCTCCACTAGCAAAACTGAGGGATGAGTTACCCTACATACAGTACTGTGTAGAATGTTCTCCACTAGCAAAACTGAGGGATGAGTTACCCTACATACAGTACTGTGTAGAATGTTCTCCACTAACAAAACTGAGGGATGAGTTACCCTACATACAGTACTGTGTAGAATGTTCTCCACTAGCAAAACTGAGTTATGAGTTACCCTACATACAGTACTGTGTAGAATGTTCTCCACTAGCAAAACTGAGGGATGAGTTACCCTACATACAGTACTGTGTAGAATGTTCTACACTAGCAAAACTGAGGGATGAGTTACCCTACATACAGTACTGTGTAGAATGTTCTCCACTAGCAAAACTGAGGGATGAGTTACCCTACATACAGTACTGTGTAGAATGTTCTCCACTAGCAAAACTGAGGGATGAGTTACCCTACATACAGTACTGTGTAGAATGTTCTCCACTAGCAAAACTGAGGGATGAGTTACCCTACATACAGTACTGTGTAGAATGTTCTACACAATCAAAACTGAGGGATGAGTTACCCTACATACAGTACTGTGTAGAATGTTCTACACTAGCAAAACTGAGGGATGAGTTACCCTACATACAGTACTGTCTAGAATGTTCTCCACTAGCAAAACTGAGGGATGAGTTAACCTACATACAGTAGTGTGTAGAATGTTCTCCACTAACAAAACTGAGGGATGAGTTACCCTACATACAGTACTGTGTAGAATGTTCTCCACTAGCAAAACTGAGGGATGAGTTAACCTACATACAGTAGTGTGTAGAATGTTCTCCACTAGCAAAACTGAGGGATGAGTTACCCTACATACAGTACTGTGTAGAATGTTCTCCACTAGCAAAACTGAGGGATGAGTTACCCTACATACAGTACTGTGTAGAATGTTCTCCACTAGCAAAACTGAGGGATGAGTTACCCTACATACAGTACTGTGTAGAATGTTCTCCACTAGCAAAACTGAGGGATGAGTTACCCTACATACAGTACTGTGTAGAATGTTCTCCACTAGCAAAACTGAGGGATGAGTTACCCTACATACAGTACTGTGTAGAATGTTCTCCACTAGCAAAACTGAGGGATGAGTTACCCTACATACAGTACTGTGTAGAATGTTCTCCACG
This sequence comes from Oncorhynchus masou masou, assembly GCF_036934945.1. Classification (NCBI taxonomy): domain Eukaryota; kingdom Metazoa; phylum Chordata; class Actinopteri; order Salmoniformes; family Salmonidae; genus Oncorhynchus; species Oncorhynchus masou. The sequence goes on from NC_088240.1 coordinate 87,615,321, forward strand.
AGCAAAACTGAGGGATGAGTTACCCTACATACAGTACTGTGTAGAATGTTCTCCACTAGCAAAACTGAGGGATGAGTTACCCTACATACAGTACTGTGTAGAATGTTCTCCACTAGCAAAACTGAGGGATGAGTTACCCTACATATAGTACTGTGTAGAATGTTCTCCACTAGCAAAACTGAGGGATGAGTTACCCTACATACAGTACTGTGTAGAATGTTCTCCACTAACACAACTGAGGGATTAGTTACCCTACATACAGTACTGTGTAGAATGTTCTCCACTAGCAAAACTGAGGGATGAGTTACCCTACATACAGTACTGTGTAGAATGTTCTCCACTAGCAAAACTGAGGGATGAGTTACCCTACATACAGTACTGTGTAGAATGTTCTCCACTAGCAAAACTGAGGGATGAGTTACCCTACATACAGTACTGTGTAGAATGTTCTCCACTAGCAAAACTGAGGGATGAGTTACCCTACATACAGTACTGTGTAGAATGTTCTCCACTAGCAAAACTGAGGGATGAGTTACCCTACATACAGTACTGTGTAGAATGTTCTCCACTAGCAAAACTGAGGGATGAGTTACCCTACATACAGTACTGTGTAGAATGTTCTCCACTAGCAAAACTGAGGGATGAGTTACCCTACATACAGTACTGTGTAGAATGTTCTCCACTAACAAAACTGAGGGATGAGTTACCCTACATACAGTACTGAGTAGAATGTTCTCCACTAGCAAAACTGAGGGATGAGTTACCCTACATACAGTACTGTGTAGAATGTTCTCCACTAGCAAAACTGAGGGATGAGTTACCCTACATACAGTACTGTGTAGAATGTTCTCCACTAGCAAAACTGAGGGATGAGTTACCCTACATACAGTACTGTCTAGAATGTTCTCCACTAGCAAAACTGAGGGATGAGTTAACCTACATACAGTAGTGTGTAGAATGTTCTCCACTAACAAAACTGAGGGATGAGTTACCCTACATACAGTACTGTGTAGAATGTTCTCCACCAGCAAAACTGAGGGATGAGTTAACCTACATACAGTAGTGTGTAGAATGTTCTCCACTAGCAAAACTGAGGGATGAGTTACCCTACATACAGTACTGTGTAGAATGTTCTCCACTAGCAAAACTGAGGGATGAGTTACCCTACATACAGTACTGTGTAGAATGTTCTCCACTAGCAAAACTGAGGGATGAGTTACCCTACATACAGTACTGTGTAGAATGTTCTCCACTAGCAAAACTGAGGGATGAGTTACCCTACATACAGTACTGTGTAGAATGTTCTCCACTAGCAAAACTGAGGGATGAGTTACCCTACATACAGTACTGTGTAGAATGTTCTCCACTAGCAAAACTGAGGGATGAGTTACCCTACATACAGTACTGTGTAGAATGTTCTCCACTAGCAAAACTGAGGGATGAGTTACCCTACATACAGTACTGTGTAGAATGTTCTCCACTAGCAAAACTGAGGGATGAGTTACCCTACATACAGTACTGTGTAGAATGTTCTCCACTAGCAAAACTGAGGGATGAGTTACCCTACATACAGTACTGTGTAGAATGTTCTCCACTAGCAAAACTGAGGGATGAGTTACCCTACATACAGTACTGTCTAGAATGTTCTCCACTAGCAAAACTGAGGGATGAGTTAACCTACATACAGTAGTGTGTAGAATGTTCTCCACTAACAAAACTGAGGGATGAGTTACCCTACATACAGTACTGTGTAGAATGTTCTCCACTAGCAAAACTGAGGGATGAGTTAACCTACATACAGTAGTGTGTAGAATGTTCTCCACTAGCAAAACTGAGGGATGAGTTACCCTACATACAGTACTGTGTAGAATGTTCTCCACTAGCAAAACTGAGGGATGAGTTACCCTACATACAGTACTGTGTAGAATGTTCTCCACGAGCAAAACTGAGGGATGAGTTACCCTACATACAGTACTGTGTAGAATGTTCTCCACTAGCAAAACTGAGGGATGAGTTACCCTACATACAGTACTGTGTAGAATGTTCTCCACTAGCAAAACTGAGGGATGAGTTACCCTACATACAGTACTGTGTAGAATGTTCTCCACTAACAAAACTGAGGGATGAGTTACCCTACATACAGTACTGTGTAGAATGTTCTCCACTAGCAAAACTGAGTTATGAGTTACCCTACATACAGTACTGTGTAGAATGTTCTCCACTAGCAAAACTGAGGGATGAGTTACCCTACATACAGTACTGTGTAGAATGTTCTACACTAGCAAAACTGAGGGATGAGTTACCCTACATACAGTACTGTGTAGAATGTTCTCCACTAGCAAAACTGAGGGATGAGTTACCCTACATACAGTACTGTGTAGAATGTTCTCCACTAGCAAAACTGAGGGATGAGTTACCCTACATACAGTACTGTGTAGAATGTTCTCCACTAGCAAAACTGAGGGATGAGTTACCCTACATACAGTACTGTGTAGAATGTTCTACACAATCAAAACTGAGGGATGAGTTACCCTACATACAGTACTGTGTAGAATGTTCTACACTAGCAAAACTGAGGGATGAGTTACCCTACATACAGTACTGTGTAGAATGTTCTCCACTAGCAAAACTGAGGGATGAGTTACCCTACATACAGTACTGTGTAGAATGTTCTCCACTAGCAAAACTGAGGGATGAGTTACCCTACATACAGTACTGTGTAGAATGTTCTCCACTAGCAAAACTGAGGGATGAGTTACCCTACATACAGTACTGTCTAGAATGTTCTCCACTAGCAAAACTGAGGGATGAGTTAACCTACATACAGTAGTGTGTAGAATGTTCTCCACTAGCAAAACTGAGGGATGAGTTACCCTACATACAGTACTGTGTAGAATGTTCTCCACTAGCAAAACTGAGGGATGAGTTACCCTACATACAGTACTGTGTAGAATGTTCTCCACGAGCAAAACTGAGGGATGAGTTACCCTACATACAGTACTGTGTAGAATGTTCTCCACTAGCAAAACTGAGGGATGAGTTACCCTACATACAGTACTGTGTAGAATGTTCTCCACTAGCAAAACTGAGGGATGAGTTACCCTACATACAGTACTGTGTAGAATGTTCTCCACTAACAAAACTGAGGGATGAGTTACCCTACATACAGTACTGTGTAGAATGTTCTCCACTAGCAAAACTGAGGGATGAGTTACCCTACATACAGTACTGTGTAGAATGTTCTCCACTAGCAAAACTGAGGGATGAGTTACCCTACATACAGTACTGTCTAGAATGTTCTCCACTAGCAAAACTGAGGGATGAGTTAACCTACATACAGTAGTGTGTAGAATGTTCTCCACTAACAAAACTGAGGGATGAGTTACCCTACATACAGTACTGTGTAGAATGTTCTCCACTAGCAAAACTGAGGGATGAGTTAACCTACATACAGTAGTGTGTAGAATGTTCTCCACTAGCAAAACTGAGGGATGAGTTACCCTACATACAGTACTGTGTAGAATGTTCTCCACTAGCAAAACTGAGGGATGAGTTACCCTACATACAGTACTGTGTAGAATGTTCTCCACTAGCAAAACTGAGGGATGAGTTACCCTACATACAGTACTGTGTAGAATGTTCTCCACTAGCAAAACTGAGGGATGAGTTACCCTACATACAGTACTGTGTAGAATGTTCTCCACTAGCAAAACTGAGGGATGAGTTACCCTACATACAGTACTGTGTAGAATGTTCTCCACTAGCAAAACTGAGGGATGAGTTACCCTACATACAGTACTGTGTAGAATGTTCTCCACTAGCAAAACTGAGGGATGAGTTACCCTACATACAGTACTGTGTAGAATGTTCTCCACTAGCAAAACTGAGGGATGAGTTACCCTACATACAGTACTGTGTAGAATGTTCTCCACTAGCAAAACTGAGGGATGAGTTACCCTACATACAGTACTGTGTAGAATGTTCTCCACTAGCAAAACTGAGGGATGAGTTACCCTACATACAGTACTGTCTAGAATGTTCTCCACTAGCAAAACTGAGGGATGAGTTAACCTACATACAGTAGTGTGTAGAATGTTCTCCACTAACAAAACTGAGGGATGAGTTACCCTACATACAGTACTGTGTAGAATGTTCTCCACTAGCAAAACTGAGGGATGAGTTAACCTACATACAGTAGTGTGTAGAATGTTCTCCACTAGCAAAACTGAGGGATGAGTTACCCTACATACAGTACTGTGTAGAATGTTCTCCACTAGCAAAACTGAGGGATGAGTTACCCTACATACAGTACTGTGTAGAATGTTCTCCACGAGCAAAACTGAGGGATGAGTTACCCTACATACAGTACTGTGTAGAATGTTCTCCACTAGCAAAACTGAGGGATGAGTTACCCTACATACAGTACTGTGTAGAATGTTCTCCACTAGCAAAACTGAGGGATTAGTTACCCTACATACAGTACTGTGTAGAATGTTCTCCACTAGCAAAACTGAGGGATGAGTTACCCTACATACAGTACTGTGTAGAATGTTCTCCACTAACACAACTGAGGGATTAGTTACCCTACATACAGTACTGTGTAGAATGTTCTCCACTAGCAAAACTGAGGGATGAGTTACCCTACATACAGTACTGTGTAGAATGTTCTCCACTAGCAAAACTGAGGGATGAGTTACCCTACATACAGTACTGTGTAGAATGTTCTCCACTAGCAAAACTGAGGGATGAGTTAACCTACATACAGTAGTGTGTAGAATGTTCTCCACTAACAAAACTGAGGGATGAGTTACCCTACATACAGTACTGTGTAGAATGTTCTCCACTAGCAAAACTGAGGGATGAGTTAACCTACATACAGTAGTGTGTAGAATGTTCTCCACTAGCAAAACTGAGGGATGAGTTACCCTACATACAGTACTGTGTAGAATGTTCTCCACTAGCAAAACTGAGGGATGAGTTACCCTACATACAGTACTGTGTAGAATGTTCTCCACGAGCAAAACTGAGGGATGAGTTACCCTACATACAGTACTGTGTAGAATGTTCTCCACTAGCAAAACTGAGGGATGAGTTACCCTACATACAGTACTGTGTAGAATGTTCTCCACTAGCAAAACTGAGGGATTAGTTACCCTACATACAGTACTGTGTAGAATGTTCTCCACTAGCAAAACTGAGGGATGAGTTACCCTACATACAGTACTGTGTAGAATGTTCTCCACTAACACAACTGAGGGATTAGTTACCCTACATACAGTACTGTGTAGAATGTTCTCCACTAGCAAAACTGAGGGATGAGTTACCCTACATACAGTACTGTGTAGAATGTTCTCCACTAGCAAAACTGAGGGATGAGTTACCCTACATACAGTACTGTGTAGAATGTTCTCCACTAGCAAAACTGAGGGATGAGTTACCCTACATACAGTACTGTGTAGAATGTTCTCCACTAGCAAAACTGAGGGATGAGTTACCCTACATACAGTACTGTGTAGAATGTTCTCCACTAGCAAAACTGAGGGATGAGTTACCCTACATACAGTACTGTGTAGAATGTTCTCCACTAGCAAAACTGAGGGATGAGTTACCCTACATACAGTACTGTGTAGAATGTTCTCCACGAGCAAAACTGAGGGATGAGTTACCCTACATACAGTACTGTGTAGAATGTTCTCCACTAGCAAAACTGAGGGATGAGTTACCCTACATACAGTACTGTGTAGAATGTTCTCCACTAGCAAAACTGAGGGATGAGTTACCCTACATACAGTACTGTGTAGAATGTTCTCCACTAACAAAACTGAGGGATGAGTTACCCTACATACAGTACTGTGTAGAATGTTCTCCACTAGCAAAACTGAGGGATGAGTTACCCTACATACAGTACTGTGTAGAATGTTCTCCACTAGCAAAACTGAGGGATGAGTTACCCTACATACAGTACTGTCTAGAATGTTCTCCACTAGCAAAACTGAGGGATGAGTTAACCTACATACAGTAGTGTGTAGAATGTTCTCCACTAACAAAACTGAGGGATGAGTTACCCTACATACAGTACTGTGTAGAATGTTCTCCACTAGCAAAACTGAGGGATGAGTTAACCTACATACAGTAGTGTGTAGAATGTTCTCCACTAGCAAAACTGAGGGATGAGTTACCCTACATACAGTACTGTGTAGAATGTTCTCCACTAGCAAAACTGAGGGATGAGTTACCCTACATACAGTACTGTGTAGAATGTTCTCCACTAGCAAAACTGAGGGATGAGTTACCCTACATACAGTACTGTGTAGAATGTTCTCCACTAGCAAAACTGAGGGATGAGTTACCCTACATACAGTACTGTGTAGAATGTTCTCCACTAGCAAAACTGAGGGATGAGTTACCCTACATACAGTACTGTGTAGAATGTTCTCCACTAGCAAAACTGAGGGATGAGTTACCCTACATACAGTACTGTGTAGAATGTTCTCCACTAGCAAAACTGAGGGATGAGTTACCCTACATACAGTACTGTGTAGAATGTTCTCCACTAGCAAAACTGAGGGATGAGTTACCCTACATACAGTACTGTGTAGAATGTTCTCCACTAGCAAAACTGAGGGATGAGTTACCCTACATACAGTACTGTGTAGAATGTTCTCCACTAGCAAAACTGAGGGATGAGTTACCCTACATACAGTACTGTCTAGAATGTTCTCCACTAGCAAAACTGAGGGATGAGTTAACCTACATACAGTAGTGTGTAGAATGTTCTCCACTAACAAAACTGAGGGATGAGTTACCCTACATACAGTACTGTGTAGAATGTTCTCCACTAGCAAAACTGAGGGATGAGTTAACCTACATAAAGTAGTGTGTAGAATGTTCTCCACTAGCAAAACTGAGGGATGAGTTACCCTACATACAGTACTGTGTAGAATGTTCTCCACTAGCAAAACTGAGGGATGAGTTACCCTACATACAGTACTGTGTAGAATGTTCTCCACGAGCAAAACTGAGGGATGAGTTACCCTACATACAGTACTGTGTAGAATGTTCTCCACTAGCAAAACTGAGGGATGAGTTACCCTACATACAGTACTGTGTAGAATGTTCTCCACTAGCAAAACTGAGGGATTAGTTACCCTACATACAGTACTGTGTAGAATGTTCTCCACTAGCAAAACTGAGGGATGAGTTACCCTACATACAGTACTGTGTAGAATGTTCTCCACTAACACAACTGAGGGATTAGTTACCCTACATACAGTACTGTGTAGAATGTTCTCCACTAGCAAAACTGAGGGATGAGTTACCCTACATACAGTACTGTGTAGAATGTTCTCCACTAGCAAAACTGAGGGATGAGTTACCCTACATACAGTACTGTGTAGAATGTTCTCCACTAACACAACTGAGGGATGAGTTACCCTACATACAGTACTGTGTAGAATGTTCTCCACTAGCAAAACTGAGGGATGAGTTACCCTACATACAGTACTGTGTAGAATGTTCTCCACTAGCAAAACTGAGGGATGAGTTACCCTACATACAGTACTGTGTAGAATGTTCTCCACTAACAAAACTGAGGGATGAGTTACCCTACATACAGTACTGTGTAGAATGTTCTCCACTAGCAAAACTGAGTTATGAGTTACCCTACATACAGTACTGTGTAGAATGTTCTACACTAGCAAAACTGAGGGATGAGTTACCCTACATACAGTACTGTGTAGAATGTTCTCCACTAGCAAAACTGAGGGATGAGTTACCCTACATACAGTACTGTGTAGAATGTTCTCCACTAGCAAAACTGAGGGATGAGTTACCCTACATACAGTACTGTGTAGAATGTTCTCCACTAGCAAAACTGAGGGATGAGTTACCCTACATACAGTACTGTGTAGAATGTTCTACACAATCAAAACTGAGGGATGAGTTACCCTACATACAGTACTGTGTAGAATGTTCTACACTAGCAAAACTGAGGGATGAGTTACCCTACATACAGTACTGTGTAGAATGTTCTCCACTAGCAAAACTGAGGGATGAGTTACCCTACATACAGTACTGTGTAGAATGTTCTCCACTAGCAAAACTGAGGGATGAGTTACCCTACATACAGTACTGTGTAGAATGTTCTCCACTAGCAAAACTGAGGGATAAGTTACCCTACATACAGTACTGTCTAGAATGTTCTCCACTAGCAAAACTGAGGGATGAGTTAACCTACATACAGTAGTGTGTAGAATGTTCTCCACTAACAAAACTGAGGGATGAGTTACCCTACATACAGTACTGTGTAGAATGTTCTCCACTAGCAAAACTGAGGGATGAGTTAACCTACAGACAGTAGTGTGTAGAATGTTCTCCACTAGCAAAACTGAGGGATGAGTTACCCTACATACAGTACTGTGTAGAATGTTCTCCACTAGCAAAACTGAGGGATGAGTTACCCTACATACAGTACTGTGTAGAATGTTCTCCACTAGCAAAACTGAGGGATGAGTTACCCTACATACAGTACTGTGTAGAATGTTCTCCACTAGCAAAACTGAGGGATGAGTTACCCTACATACAGTACTGTGTAGAATGTTCTCCACTAGCAAAACTGAGGGATGAGTTACCCTACATACAGTACTGTGTAGAATGTTCTCCACTAGCAAAACTGAGGGATGAGTTACCCTACATACAGTACTGTGTAGAATGTTCTCCACAAGCAAAACTGAGGGATGAGTTACCCTACATACAGTACTGTGTAGAATGTTCTCCACTAGCAAAACTGAGGGATGAGTTACCCTACATACAGTACTGTGTAGAATGTTCTCCACTAACACAACTGAGGGATGAGTTACCCTACATACAGTACTGTGTAGAATGTTCTCCACTAGCAAAACTGAGGGATGAGTTACCCTACATACAGTACTGTGTAGAATGTTCTCCACTAGCAAAACTGAGGGATGAGTTACCCTACATACAGTACTGTGTAGAATGTTCTACACTAGCAAAACTGAGGGATGAGTTACCCTACATACAGTACTGTGTAGAATGTTCTACACTAGCAAAACTGAGGGATGAGTTACCCTACATACAGTACTGTGTAGAATGTTCTCCACTAGCAAAACTGAGGGATGAGTTACCCTACATACAGTACTGTGTAGAATGTTCTCCACTAGCAAAACTGAGGGATGAGTTACCCTACATACAGTACTGTGTAGAATGTTCTCCACTAGCAAAACTGAGGGATGAGTTACCCTACATACAGTACTGTCTAGAATGTTCTCCACTAGCAAAACTGAGGGATGAGTTAACCTACATACAGTAGTGTGTAGAATGTTCTCCACTAACAAAACTGAGGGATGAGTTACCCTACATACAGTACTGTGTAGAATGTTCTCCACTAGCAAAACTGAGGGATGAGTTAACCTACATACAGTAGTGTGTAGAATGTTCTCCACTAGCAAAACTGAGGGATGAGTTACCCTACATACAGTACTGTGTAGAATGTTCTCCACTAGCAAAACTGAGGGATGAGTTACCCTACATACAGTACTGTGTAGAATGTTCTCCACTAGCAAAACTGAGGGATGAGTTACCCTACATACAGTACTGTGTAGAATGTTCTCCACGAGCAAAACTGAGGGATGAGTTACCCTACATACAGTACTGTGTAGAATGTTCTCCACTAGCAAAACTGAGGGATGAGTTACCCTACATGCAGTACTGTGTAGAATGTTCTCCACTAACACAACTGAGGGATGAGTTACCCTACATACAGTACTGTGTAGAATGTTCTCCACTAGCAAAACTGAGGGATGAGTTACCCTACATACAGTACTGTGTAGAATGTTCTCCACTAGCAAAACTGAGGGATGAGTTACCCTACATACAGTACTGTGTAGAATGTTCTACACTAGCAAAACTGAGGGATGAGTTACCCTACATACAGTACTGTGTAGAATGTTCTCCACTAGCAAAACTGAGGGATGAGTTACCCTACATACAGTACTGTGTAGAATGTTCTCCACTAGCAAAACTGAGGGATGAGTTACCCTACATACAGTACTGTGTAGAATGTTCTCCACTAGCAAAACTGAGGGATGAGTTACCCTACATACAGTACTGTCTAGAATGTTCTCCACTAGCAAAACTGAGGGATGAGTTAACCTACATACAGTAGTGTGTAGAATGTTCTCCACTAACAAAACTGAGGGATGAGTTACCCTACATACAGTACTGTGTAGAATGTTCTCCACTAGCAAAACTGAGGGATGAGTTAACCTACATACAGTAGTGTGTAGAATGTTCTCCACTAGCAAAACTGAGGGATGAGTTACCCTACATACAGTACTGTGTAGAATGTTCTCCACTAGCAAAACTGAGGGATGAGTTACCCTACATACAGTACTGTGTAGAATGTTCTCCACTAGCAAAACTGAGGGATGAGTTACCCTACATACAGTACTGTGTAGAATGTTCTCCACTAGCAAAACTGAGGGATGAGTTACCCTACATACAGTACTGTGTAGAATGTTCTCCACTAACACAACTGAGGGATGAGTTACCCTACATACAGCACTGTGTAGAATGTTCTCCACTAGCAAAACTGAGGGATGAGTTACCCTACATACAGTACTGTGTAGAATGTTCTCCACTAGCAAAACCGCAGTGTCAGTATTAGATGTTTTCTAAGGTTTCATCCCATATCAGTAGTGCGCTATATAGGGAATAGGGTGCAATTTGGGATACGTAGATGATGTACTATATGTATGTCATAAAGCTAATGTATTTATAATATATGTATATATAAGAAGAATAAGAATTATTGTCTAGAGACAGTGACAAAAGGACAGGAAGTTAAGAGAGACATTATTATGACATTATTCAAATCCACTCCAACACAGTACTGTAGATGTGCTGTAGGTAGCAGCAGTGTAACCTCTAGATCACCTGACCAGCGCTCCACACCACATCTCTGGTGTTCCTATCATGACAACACACTGAGATAGACTCCAGCGCTCCACACCACATCTCTGGTGTTCCTATCATGACAACACACTGAGATAGACTCCAGCGCTCCACACCACATCTCTGGTGTTCCTATCATGACAACACACTGAGATAGACTCCAGCGCTCCACACCACATCTCTGGTGTTCCTATCATGACAACACACTGAGATAGACTCCAGCGCTCCACACCACATCTCTGGTGTTCCTATCATGTCAACACACTGAGATAGACTCCAGCGCTCCACACCACGTCTCTGGTGTTCCTATCATGACAACACACTGAGATAGACTCCAGCGCTCCACACCACATCTCTGGTGTTCCTATCATGACAACACACTGAGATAGACTCCAGCGCTCCACACCACATCTCTGGTGTTCCTATCATGTCAACACACTGAGATAGACTCCAACGCTCCACACCACATCTCTGGTGTTCCTATCATGACAACACACTGAGATAGACTCCAGCGCTCCACACCACATCTCTGGTGTTCCTATCATGACAACACACTGAGATAGACTCCAGCGCTCCACACCACATCTCCGGTGTTCCTATCATGACAACACACTGAGATAGACTCCAGCGCTCCACACCACATCTCTGGTGTTCCTATCATGACAACACACTGAGATAGACTCCAGCGCTCCACACCACATCTCTGGTGTTCCTATCATGACAACACACTGAGATAGACTCCAGCGCTCCACACCACATCTCTGGTGTTCCTATCATGACAACACACTGAGATAGACTCCAGCGCTCCACACCACGTCTCTGGTGTTCCTATCATGACAACACACTGAGATAGACTCCAGCGCTCCACACCACGTCTCTGGTGTTCCTATCATGACAACACACTGAGATAGACTCCAGCGCTCCACACCACGTCTCTGGTGTTCCTATCATGACAACACACTGAGATAGACTCCAGCGCTCCACACCACGTCTCTGGTGTTCCTATCATGACAACACACTGAGATAGACTCCAGCGCTCCACACCACGTCTCTGGTGTTCCTATCATGACAACACACTGAGATAGACTCCAGCGCTCCACACCACGTGCCATTTGAGATGAACCCCAAACCTCTGAGGCCATGCACTATAAACCTGTCTCTCACCTCTCAGCCTTCCTCCTTTCTCTGAGCCTCTGTCTGTCTCCACTTCTTCCAAATCTGGCAATACAGTACATATTAACTGTTCCAATCTGGCCCTGCCAAGCACTACATATCAACAGTCCCAATCTGGCCCTGCCCAGCACTACATAACAACAGTCCCAATCTGGCCCTGCCCAGCACTAAATAACAACAGTCCCAATCTGGTCCTGCCCAGCACTACATATCAACAGTCCCAATCTGGCCCTGCCAAGCACTACATATCAACAGTCCCTATCTGGCCCTGCCCAGCACTACATAACAACAGTCCCAATCTGGCCCTGCCAAGCACTACATATCAACAGTCCCAATCTGTCCCTGCCAAGCACTACATATCAACAGTCCCAATCTGTCCCTGCCAAGAACTACATATCAACAGTCCCAATCTGGCCCTGCCCAGCACTACATATCAACAGTCCCAATCTGTCCCTGCCAAGCACTACATATCAACAGTCCCAATCTGTCCCTGCCAAGAACTACATATCAACAGTCCCAATCTGGCCCTGCCCAGCACTACATATCAACAGTCCCAATCTGTCCCTGCCAAGCACTACATATCAACAGTCCCAATCTGTCCCTGCCAAGAACTACATAACAACAGTCCCAATCTGGCCCTGCCCAGCACTACATATCAACAGTCCCAATCTGTCCCTGCCAAGCACTACATATCAACAGTCCCAATCTGTCCCTGCCAAGCACTACATATCAACAGTCCCAATCTGTCCCTGCCAAGAACTACATAACAACAGTCCCAATCTGGCCCTGCCCAGCACTACATATCAACAGTCCCAATCTGTCCCTGCCAAGAACTACATATCAACAGTCCCAATCTGGCCCTGCCAAGCACTACATATCAACAGTCCCAATCTGGCCCTGCCCAGCACTACATATCAACAGTCCCAATCTGGCCCTGCCCAGCACTACATATCAACAGTCCCAATCTGGCCCTGCCAAGCACTACATATCAACAGTCCCAATCTGGCCCTGCCAAGCACAACATATCAATAGTCCAATCTGGCCCTGCCAAGAAATATCAACAGTCCCAATCTGGCCCTGCCCAGCACTACATATCAACAGTCCCAATCTGGCCCTGCCCAGCACTACATATCAACAGTCCCAATCTGGCCCTGCTCAGCACTACATATCAACAGTCCCAATCTGGCCCTGCTCAGCACTACATATCAACAATCCCAAATCCCTCTAAACAGCATATATACCATAATGTATACATAACTTACTCATTATAGGAAAGCTATTACTATCATGTATCACATTGTTTTGCAGTTAAAGTAGGTGATCAAATAAATTAAGATCCTACATCTGTAATATGTACATTTCGGTAGGAAAATTAGTGTCCGTGTGTGTGTGTGGGGGGGGGGGGGGGGGATTGTGTCATCTGTGAATCTGTTGGGGCAGTGTGTGTGTGTGGGGGGGGATTGTGTCATCTGTGAATCTGTTGGGGCAGTGTGTGTGTGTGGGGATTGCGTCATCTGTGAATCTGTTGGGGCAGTGTGTGTGTGGGGGGGGGGGGATTGTGTCATCTGTGAATCTGTTGGGGCAGTGTGTGTGTGTGGGGGGGGGGGGGGATTGGTCATCTGTGAATCTGTTGGGGCAGTGTGTGTGTGTGGGGGGGGGGGGTTGGTCATCTATGAATCTGTTGGGGCAGTGTGTGTGTGTGGGGGGGGGGGGACTGTGTCATCTGTGAATCTGTTGGGGCAGTGTGTGTGTGGGGGGGGGGACTGTGTCATCTGTGAATCTGTTGGGGCAGTGTGTGTGTGGGGGGGTTGTGTCATCTATGCATCTGTTGGGTCAGTGTGTGAATTGGAGTGGCTCCAGGGTGTCTGGGATTGGTGTTGATCTGAGACATGACCAGCCTTTCAAAGCATTTCATGGCTATAGATGCGATTTCTACGGGCCGATAGTCATTTAGACAGGTTACCTTGGCGTTCTTAGGTACAGGGACTATGGTGGTCTCCTTGAAACATGTAGGTATTACAGACTGGGTCAGATAGAGATTGAAAAAGACACTTGCCAGCTGGTCAGCGCTCTGAGTACGCGTCCTGTATCCTGTATCAAATTGTACTGCAAAGTAGGTGAAATGTGCTGTATAAAACATGCATTTATGAAGTTATGGAGAGATGTTTTCAGCCTCAATCTTTTCTGAGGAGATACTGTGAAAAGTACATAGCTTGAATGGAAAACTACATTATATTTTATCATAAGCGCATGACACAGTTTATCAAGTGATATGTTGGCACATAGCAAATATTCTTGTTTATTTCCAGACAGGCATGAAACCATTTACTTCTTGCCCTCATAACTAAATGCTAAGTAGGTAAATAAATAAATACAAGAAGCATTTGACGGTAGAGCACACTGTTGCCTGGTAACCTAATGGCATGCTGAGGACTCATCTCGGAATTAAACAGAACAACTACCACAGCCTACAAGCTTTTCAATTGCCCTCTGTAGAATTCTCTATTCCCAAATGACAACAATGTACTACAATATACAGCATAATGTACACATATAGTCTCCCTACTGTCTGATGTATAGTAACTGCACTGTCTGATGTATAGTAACTGCACTGTCTGATGTATAGTAACTGTATGATGTATTGTAACTGCACTGTCTGATGTATAGTAACTGTCTGATGTATAGTAACTGTACTGTCTGATGTATAGTAACTGTCTCATGTCTAGTAACTGCACTGTCTGATGTATAGTAACTGTCTCATGTCTAGTAACTGCACTGTCTGATGTATAGTAACTGTCTCATGTCTAGTAACTGCACTGTCTGATGTATAGTAACTGTCTGATGTATAGTAACTGCACTGTCTGATGTATAGTAACTGTCTGATGTATAGTAACTGTACTGTCTGATGTATAGTAACTGTACTGTCTGATGTATAGTAACTGTCTCATGTCTAGTAACTGCACTGTATGATGTATTGTAACTGTACTGTCTGATGTCTAGTAACTGCACTGTCTGATGTATAGTAACTGTCTGATGTATAGTAACTGTACTGTCTGATGTATAGTAACTGTCTCATGTCTAGTAACTGCACTGTCTGATGTATAGTAACTGTCTCATGTCTAGTAACTGCACTGTCTGATGTATAGTAACTGTCTGATGTATAGTAACTGTACTGTCTGATGTA
The DNA here is from genome assembly GCF_036934945.1 of Oncorhynchus masou masou. Taxonomy (NCBI): domain Eukaryota; kingdom Metazoa; phylum Chordata; class Actinopteri; order Salmoniformes; family Salmonidae; genus Oncorhynchus; species Oncorhynchus masou. The sequence goes on from NC_088240.1 coordinate 87,630,649, forward strand.
TAATAACTGTACTGTCTGATGTATAGTAACTGTTACTATACCCATGTACAGTAACTGTACTGTCTGATGTATAGTAACTGTACTGTCTGATGTATAATAACTGTACTGTATGATGTATAGTAACTGTACTGTCTGATGTATAGTAACTGTACTGTCTGATGTATAGTAACTGTACTGTCTGATGTATAATAACTGTACTGTCTGATGTATAGTAACTGTACTGTCTGATGTATAATAACTGTATGATGCATAGTAACTGCACTGTCTGATGTATAGTAACTGTCTGATGTATAGTAACTGTACTGTCTGATGTATAGTAACTGTCTCATGTCTAGTAACTGCACTGTCTGATGTATAGTAACTGTCTCATGTCTAGTAACTGCACTGTCTGATGTATAGTAACTGTCTGATGTATAGTAACTGTACTGTCTGATGTATAATAACTGTACTGTCTGATGTATAGTAACTGTTACTATACCCATGTACAGTAACTGTACTGTCTGATGTATAGTAACTGTACTGTCTGATGTATAGTAACTGTACTGTCTGATGTATAGTAACTGTACTGTCTGATGTATAATAACTGTATGATGCATAGTAACTGCACTGTCTGATGTATAGTAACTGTACTGTATGATGTATAGTAACTGTCTGATGTATAATAACTGTACTGTCTGATGTATAGTAACTGTACTGTATGATGTATAGTAACTGTACTGTCTGATGTATAGTAACTGTCTGATGTATAATAACTGTCTCATGTCTAGTAACTGCACTGTCTGATGTATAGTAACTGTCTGATGTATAATAACTGTACTGTCTGATGTATAATAACTGTACTGTCTGATGTATAGTAACTGTATGATGTATAGTAACTGTACTGTCTGATGTATAGTAACTGCACTGTCTGATGTATAGTAACTGTACTGTCTGATGTATAGTAACTGTATGATGTATAGTAACTGTACTGTCTGATGTATAGTAACTGTATGATGTATAGTAACTGTACTGTCTGATGTATAATAACTGTACTGTCTGATGTATAATAACTGTACTGTCTGATGTATAGTAACTGTATGCTGTATAGTAACTGTACTGTCTGATGTATAATAACTGTACTGTCTGATGTATAATAACTGTCTCATGTCTAGTAACTGCACTGTCTGATGTATAGTAACTGTCTGATGTATAGTAACTGTACTGTCTGATGTATAGTAACTGTCTGATGTATAGTAACTGTCTGATGTATAGTAACTGCACTGTCTGATGTATAGTAACTGTCTGATGTATAGTAACTGTACTGTCTGATGTATAGTAACTGTATGATGTATAGTAACTGCACTGTCTGATGTATAGTAACTGTACTGTCTGATGTATAGTAACTGCACTGTCTGATGTATAGTAACTGTACTGTCTGATGTATAGTAACTGTCTGATGTATAGTAACTGCACTGTCTGATGTATAGTAACTGTACTGTCAGATGTATAGCAACTGTACTGTCTGATCTATAGTAACGGTCTGATGTATAGCAACTGTACAGTCTGATGTATAGCAACTGTACTGTCTGATGTATAGTAACTGTCTGATGTATAGTAACTGTCTGATGTATAGCAACTGTACTGTCTGATGTATAGCAACTGTACTGTCTGATGTATAGTAACTGTCTGATATATAGTAACTGTCTGATGTATAGTAACTGTATTATGTATAATAACTGTACTGTCTGATTCATAGTAACTGTCTGATGTATAGTAACTGTCTGATGTATAGTAACTGTCTGATGTATATTAACTGTCTGATGTATAGTAACTGTCTGATGTATAGTAACTGTCTGATGTATATTAACTGTCTGATGTATAGTAACTGTACTGTCTGATGTATAGTAACTGTCTGATGTATAGTAACTGTCTGATGTATAGTAACTGTCTGATGTATGGTAACTGTCTGATTCATAGTAACTGTATGATGTATGGTAACTGTCTGATGTATAGTAACTGTCTGATGTATAGTAACTGTACTGTCTGATGTATAGTAACTGTCTGATGTATAGTAACTGTCTGATGTATAGTAACTGTCTGATGTATATTAACTGTCTGATGTATATTAACTGTCTGATGTATAATAACTGTATGATGTATGGTAACTGTACTGTCTGATGTATAGTAACTGTCTGATGTATAGTAACTGTCTGATGTATAGTAACTGTATGATGTATAGTAACTGTACTGTCTGATGTATAATAACTGTACTGTCTGATGTATAATAACTGTCTCATGTCTAGTAACTGTACTGTCTGATGTATAGTAACTGTAATGTCTGATGTATAATAACTGTACTGTCTGATGTATAATAACTGTACTGTCTGATGTATAATAACTGTACTGTCTGATGTATAGTAACTGTACTGTCTGATGTATAATAACTGTACTGTCTGATGTATAATAACTGTACTGTCTGATGTATAATAACTGTACTGTCTGATGTATAGTAACTGTATGATGTATAGTAACTGCACTGTCTGATGTATAGTAACTGTCTGATGTATAATAACTGTACTGTCTGATGTATAATAACTGTACTGTCTGATGTATAATAACTGTACTGTCTGATGTATAATAACTGTACTGTCTGATGTATAGTAACTGTACTGTCTGATGTATAATAACTGTACTGTCTGATGTATAATAACTGTACTGTCTGATGTATAGTAACTGTACTGTCTGATGTATAATAACTGTACTGTCTGATGTATAATAACTGTACTGTCTGATGTATAGTAACTGTATGATGTATAGTAACTGCACTGTCTGATGTATAGTAACTGTCTGATGTATAGTAACTGTACTGTCTGATGTATAGTAACTGCACTGTCTGATGTATAATAACTGTACTGTCTGATGTATAATAACTGTCTCATGTCTAGTAACTGCACTGTCTGATGTATAGTAACTGTCTGATGTATAGTAACTGTACTGTCTGATGTATAGTAACTGTACTGTCTGATGTATAGTAACTGTCTGATGTATAGTAACTGTCTGATGTATAGTAACTGCACTGTCTGATGTATAGTAACTGTCTGATGTATAGTAACTGCACTGTCTGATGTATAGTAACTGTACTGTCAGATGTATACCAACTGTACTGTCTGATCTATAGTAACGGTCTGATGTATAGCAACTGTACTGTCTGATGTATAGCAACTGTACTGTCTGATGTATAGTAACTGTCTGATGTATAGTAACTGTCTGATGTATAGTAACTGTACTGTCTGATGTATAGCAACTGTACTGTATGATGTATAGTAACTGTCTGATGTATAGTAACTGTCTGATGTATAGTAACTGTCTGATGTATAGTAACTGTCTGATGTATATTAACTGTCTGATGTATAGTAACTGTCTGATGTATAGTAACTGTCTGATGTATATTAACTGTCTGATGTATAGTAACTGTATGATGTATGGTAACTGTACTGTCTGATGTATAGTAACTGTCTGATGTATAGTAACTGTCTGATGTATATTAACTGTCTGATGTATAGTAACTGTACTGTCTGATGTATAGTAACTGTCTGATGTATAGTAACTGTCTGATGTATAGTAACTGTCTGATGTATAGTAACTGTCTGATGTATATTAACTGTCTGATGTATATTAACTGTCTGATGTATAGTAACTGTATGATGTATGGTAACTGTACTGTCTGATGTATAGTAACTGTCTGATGTATAGTAACTGTCTGATGTATAGTAACTGTATGATGTATAGTAACTGTACTGTCTGATGTATAATAACTGTACTGTCTGATGTATAATAACTGTCTCATGTCTAGTAACTGTCTGATGTATAGTAACTGTATGATGTATAGTAACTGTACTGTCTGATGTATGGTAACTGTACTGTCTGATGTATAGTAACTGTCTGATGTATAGTAACTGTCTGATGTATAGTAACTGTATGATGTATAGTAACTGTACTGTATGATGTATGGTAACTGTACTGTCTGATGTATAGTAACTGTCTGATGTATAGTAACTGTCTGATGTATAGTAACTGTATGATGTATAGTAACTGTACTGTCTGATGTATAGTAACTGCACTGTCTGATGTATAGTAACTGTCTGATGTATAGTAACTGTACTGTCTGATGTATAGTAACTGTACTGTCTGATGTATAGTAACTGTCTGATGTATAGTAACTGCACTGTCTGATGTATAGTAACTGTCTGATGTATAGTAACTGTACTGTCTGATGTATAGTAACTGTATGATGTATAGTAACTGCACTGTCTGATGTATAGTAACTGTACTGTCTGATGTATAGTAACTGCACTGTCTGATGTATAGTAACTGTACTGTCTGATGTATAGTAACTGTCTGATGTATAGTAACTGCACTGTCTGATGTATAGTAACTGTCTGATGTATAGTAACTGCACTGTCTGATGTATAGTAACTGTACTGTCAGATGTATAGCAACTGTACTGTCTGATCTATAGTAACGGTCTGATGTATAGCAACTGTACTGTCTGATGTATAGTAACTGTCTGATGTATAGCAACTGTACTGTCTGATGTATAGCAACTGTACTGTCTGATGTATAGTAACTGTCTGATATATAGTAACTGTCTGATGTATAGTAACTGTATTATGTATAATAACTGTACTGTCTGATTCATAGTAACTGTCTGATGTATAGTAACTGTCTGATGTATATTAACTGTCTGATGTATAGTAACTGTCTGATGTATAGTAACTGTCTGATGTATAGTAACTGTCTGATGTATAGTAACTGTCTGATGTATAGTAACTGTACTGTCTGATGTATAGTAACTGTCTGATGTATAGTAACTGTCTGATGTATAGTAACTGTCTGATGTATGGTAACTGTCTGATTCATAGTAACTGTATGATGTATGGTAACTGTCTGATGTATAGTAACTGTCTGATGTATAGTAACTGTACTGTCTGATGTATAGTAACTGTCTGATGTATAGTAACTGTCTGATGTATATTAACTGTCTGATGTATAGTAACTGTACTGTCTGATGTATAGTAACTGTATGATGTATAGTAACTGTATGATGTATAGTAACTGTCTGATGTATAGTAGGATAGTGATGGACCATAAACACATTATATTAGTCAAAAATGGCATTATTTATATTGTTACTGCCTATATATCTACTGTACATATGAAACTTACAGTAATAAGGTTAACTGCTTTATGATGTTGAAACTGATTCTATAATGCATTTCAATTTGTCAAGTTAAAACTGATTACTGTTGGTGAAAATGCTGGTTAAATTGACGGCACACATTTTTAATGTGTGAAATTCAATGTGTGAAATATGACTAACATCAGAGCTTCTCATTTCGGTTCGCATATGGGCAATAATTACATAGCAAAATATGATCTGGTTTTTTTTGCTCCCAATTTTCAATTTTTTTCAATTAGTAATGTTATTTTTTACACAGTCATGTTATAAAGCACATGACTGTTGACTACTGTGCTGTATATCCCCTCTGACCAGTGTCATCATACATACTTCCTCTTCCTCCATCCCAAATGGCACCCTATTCTCTATATAGTGCAACTACGTTTGACCCTGGGGGGAATAGGGTGCCATTTTGGACCCATCACTGTTGTGAACCTCAGTACTCCCAAACCCTACACTCTCACATCACTTTAACTGTCCTTAGTCTGGTGAAAAGGCAAACAAGGGGGCTCCCAAAGGCCATTTCATATCAATAGGAGAATAATAAAAAGAACAAAATGTTCAGCATTTCTTCTTTCAGTTCCCTTACACATGTCCCTCTCTACATTACAGGTCAGGTTTCAGTAAGATGTGAGGGAAACACAGCCAGACACACTGTATAACAAGGCATCAAATCAAACCTGCTGTGGAGTCATCTACTATATCAAAGGAGTGTTTGTGGAACAGAAACTATGATGACCAAGTCATTCAACAACAGGCCTTTAGTTTCAATTCACTCTAAACTACAAGGCAATGCACACTTCTCTTTACTGTGACAAGTCCCATTTGAATCAATATCTACGTCCTAAATGGCACTCTATTCACTCGACAGTGCACTACTTTTTTTTACCAAGGCCCATCTTCAACAAGTGCTGTTCTAACTGGTTGAATGAAGACATTCACAGGCATTATTCTTTCCTGTGTACAATGTGTCAAAACAATAAACAATTATCATCAAACTCAGTAAACACATTACATTACATTCACTTTGCATTCACAGTGTTATCGCAGAATTGGACCGACAAGTAAAATATCCAACTAGACATGAATGTATTGTTAGTGTGTGTTGACTAGCAGCACGTACTGTGCTGTGCCTCATTGGATCTGACTTGCCAATGTACTTAGTAATATGGCCACACCTCTACGGACGTACAATATCATAATCTACAAGTGACTAACAATACCTGTCAAATCAACGTGTTTCGTCCCTCTGTATTTAATCCCAGAAAATGTTTTCATCTCAGCAACATTTTGGTACCATGAAACTGAGGCTGCATCCCAAATGGCGTCCTATTCCTTATATAGTGACCAGCTCTGTCAAATGCAGTGCACTATATAGGGAAAAGGGTGCCAATCAGGATGCACTGTGTCAAACCTACTGTAAGTACATGGAGCTGTTAAAATGACTCGGTCCATCCATGACACAGCTCAGATGGTACCTGCCCCCTCAAGCCATCTGAACAGCACAGAGAGGACATCTGTGAGCCCTCGCACTGCCAAGAAAAAGTCTGATGTAAAAATATCATCAATATTCTGAGGTGGAGAAAAGACTGAAGGGTCGTTTGCACGTGGTCTGAGAAGGGCTTTCATATCAAAACACATGAGCATTTTGTTCTTGTCACAGTTGAAAATGTCAAGTGAATACTGGCAAGCCCCCGCTTCCTGTGTTTTCTCATTACCACGCCAAAATAAGAGTTGGCTTTTGTCAACATCTGACAGCTCGAGACAGAACATTGGCAGATACAATAGCTTCATAAAACCTGAAATTTACTCAAAAGTGGAATCAAAGCCATCTAGCTGCATGTCTGCAATAAGTTACCATAGGAAACTTGGCAACTCAAACACTGGGGTCAACAAGACAGTCAAATATGCCCTTTCATCCAATATCACAACATCCCTACAGCCAATGCTGATTGATATTTCATTGAGCTGTCCACTCTTGGATTTAGAGTGAAATCTGAAAAAATATTTTAAAATTGCAAGGAATCAATGTTGACATCCTGTTTTTGTATCTTAAGATATGTTTTATTGTGTAGGGGGGTGGGGGGGATATCACTTACCACTAGCTGGATCTGTTGGTCGTATGGTTGTCTGTGAGACGTAACGCTCGTAGGCGATCAGCCAGGATGACCGTGGTGGGTTTATAACTGTGCTGATTTTTTCTTCTGTGCTGTTGTCCTGTCTTTGCTCTTTGGCTATTTGACTAGAGAAGCTGACTGTAGAACAAGAGATCCACAGATATTATGATGCTGATGAGAATGGACCATCCCTGAAACCAACAGGTGAACAATCTAGATAAGGGATAATACAGATATACTGATAGCGTGTATTGTAAAGCCACACAGACACACACACACACACACACACACACACACACACACACACACACACACACACACACACACACACACACACACACACACACACACACACACACACACACAAACTCACCACATGAGGTGGGTGGCACCTTAATTGGGGAGGGAAGGCTTGTGGTAATGACTGGAGCAGGATTAGTGGAATGGTATGAAATACATCAATCACATAGTTTCCAGGTATTTAATGCCATTCCTCCCCTCAGTAGCCTGACATACACAGCCATATAAACCTTATGGAAATGCATTTAAACAACCACTTTCAGCTGCTTAACACCATGTCTATCTATCTGTGGAGATAATAGCAGAGATGATACTGTTGCAGGCAGCTAACTCATTGTTACTTCAGTCACGTCTGGTGGTGAGATCATACATGTGGGCATTGGTCTATTTATAGTCTGGCTGTGGTACTGCTTGGAGACAGAATCCATGGCATTTTATCTGTCTACCAGCGTAAAACAATAAGGGGGACAATATCGGGTAGTTTATGCTCCTGCAGATTAATGTGAAGTATGTGCAATATGAATTCAGATAGGTTATTATTAAGTAAAACATTTTGGTATCATGTAATAAACAGTCTCTTAAAAAAGCAAGTGGCAAGATACAGGTGGGCTATGAATGAAAACATGGAAGTCACTTGTGAACTGTGATAAAATACAATTAAGTTCAGACCAAGCTAGAGTTGACAGTAATAGGCTAAATAACAGTAATACATTCCGATTCAAATTAGTCAATTCTCTACTAAAAACATAATGTTTGCTACTGTACCGACCTGATGCACCAATGTATCTCATTGCAAAGATTTGACACTAGCTATCTTACCTTCTGTACAACAAAACCACGTTGAGTTGAGAAGAAACTCGGTTGGATGAATTTGGCAACGGTAAAGTGAATTTAGTACCCTGCTCGAAGGCAGATAGAGGGCTTCGGGTCAGGCGAGCGCCGTGTTTTAAAATCGAAGCGAATAGAAATGCTCAGTGTCTAAAAGCGGTATGACGAATGGGCTAAAAATAACTACGAGGAGAGAACAGGAGCGGTACAATCAAAATTATAGCCTATGCGGTATTGAGGGATTGTAGACATAGCAACGGTGTTTATAAATACATGTGGATATAAAGTTATATTATATTTCAACCTCTACTCGATTGCACTGGATAAAGAAGAACTAGTCTTAAAAATCATGCCTTGTTACAGGTGCCAGTGAATATCTTGATAACAGATTACCCTACATACATTTAAATAATACTAGACTGCCTTGTGATTGTGTTTTTACTTTGTACTGCTATTACAATAGATTGCATGTCACAAAGGAATGTTATTCATGAGTGATAGGGTTTATATTGAAGTTTGTCTTTGTGAGAAAGTGCAGTGAGTATGCTGCAGAGCAGGCTGCTTATGTTCTGTTGGTTTGGGCTGTCTGAGGTGTCTGGGGTCCACTGTGGTGGGCGGGAAGCTGTGGTCTGTGTATGTGTATGGGTGGCGGGGGTGGTTGTCCTCAGGCCACTGAAGAGAACTTTCTCCCCTGGGTGTCTTGTGGCAACCTGGTCTCAGAGCATATCGTATTATTCTGTAGGATGATATGTTACGTTTCGTATGGTATAAATTAATTTGTGGCTGTCCATCACTCATTTCGTATGATATGGTACCAATTACAATTAGTATTATATGTTATGAATTTGCAAAATGTAAAATGTGTTATAGATTTGTAAATGCATGATATGTTACGAATTCTAGCTAGGTGGCTAACGTTACCGAGCTCGCTAACATTAGCTAGTCTAGCGGTTGGGATTAGGGTTAGGGTTAAGTTTAGGAGTTAGGTTAAAGGGTTAATGTTATGGTTAGGGGAAAGGTTAGCTAAAAGGTTTAAAGGTAAGGGTTAGGGGAAGGGTTAGCTAACGTGCTCCACAAGTACTTCGTATTATTCTGTATGAAAATCCAAGGCTAGCTTTTTTCAAACAGAAGTTTGCATCCTGTGGCTCTAACTCCAAAAAGTTTTGGGACACTGTAAAGTCCATGGAGAATAAGAGCACCTCCTCCCAGCTGCCCACTGCACTGAGGCTAGGTAACAATGTCCCCACCGATAAATCCACAATAATCGAGAATTTCAAAAGCATTTTTCTACGGCTGGCCATGCTTTCCTCCTGGCTACCCCTATCTTGGCCAAAAGCTCCACACCCCCCGCAGCTACTTGCCCAAGCCACCCCAGCTTCTCCTTCACCCAAATCCATATAGCAGTTCTTCTGAAAGAGCTGCAAAACCTGGACCCGAACAAATCAGCTGGGCGAGACAATCTGGACCCTCTCTTTCTAAAATTATCTGCCGCCATTGTTGAAACCCCTATTACCAGTCTGTTCAACCTCTCTTTCGTATCGCCCGAGATCCCTAAAGATTGGAAAGCTGCCGCGGTCATCCCCCTCTTCAAAGGGGGTGACACTCTAGACCCAAATTGTTATAGACCTATATCCATCCTGCCCTGCCTTTCTAAAGTCTTCGAAAGCCAAGTTAACAAACAGATCACTGGCCATTTCGTATCCCACCGCACCTTCTCTGCTGTGAAATCCGGTTTCCGAGCTAGTCATGGGTGCACCTCAGCCACGCTCAAGGTACTAAACGATATCATACCGCCAATGATAAGAGACAGTACTGTGCGGCCGTCTTCTTCGACCTGGCCAAGGATTTTGACTCGGTCAATCACCGTATTCTTATCGGCAGACTCAGCAGCCTTGGTTTCTCAAATGACTGCCACGCCTGGTTCACCAACTACTTCTCAGATAGAGTTCAGTGTGTCAAATCTGAGGGCCTGTGTCCGGACCTTTGGCAGTCTCTATGGGGGTACCACAGGGTTCAATTCTCGGGCCGACTCTTTTCTCTGTATATATCAACGATGTTGCTCTTGCTGCGGGTGATTCCCTGATGCACCTATACGCAGACGACACCATTCTGTATACTTCTGGCACGTCTTTGGACACTGTGTTAACAAACCTCCAAACGAGATTCAATGCCATACATCACTCCTTCCGTGGCCTCCAACTGCTCTTAACCGCTAGTAAAACTAAATGCATGCTTTTCAACCATTTGCTGCCCGTACCCGTTTGCCCAACTAGCATCACTACTCTGGATGATTCTGACAATGTGTGGACAACTACAAATACTTAGGTATCTGGCTAGACTGTAAACTCTCCTTCCAGACTCATATTAAACATCTCCAATCCAAAATTAAATCTAGAATCGGCTTCCTAATTCACAACAAAGCCTCCTTCACTCACGCCGCCAAACATACCCTCATAAAACTGACTATCCTACCGATCCTTGACTTTGGCGATGTCATTTACAAAATAGCCCCTAACACTCTACTCAGCAAACTGGATGCAGTCTATCACAGTGCCATCCGTTTTGTCATCAAAGCCCCATATACCACCACCACTGCGACCTGTGTACTCTCGTCGACTGGCCCTCGCTACATATTCGTGGCCAGACCCACTGGCTCTAGGTCATCTATAAGTCTATGCTAGGTTATGCTCCGCCTTATCTCAGCTCACTGGTCACAATAACAACACCCAACCGTAGCACGCGCTCCAGCAGGTATATCTCACTGGTCATCCCCAAAGCCAACACCCCCTTTGGCCGCCTTTCCTTCCAGTTCTCTGCTGCCAATGACTGGAACGAATTGCAAAAATCACTGAAGTTGGAGACTTATATCTCCCTCACTATCTTTAAACATCAGCTATCTGAGCAGCTAACCGATCACTGCTGCTGCACATAGCCCATCTGTAAATAGCCCATCCAATCTACCTACCTCATCCCCATATTGTTTTTATTTACTTTTCTGCAATTTTGCACACCAGTATTTCTACTTGCACATTATCATCTGCACATCTATCACTCCAGTGTTAATATGCTAAATTGTAATTACTTTGCTGCTCTATGGCCTATTTATTGCCTTACCTCCTCACGCCATTTGCACACATTGCATATAGACTTTATTTTTTTCTATTGTGTTATTGACTGTACGCTTGTTTATTCCATGTGTAACTCTGTGTTGTTGTCTGTGTTGCACTGCCTTGCTTTATCTTGGCCAGGTCGCAGTTGTAAATGAGAATTTGTTCTCAACTAGCCTACCTGGTTAAATAAAGGTTAAATAAAAAATATATTTAAAAAACACTCCATTTAGTATGATATGTTATGTTTAGTATGGTTACATAAGACAGATGGTTACTTAAGACAAAAAAACGGAAGGAGGGTGGTTGGGTGGGAATTTAACGTGAACGTCTATAAGTAGTTGCAAAGTAGCTCAAATGTAGGAAGTAGTTGAAAAGTTGCTACTTAGGTAAAATGCTAAAGTTGTCTGTGATGAGATTTGAACTTGCAACCTTTCGGTTGCTAGACATTTGTGTTAAAAGCCCATCCAACCACCATCCTTTTAGTTTTTTCTGTCTTATGTTACCATGCCAAACAAAGTATACTATACTAAATGAAGTGTACCAGATTTACGTACAGAATAATACAAAGTACTCTGAGACCAGGTTGCTCACCTGTTGGAGGAGGGGAGCCACGATGAGGGATGAACTCTGATTTACTGAGGATTTATATGATTTATGGCTGTAGTGTAAAGTATGTGAGATATTTGTCAGAATCAATTGTCGTGGGAGTGTCAGGACAAAAACTTACCTGAGGATTTCAGTAATACTGCCTGTCTCCTAAATGCCACCCTTTTCCCATAGAGCTCTGGTCAAAAGTAGTGCACTTTGTATGGAAAAGGGGTGTCATTTGGTACACAACCAATGTGTTGAGGTATTTGTCAGAATCGTAATGGGAGTGTACCTAAAGTGTACCTGAAGATTTCGGTAATACTGTTTGCCTAATTTTAACCACAAAAATATGCAACCTATATCGTTTATGCATGCCAATAAAACAATCACTCAGAGTTATGTGAGGAAGGAAGGGTTACGCAGAGAAGCACTTGAACAAATAAACAGTGTTGCTGTCTGTCGAGCTGCAGCTGGGTGCAGCAGGAAGGAACAGATAAAACACTGGTGTTCACTCTTCACCTTCTAGGAAACAGCTTCCCCTGCTGCCTAAGTCTGAAGTTGCATGGAGGTCCAACAACTGTCTTATAGCACGTCTGTACCACTTCCAACAGTTGTGGCTATCTACCAACCAATAATCTATCACCACCGGCTAAGCCTGTGCTGCACTAGGGACATATTTATGATTCTCTACTGTAGCCCATTCTGCAGTAGGGATACCCCTACATATTTATGATTCTCTGCTGTAGCCCATTCTGCACTAGGGATACCCCTACATATTTATGATTCTCTAATGTAGCCCATTCTGCACTAGGGATACCTCTACATATTTATGATTCTCTGAGGTAGCCCATTCTGCACTAGGGATACCTCTACATATTTATGATTCTCTACTGTAGCCCATTCTCCACTAGGGATACCTCTACATATTTATGATTCTCTACTGTAGCCCATTCTGCACTAGGGATACCTCTACATATTTATGATTCTCTGAGGTAGCCCATTCTGCACTAGGGATACCTCTACATATTTATGATTCTCTACTGTAGCCCATTCTGCACTAGGGATACCCCTACATATTTATGATTCTCTGCTGTAGCCCATTCTGCACTAGGGATACCTCTACATATTTATGATTCTCTACTGTAGCCCATTCTCCACTAGGGATACCTCTACATATTTATGATTCTCTGCTGTAGCCCATTCTGCACTAGGGATACCCCTACATATTTATGATTCTCTAATGTAGCCCATTCTGCACTAGGGATACCTCTACATATTTATGATTCTCTGAGGTAGCCCATTCTGTGCTAGGGATACCTCTACATATTTATGATTCTCTGAGGTAGCCCATTCTGTGCTAGGGATACCCCTACATATTTATGATTCTCTACTGTAGCCCATTCTGCACTAGGGATACCCCTACATATTTATGATTCTCTACTGTAGCCCATTCTCCACTAGGGATACCTCTACATATTTATGATTCTCTGAGGTAGCCCATTCTGTGCTAGGGATACCCCTACATATTTATGATTCTCTACTGTAGCCCATTCTGCACTAGGGATACCCCTACATATTTATGATTCTCTGCTGTAGCCCATTCTGCACTAGGGATACCTCTACATATTTATGATTCTCTACTGTAGCCCATTCTCCACTAGGGATACCTCTACATATTTATGATTCTCTGCTGTAGCCCATTCTGCACTAGGGATACCCCTACATATTTATGATTCTCTAATGTAGCCCATTCTGCACTAGGGATACCTCTACATATTTATGATTCTCTGAGGTAGCCCATTCTGTGCTAGGGATACCTCTACATATTTATGATTCTCTGAGGTAGCCCATTCTGTGCTAGGGATACCCCTACATATTTATGATTCTCTACTGTAGCCCATTCTGCACTAGGGATACCCCTACATATTTATGATTCTCTACTGTAGCCCATTCTGCACTAGGGATACCTCTACATATTTATGATTCTCTACTGTAGCCCATTCTCCACTAGGGATACCCCTACATATTTATGATTCTCTACTGTAGCCCATTCTGCACTAGGGATACCTCTACATATTTATGATTCTCTACTGTAGCCCATTCTCCACTAGGGATACCTCTACATATTTATGATTCTCTACTGTAGCCCATTCTCCACTAGGGATACCCCTACATATTTATAATTCTCTGAGGTAGCCCATTCTCCACTAGGGATACCCCTACATATTTATGATTCTCTACTGTAGCCCATTCTGCACTAGGGATACCCCTACATATTTATGATTCTCTACTGTAGCCCATTCTCCACTAGGGATACCCCTACATATTTATGATTCTCTACTGTAGCCCATTCTCCACTAGGGATACCCCTACATATTTATGATTCTCTACTGTAGCCCATTCTGCACTAGGGATACCCCTACATATTTATGATTCTCTACTGTAGCCCATTCTCCACTAGGGATACCCCTACATATTTATGATTCTCTGAGGTAGCCCATTCTGCACTAGGGATACCTCTACATATTTATGATTCTCTACTGTAGCCCATTCTCCACTAGGGATACCTCTACATATTTATGATTCTCTACTGTAGCCCATTCTGCACTAGGGATACCTCTACATATTTATGATTCTCTACTGTAGCCCATTCTGCACTAGGGATACCTCTACATATTTATGATTCTCTACTGTAGCCCATTCTGCACTAGGGATACCTCTACATATTTATGATTCTCTACTGTAGCCCATTCTGCACTAGGGATACCTCTACATATTTATGATTCTCTACTGTAGCCCATTCTGCACTAGGGATACCTCTACATATTTATGATTCTCTACTGTAGCCCATTCTGCACTAGGGATACCTCTACATATTTATGATTCTCTACTGTAGCCCATTCTCCACTAGGGATACCTCTACATATTTATGATTCTTTACTGTAGCGATGTAATACACATATAACTGAAGTGGTAGGTGTGTGCTTCAAATTACAGATCATACATTTATATTGTCCAGTAAACATCATGAAGTTATGCAATAGCATATGTGGATGTGTTTGCCCTCCCCTAATGTGTTTAGGGCCAGGTATCAATGGTGAGGGTCTACGTCCCAAATGCCACCCTATTCCCTATGAAGTCAACTACTTTTGACCAGAGCCCCGAGGGGTGAAATTAGTGTATGTGGGCCCTGGTCAAAAGTAGTGCCCTATATATGAAATAGGGGCCCATTTGGTACACAACCAAGGTCTTCTCTTGTTCCCCATCGAAGTATGGTTGGGGTGGGGTATGTCATGGTGTGTCACGGTGTGTCACAGCAGCCGGTTGCTCACTTCAAAGCCAGTCAGTGAACCAGAAGCTGTGGGCCCTCAGACCTGACACTTTCCCACTCCTCTGGTGACATCACCGGTCATTGCTGGGAATGTAGGGAGAAGAGAGATGCTTTTATCTTAACCAGGAGCAAAGGCATGCACGATTAGGGCAGATTATATGCAGATTTGTCATCGTCATAAATCCACAGCTGTCCAGGGCCTCACATTTTTATTTGTCACTTCAAAGGCATTCTTCACTGTCTCTCTTTGGTTCATTGTTTTGGGCATGGACTGCCGGTGGACAAATGCATTTTCAGTCAGTCAGTGTGAAAGCTGTTTTTCAACAATGCATATTGAAACAATGTTTTTCTGACATAAAAGTAGTGTTCTGTCGGGGCCAATGATTTGGATGTCCAGGGTGGATGGTGACTACAGAGCTGTCCATTAAATTCCCTCTGCTGAGTGACTGGCTGATGACGCAAAACTAAAGAGGAGAATGTAAGACGTTCCAAGACCACACTAGCATGTCTCCAGTGACCACCTGAAGCACCAGTTGCAGCCATGGCAAGACATTATCAGTCTTGATTATGCAGAAAGGCCTTGTGGCCAATAACCATTACACCCCTGCAGCGATGGGAAATGACTGGTGAGCTGATGCAGTTCCTGTTCTTCTTGTTCTTGTTTTTTGTTCTTCCCCTCTTCCTCCTGCTCCCCTCCTCCTGCTTACCCTCCTCCCCTCCTGCTCCTACTCCCCTCCTCCGCCTGCTCCCCTCCTCACCCTCCTCTCATCTTCCTACTCCTCTCCTCCTCCTGCGTCCCTCCTCCTACTCCTCCTCCACTTGCTCCCCTCCTCCTGCTTACCCTCCTCTCCGCCTCCCCCTACTCCTCCTCCTCCTGCTCCCCTCCTCCTCCACCCTCCTCCTCTCCTCCTGCTTACCCTCCTCTCCTCCGCCTGCTCCCCTTCTCCTCCACTCCTCCCCCCTCCTCCTCTCCTCCTGCTTACCCTCCTCTCCTCCGCCTGCTCCCCTTCTCCTCCACTCCTCCCCCTACACCCCTCCTCCTCCGCTCCTTCCCATACCCCCCTCCTCCTCCTCTCCTCCCCCTCCTCCTCATCTCCTCCCCACCTCCTCTCCTCCCCTCCTACTTACCCTCCTCCCCTCCCCCTGCTCCCCTCCTCCTCCTACTCCACTCCTCCTCCTCCTTTCCTCCTCCTACTCCTCTTGCTCCCCTCCTCCTCATCTCATCCTCCTACTCCCCTCCTCTCATCCTCCTGCTGCCCTCCTCTCCTCTTCTCCTCCTCCTCTTCCTCCCCTCTCTTCCTCTCCTCCTCCTCCTCTCCTCTTCCTCTCCTCCTCACCATGCAGCAGCAGCAGTAACAGCTGAGTGACCTGGTGGGTGACAACTCTTTCATCTGAGGTTCTCCTCTCCACTGGCCAGCTGTTTGCTATTCCTCATTCTGACAGCCTGAGACAGAGGACCAATGCTTCCATGCAGAATCTCTCACACTCACACACACACACACTCACACACACTCACACACACACACACACACACACTCACACACACACACTCACACTCACACTAGCACTGCGTGGGTCAGCAGTCTTTTCACCTGCAACCATCTGCAGTTGCTAATAACTGCCTGACTATAATGTGATGAAGTGAAAATCTGAGGCCAGCACCAGACCGAACCCGCTAATAAAGAAAATGCGCTGTAGTCAGAGATGGCAGAACGATTTTTGCAGGATTTTTATTGTTTGATTGAGATGTTTCTGCTTATAATTTTCAACATTTTGGCTATTTGTTAGTCAACTTGTCTGTAATTAGATACATGCAGCCTCTCTTCTGCCATTATACGTTGCCCTCGAAGACTAACCTTACTCACCAGAACAATGTCATGCATTGATTCAATCTAGTTGACATTGGTAAAGTTTTCTCTGTGATCTCTGCTTCTTTCATGGAGAAAAGACGTTTAGGGACCGGGGAGAAAGTCCAATAACAAAAAATAAAGGGAAAAGTTTGACCGGTTGTAAGGAAATATAAAGCTGTGAAAACAACCCAACATATTTCTGATAAGATTTCAGTTCGGCTTGGATGCACATTTTATGTGGTTGAAATACTAATCGGCTTTTATGATGCTGATAAATATAGATACTGTCTGTAGAGGCGGTATCTGCACATTCATAGAGGCTCTATCTGCACATTCATAGAGGCGGTATCTGCACATTCATAGAGGCTCTATCTGCACATTCACATTGGCTCAAGATCAACATTTCTCCACTCCTGTTCCTGAGTAACAATGTAGCCTATATTCGGTGAGGTCCTGTCATTAAACTGTAAGAAATGCTTGATTCTGCAGGAGTTAATATTAAGGTGTGAGAGGTTATAGACCGACAGTCAGCGTCCAGATTTCAGTATCTATTTAACCCATCTGAACAGTAGGATACAGTTCCCTTGACGGGCCACAGGCCTATTTAAGTCACTGTCTTGTGACTGTTGAATTCATAGCACCTCACAATCATCACACACAACACATCCGGCACTGCTGTCATCCTCTTTCACCACTTCACCAAATCTTTCCTAAACATGACGTTTCTGGCCCTTCATTGTCTTTATTTTCAACTCTCCATTTTACAACTTTTCTCTTATTGAATTCAACTCTGACATTGTTCTTTTTCCTTCTGTGTATCGACCACTTTCTCAAAAAGGGCCATAAAGATGAGGTGTATGCACTACTGGCACTGATAAAATAATTACAGGAAAACCTCAATGTAGCCTTAGAGATACACATTTCACAAAAATGATACATGCATTTCTTAAGGTATTGTTTTCTCTTCATTCAGTTCACCCGCCACCAATCTGCCTTTCATCCACACAATCTCTCATGATCACCCGAAACCCGCCCACCCTGCGGATATAACCGTGGTAACTGCAGGTTATTAGTCAACCCGCACCACACTAACACACACCGCCTGGGGCGCAGGGTAGCCTAGTGGTTAGAGCGTTGGACTAGTAACCGAAAGGTTGCAAGTTCAAATCCCCTAGCTAACAAGGTACAAATCTGTCGTTCTGCCCCTGAACAGGCAGTTAACCCACTGTTCCTAGGCCGTCATTGAAAATAAGAATTTGTTCTTAACTGACTTGCCTAGTAAAATAAAGGTAAAATTTAAAAAATTAAAATAAAATAAAATAAAAAACACGCCACTGTGGCCCACTGCAACACAGGATACAACCACACCTGGACTGAGTAGGCCAATCATCAGATCAACATCACGCATCAGGTCCTAGTGCCATAGATCCCTGCATTAGCAGAATATACAAGCTGGCCTGGGCTTCCTCAGTAGTCAGGGGAGAGAGGGTAGAGCACAGGTGCTACAGGTCAGTGTACACACATTACAGAGTCCAGGGATGCGGTGGAAGGGGGAGGGGGTTAGGCTGCTGTTCAGGAGAAAGGGGGGTAAGATCAGGGTGAGGCATGTGAGAGCGAAGGGCATCTGTTTTCTCCATCTCCCTGTGTTTACTCCCCTTCTCCCTCTCACCCTCCTTTCTGCTCCTCTCTTAATTCAATTTGTGGGAACCCCCATCCCTCCACTCTCCCCTCCCTCCCATCCAGCTGTCCCCTGTGAGAGTGCATTCCAGCTGGGGTTTCTAGGGCCTTAGGGGGGCTTAGGGACAGATCCTGGAGGATTACCTCTGGCTAAAAGGGACCAACCCACCCAAAACCATCAATTCAGTGGTGGAACTGCACACCATGGCTGCCATATCCACCACCTTTCCTCTCTCCCCTCTCTTTCTCTCCTTTCCTTGAAATGTGAGACCGCCAGGCAAAGCTGGTGAGCATAACCCACAAGGAGCTCTGTCTTTCTCTCTCATTCTCTCTCTCTCTCTGACTACTACTAGAACAGTAGGACATTCACCCGAGAGTGATAATGAGTGTGTTCAGTTTTCAGTCTCCCCAGATAGATGAGAGTTGACACCATATCCTGACCTGGCTGCTCATGGCTCAACTGTGGAAGGAAGAGGCTAGACTTGATCTGTGATGTGATGGCCACCCAATGGGACAACTATACAGGCTGTATCATAATCGGCCGTGATTTGGAGTCCCAAAGGGCGGCGCACAATTGGCCCAGGGTCGTAAAGGTTAAATAAATAAAAAACTCTCATCAACAGAATGGCTGTTTGGTTCACAATATGTCTGTATTTGCTGTGCGGTTATTTAACCCTTATTTTACCAGGTCAGTTGACTGAAAACACATTCTCACTTACAGCAACGATCTGGGGAATAGTTACAGGGGAGAGGTAAGGGGGATGAATGAGCCAATTGGAAGCCAGAGATGATTAGGTGACCGTGATGGATTGTGGGCAAGATTGGGAATTTAGCCAGGACACCTATGTTAACACCCCTACTCTAACAATAAGTGCCATGGGATCTTTAGTGACCACAGAGTCAGGACACCAGTTTAACATCCCATCCAAAAGACGGCACCCTACACAGGGCAATGTCCCCAATCACTGCCCTGGGAAAATGGGATATTTTTTTAGACCCGAGGAAAAGGGCCATCCAATACCACTTTTTTTGTAATGGCTGGTTGATACTTTGTGAGTTACAGTTGAGCGTGGCAACTGAATTATAATACCTTTCATGCTATCATGAGTTACTTCAACTATTCTAATATTGCTTTCAATGTTAAGGAATATGGGACATTTTTGTATCAATCATTTTTCTGTCAAGGATTCATTAGCACTCTTGAGAGAATGAAAAGGTCATATTTAAGTTAACAGATCATCATGAGCACAGAGGAGTGTGAAAGTCTCCTAACGCGGAATGTTAGCCACAGCAGCTGATGATGCAGGACAATAATCTCCTCTGGATGGACAGTGGAAATGGCTCCGACAGGACTGGCCGGGAATGGAATGCCAGTGTGGCTTAGAGCCAGACAGGACTGGCAAGGAATGGAATGCCATTGTGGCTTAGAGCCAGACAGGACTAGCGGGGCACCAGTGTGGCACAGCGCCAGAGGCTTGGACACAAGACAGGCAGTGTGTGGAGCACAATAGACCAGTTCCCACAAACCAAATCCATCCTGACTCTAATGGTTCCAATGGTCATGTCACATTCCTAGCATGGCCAAAATCCCTGTCATTGATAGCTTGGCATTTTAGAATATTTTGGGGGGAAAGAAATCTGCAGTTGTTCCCCTGTCTGGAAAGAGATGCCTCACTCTGTCAACCTGATTTAGACCTAAATATTGCACATTCTCTCATGGCTCTGGTGCTGTCGTGGTTTCAGGGAGAGTAGACAGCAGGGGGCGGTGTTATACCACATTTCAGAGAGATCAGCCCAGGAAATTACAAGACAATACTAAGACCTATTATATCTATCTAAAATGAAATATATACAATGTTGGTCTACAAAAACTTTTCTGTATCTACAGATTTTTACAGAAAAGCTGTGAGAACTGAATGCCACCAAACTAGATGATTCACATTCCTCAACAATCAACCAAATTGGACAAGTCAGTTTAACCACAAATAAAATATGTCACATTTTATTCTCCCATAGACAACAGGCCTCGTGTGTGTTTCAACATGACATAACACATAACCAATGGGGTTAACAGGCTGTTACTACCAGTCGATAGAAAGCTATGGAACGGCTATCCTTTCTGCCTACCTACTTCACATATTGTATTAGTGTAAAAACACCCTCAGAACTGGAACATCCCTGGTTGACTTATGTTAAGTATCATCATAAGATTCCAGGAGCCAAGATGTAAACATTCAGTGAGGAGCACAGTAGTGGTGATCTATATATGTTAGTTACCATCATAGTGGTGGTCTATATAGGTTAGTTACCATCATAGTGGTGATCTATATAGGTTAGTTACCATCATAGTGGTGATCTATATAGGTTAGTTACCATCATAGTGGTAATCTATATAGGTTAGTTACCATCATAGTGGTGGTCTATATAGGTTAGTTACCATCATAGTGGTGATCTATATAGGTTAGTTACCATCATAGTGGTGATCTATATAGGTTAGTTACCATCATAGTGGTGGTCTATAGAGGTTAGTTACCATCATAGTGGTGATCTATATAGGTTAGTTACCATCATAGTGGTGGTCTATAGAGGTTAGTTACCATCATAGTGGTGATCTATATAGGTTAGTTACCATCATAGTGGTGATCTATATAGGTTAGTTACCATCATAGTGGTGATCTATATAGGTTAGTTACCATCATAGTGGTGATCTATATAGGTTAGTTACCATCATAGTGGTGATCTATATAGGTTAGTTACCATCATAGTGGTGATCTATATAGGTTAGTTACCATCATAGTGGTGGTCTATATAGGTTAGTTACCATCATAGTGGTGATTTATATAGGTTAGTTACCATCATAGTGGTGGTTTATATAGGTTAGTTACCATCATAGTGGTGATTTATATAGGTTAGTTACCATCATAGTGGTGGTTTATATAGGTTAGTTACCATCATAGTGGTGGTTTATATAGGTTAGTTACCATCATAGTGGTGATTTATATAGGTTAGTTACCATCATAGTGGTGATCTATATAGGTTAGTTACCATCATAGTGGTGATCTATATAGGTTAGTTACCATCATAGTGGTGGTCTATATAGGTTAGTTACCATCATAGTGGTGATCTATATAGGTTAGTTACCATCATAGTGGTGATCTATATAGGTTAGTTACCATCATAGTGGTGGTCTATATAGGTTAGTTACCATCATAGTGGTGATCTATATAGGTTAGTTACCATCATAGTGGTGGTCTATATAGGTTAGTTACCATCATAGTGGTGATCTATATAGGTTAGTTACCATCATAGTGGTGATCTACATAGGTTAGTTACCATCATAGTGGTGATCTATATAGGTTAGTTACCATCATAGTGGTGGTCTATATAGGTTAGTTACCATCATAGTGGTGGTCTATATAGGTTAGTTACCATCATAGTGGTGGTCTATATAGGTTAGTTACCATCATAGTGGTGATCTATATAGGTTAGTTACCATCATAGTGGTGGTCTATAGAGGTTAGTTACCATCATAGTGGTGGTCTATAGAGGTTAGTTACCATCATAGTGGTGATCTATATAGGTTAGTTACCATCATAGTGGTGATCTATATAGGTTAGTTACCATCATAGTGGTGATCTATATAGGTTAGTTACCAACATAGTGGTGATCTATATAGGTTGGTTACCATCATAGTGGTGATCTATATTGGTTAGTTACCATCATAGTGGTGATCTATGTAGGTCAGTTACCATCATAGTGGTGATCTATATTGGTTAGTTACCATCATAGTGGTGATCTATATAGGTTAGTTACCATCATAGTGGTGATCTATATAGGTTAGTTACCACCATAGTGGTGATCTATATAGGTTAGTTACCATCATAGTGGTGATCTATATAGGTTAGTTACCATCATAGTGGTGATCTATATAGGTTAGTTACCATCATAGTGGTGGTCTATATAGGTTAGTTACCATCATAGTGGTGATCTATATAGATTAGTTACCATCATAGTGGTGATCTACTGTTTATAGGTAAGTTACCATCACTGGGGAACGACAGTGATATTGTAGCTGTGTTATAAGGGTTAAGACACATGTTTTAGTCAACAGTACTTGGTCAAGGGCTAGTGTAAATAAACCCCTTCAACAGTACTTGGTCAAGGGCTAGTGTAAATAAACACCTTCAACAGTACTTGGTCAAGGGCTAGTGTAAATAAACCCCTTCAACAGTACTTGGTCAAGGGCTAGTGTAAATAAACCCCTTCAACAGTACTTGGTCAAGGGCTAGTGTAAATAAATCCCTTCAACAGTACTTGGTCAAGGGCTAGTTTAAATAAACCCCTTCAACAGTACTTGGTCAAGGGCTAGTATAAATAAACCCCTTCAACAGTATTTGGTCAAGGGCTAGTGTAAATAAACCCCTTCAACAGTACTTGGTCAAGGGCTAGTGTAAAAAAAACCCTTCAACAGTACTTGGTCAAGGGCTAGTGTAAAAAAAACCCTTCAACAGTACTTGGTCAAGGGCTAGTGTAAATAAACCCCTTCAACAGTACTTGGTCAAGGGCTAGTGTAAATAAACCCCTTCAACAGTACTTGGTCAAGGGCTAGTGTAAATAAACCCCTTCAACAGTACTTGGTCAAGGGCTAGTGTAAATAAACCCCTTCAACAGTACTTGGTCAAGGGCTAGTGTAAATAAACCCCTTCAACAGTACTTGGTCAAGGGCTAGTGTAAATAAACCCCTTCAACAGTATTTGGTCAAGGGCTAGTGTAAATAAACCCCTTCAACAGTATTTGGTCAAGGGCTAGTGTAAATAAACCCCTTCAACAGTATTTGGTCAAGGGCTAGTGTAAATAAACCCCTTCAACAGTACTTGGTCAAGGGCTAGTGTAAATAAACCCCTTCAACAGTATTTGGTCAAGGGCTAGTGTAAATAAAACCCTTCAACAGTATTTGGTCAAGGGCTAGTGTAAATAAAACCCTTCAACAGTACTTGGTCAAGGGCTAGTGTAAATAAACCCCTTCAACAGTACTTGGTCAAGGGCTAGTGTAAATAAACCCCTTCAACAGTACTTGGTCAACATTTATCAGCGTGTGAAAGAACAGAATAATGGTAAACTTTCTCTTCCTGCAGTGTCATGATTTGCTCATTACATAAATTGTACACAATTTCATACAAAATACAAACAAATGCAAAACTGAACATTTTCATTGATTGAATTTGAACATATTCAAAGTTTGATTTGTCTTTTGACAGAATAAATTAAATAAACCCTGACTTTCACAGAATTATGTCAATGAAGTGACAGACCTCCAAACAACAAGGGGTCTAATGTTCCACTGCACTATTCTGCATAGCAACATGAACATGATTAGCTCAGTTAAACAAGGTACATTATTTATAGTGCTACATACAACAGTCTTCTACTTTCACTCAGAGTGCAATAGGTTATTTTGACATAAAGAAGTGCATACATTTTCTTCAAGTTAGATATGTAGATCAAACACATTGATCTGCCACTTGAACTCAATGGCAATGAACCAGATGGCACCCTATTCCCTATAGATGGCACCCTATTCACAATATAGCTCACTACTTTGACAAGAGCCCAATGGGTCCTGGTCAAAAGTAGTGCACCAAATAGGGCATAAAGTGCTATTTGAGATGTAGAAAATGTCATTAGGTCTTGGACTACTAACTCATCTGTAAATTATTATTACTTTGCCTGTCTTGCAATGCAAGTGAGTGGGCTGAAGAACAGATAGACAGGATCCATAAAGTGATCAAATTGCTCATAATATTACTTCATGATTTAGTAGGATTGCCAATGAATTCTGTACAAAAATATCAAGCACAGTGTAGACAGATACTCCATCTCATGGATAGCTCAAATAGCTTACGGTTTGTTTCATTCAACTGCACCTTTAAATGCAAGTGATTATTTCTAAGCAATCAATGGCTTATATATATTTAAAAGCAAGGCTCCGTATTCATAAAGTGTCTTAGAGTAGGAGTGGTGATCTAGGATCAGATCCACCCCACTTATCCATATAATCATATTCATTATGATCTAAAAGAAAACACTGATCCTAGTTCAGCAGTCCTACTCAGAGATACTTTATGAATATGGGCTCAGCGGATTGGTAACATTTGAGTTCTGCATCATCTCATCTTACTCATTGACCAATGGAAGAACTGCTTGTTCAGTATTACATCAGGTTGATGACAGGGCATGCTGACACACTGACCAGTAAACCATGACTGCACCAACAGGATGTTTTTCTGGACAAACAAAATGGCTGACAAGAGTTCCACAATCAAACAGGTCATTAGTCCATTACATTTCTATGCACTACCTGGCATTATGACTCCTTGCTGTCCCCAGTCCACCTGGTTGTGCTGCTGCTCCAGTTTCAACTGTTCTGCCTGCGGATATGGAACCCTGACCTGTTCACCGGACGTACTACCTGTCCCAGACCTTCTGTTTTCAACTCTCTAGAGTCGGCAGGAGTGGTAGAGATACTCTGAATGATCGGCTATGAAAAGCCAACTGACATTTACTCCCGAGGTGCTGACCTGTTTCACCCTCTACAACCACTGTGATCATTATTATCTGACCCTGCTGAACATTTGAACATCTTGCCCATGTTCTGTTATAATCTCCACCCGGCACAGCCAGAAGAGGACTGGCCACCCCTCATAGCCTGGTTCCTCTCTAGGTTTCTTCCTAGGTTCTGGCCTTTCTAGGGAGTTTTTCCTAGCCACCGTGCTTCTACACCTGCATTGCTTGCTGTTTGGGGTTTTAGGCTGGGTTTCTGTACAGCACTTTGAGATATCAGCTGATGTAAGAAGGGCTTTATAAATAAATTTGATTGATTATCCACTTCCTCTGGTCTCCCTCCATCTATCTGTCACAATCTCTCTGTCTCGGACTGTCCCTCTGCCTGCTGTCTGACGTTCAGTCTCTCTGGATGTGAATCTCACTTTTACATTTGAGTATTTTAGCAAATGCTCTGATCCAGAGCGACTTATAGTTGTGAGTGCATACATTTTCATACTGGTCCCCCATGGGAATCGAACCCACAACCCTGGCGTTGCAAGTGCCAAGCTCTAACAAAATGATCGACACGGGACCTCTCCAGTCCAAGTCCTCCATATTCCCAGACATGCCCTGGTTCCTGTTTTAGACAGCAGCCCAAATTGTACCCTATCCCCTATATAGTGTACTACTTTTGACAAGGGCACATTTGGGAAACAGTCTTAGTGGTCGCAGGGGAGCCATGTGCAGCTGGGTGCCAGACAGGAGGATCCTTATCCCTGGCCTCTGTTGTGTGGCTGTCGTCAGTCAGGGCTCTGCTCCCTCCGGGGGACCGGGGGCAGCTGGCTGGCCTTGGAATGTCTGGTTCTGGAGCCTCCAGGGAGGGGGGCCTTCAGTCTCACATAAATCCACTCGGAGGGAGGTCAGAGTAGGGCCTGCTCTCAGCAGAGGGAGGAGGAGGCTGGTGAATTGGCTGCTTTGCTGCTGCATGTCCATGGTCTGCATCCCTGGAGGACTCAGGGTTGGGTACAGGGCCAGGGGCTGGACCAGCCTCTTTCAGGCTCCCGTTCTGGAACTGGAACAGAGGAAAATGGCCGACTTAGCTAAGCCTCCCTTTTCTGGTCTAAATTGCCTTGATGTGTAAATACCCACTGGCTTTCAATGATAAAATGATAATGACCTTCTGTTTCTAAAGTCTCATTCCCTTGGTAAATCTGATGCGCAGGTAAGTATGTGCCATTGGTATTCAACGTTCATATGATGAGCATATAGCTAGAGGAAGTAAAGCGCATAGGTCTAACATTTGACATAATTAGTTCAGGGCCCTAGTCCCTGTGCTGCTACATCTGCATTGCTTACTGTATGTGGTTTAAGGCTGGGTTTCTTTTAATAAGCACATTGTGACATCTGCTGTTGTAAAAAATGTCTTTATAAATACATCTGATCTTGTTCCATGGGGCACAATTTTGTATTTATTAGCATTTTTATTAGACAAGTTCAGGTAGGACCTCCTTTACCTGTTTGACGCCTAATGAACACTACCCAGGTTAGTGTCACCTTTCTTACCTGTGTGGTGAATGGCCACTCTGCTCTATTGACCTGGCTGAGCCCCATAGCCAGGGGATAGGCATGCTGAGCGCAGCCCTGGCTGGTGGCCTGAGGCTGAGCCAGGTCGTCAGGGAGGTGCCTCTGCTGCTGGAACACACCCAGGGCCTCCACCACACTCGACTGGAGCGCTCCCCTACCATCCTCTGTCCCTCGGGGACCACTGGACTCCAGGCTGCCCAGCAACTCCTCCAAATTCTGGGGCATGAGCTCTCCGTCCACTCCCTGGCTCTGGAGGCCTGTGGTGGGTACATAAGAGGAGAGCACTGAAGAGTGGCTAACAGACAAAGTGTTCAGCTGGTTCCTGTAGGGGAGGCCCAGGGAAGCTTCCCCCAGGCAGAGGTGCCCATGCTGGGGGTGGCCGTGGTGAGTCTGGAGCCCCCCTGGCTGCTCCACATTGAACAATGGAGGAATCTGCTGCTGCTGCTTGGTGATGTCTTTCTGTCTTTGTGTTATTGAACACAGCTGCTGCTGCTGTTGGTTTGGCAATACCTGTCCATTTAGATGGCTCTGTTGCTGCTGCTGTGTTGCCTGTGGGTGGGGCTGTGTGTGTAAACACTGCTGCGGGATTGGCTGCTGTGGGTCGTGATGCAGAGGCCGATAGTGGTGAACTGATAGGGGATGTACTACAGGCAGCTGTGGTGGCTGTATCTGTGACTGACACTGAGGCACTGTAGAAGAATGTGGTCGTGAGGTTGATGGTTGGTGTAACAGAACTGTAGTAGAATGTAGATGTGGGGTTTGTGATTGTTCCATAGATGGTTGGTGTAACAGAACTGTAGTAGAATGTAGATGTGGGGTTTGTGATTGTTCCATAGATGGTTGGTGTAACAGAACTGTAGTAGAATGTAGATGTGGGGTTTGTGATTGTTCCATAGATGGTTGGTGTAACAGAACTGTAGTAGAATGTAGATGTGGGGTTTGTGATTGTTCCATAGATGGTTGGTGTAACAGAACTGTAGTAGAATGTAGATGTGGGGTTTGTGATTGTTCCATAGATGGTTGGTGTAACAGAACTGTAGTAGAATGTAGATGTGGGGTTTGTGATTGTTCCATAGATGGTTGGTGTAACAGAACTGTAGTAGAATGTAGATGTGGGGTTTGTGATTGTTCCATAGATGGTTGGTGTAACAGAACTGTAGTAGAATGTAGATGTGGGGTTTGTGATTGTTCCATAGATGGTTGGTGTAACAGAACTGTAGTAGAATGTAGATGTGGGGTTTGTGATTGTTCCATAGATGGTTGGTGTAACAGAACTGTAGTAGAATGTAGATGTGGGGTTTGTGATTGTTCCATAGATGGTTGGTGTAACAGAACTGTAGTAGAATGTAGATGTGGGGTTTGTGATTGTTCCATAGATGGTTGGTGTAACAGAACTGTAGTAGAATGTAGATGTGGGGTTTGTGATTGTTCCATAGATGGTTGGTGTAACAGAACTGTAGTAGAATGTAGATGTGGGGTTTGTGATTGTTCCATAGATGGTTGGTGTAACAGAACTGTAGTAGAATGTAGATGTGGGGTTTGTGATTGTTCCATAGATGGTTGGTGTAACAGAACTGTAGTAGAATGTAGATGTGGGGTTTGTGATTGTTCCATAGATGGTTGGTGTAACAGAACTGTAGTAGAATGTAGATGTGGGGTTTGTGATTGTTCCATAGATGGTTGGTGTAACAGAACTGTAGTAGAATGTAGATGTGGGGTTTGTGATTGTTCCATAGATGGTTGGTGTAACAGAACTGTAGTAGAATGTAGATGTGGGGTTTGTGATTGTTCCATAGATGGTTGGTGTAACAGAACTGTAGTAGAATGTAGATGTGGGGTTTGTGATTGTTCCATAGATGGTTGGTGTGACAGAACTGTAGTAGAATGTAGATGTGGGGTTTGTGATTGTTCCATAGATGGTTGGTGTGACAGAACTGTAGTAGAATGTAGATGTGGGGTTTGTGATTGTTCCATAGATGGTTGGTGTGACAGAACTGTAGTAGAATGTAGATGTGGGGTTTGTGATTGTTCCATAGATGGTTGGTGTGACAGAACTGTAGTAGAATGTAGATGTGGGGTTTGTGATTGTTCCATAGATGGTTGGTGTGACAGAACTGTAGTAGAATGTAGATGTGGGGTTTGTGATTGTTCCATAGATGGTTGGTGTGACAGAACTGTAGTAGAATGTAGATGTGGGGTTTGTGATTGTTCCATAGATGGTTGGTGTAACAGAACTGTAGTAGAATGTAGATGTGGGGTTTGTGATTGTTCCATAGATGGTTGGTGTAACAGAACTGTAGTAGAATGTAGATGTGGGGTTTGTGATTGTTCCATAGATGGTTGGTGTAACAGAACTGTAGTAGAATGTAGATGTGGGGTTTGTGATTGTTCCATAGATGGTTGGTGTGACAGAACTGTAGTAGAATGTAGATGTGGGGTTTGTGATTGTTCCATAGATGGTTGGTGTAACAGAACTGTAGTAGAATGTAGATGTGGGGTTTGTGATTGTTCCATAGATGGTTGGTGTGACAGAACTGTAGTAGAATGTAGATGTGGGGTTTGTGATTGTTCCATAGATGGTTGGTGTAACAGAACTGTAGTAGAATGTAGATGTGGGGTTTGTGATTGTTCCATAGATGGTTGGTGTAACAGAACTGTAGTAGAATGTAGATGTGGGGTTTGTGATTGTTCCATAGATGGTTGGTGTAACAGAACTGTAGTAGAATGTAGATGTGGGGTTTGTGATTGTTCCATAGATGGTTGGTGTAACAGAACTGTAGTAGAATGTAGATGTGGGGTTTGTGATTGTTCCATAGATGGTTGGTGTAACAGAACTGTAGTAGAATGTAGATGTGGGGTTTGTGATTGTTCCATAGATGGTTGGTGTAACAGCGTGGTAGGACAGCTATAGTCCTGTTCCCCTAACTTAGCCCCCCTGCAAGAGAATACAGTCTGACCCCAGTCCGACCTCTTCCTCAGAGACTCCTGTACGTAGGAGAGAATCTCGTCTGTCAGGTCAGGAAGGAGGCAGTCTCGGCCAGTGTCCAGATCCACATCGAGGAACATCTCATCCTGCTGGAACAGCTCCAGGTCCTCCCTACTGATGCCCAGGTTCATCATGAAGCTCCACAAATCCCTGTCTCTGTCTCTGTCAATCAAATCAATATCTTTATAGTCACAATTGGGAAATGTGTAGTGCAGTCAAGGTTACATAAACAGTAGCAACCACACAGATACACATAAGATAAATATTAAGTGATCAGTTACCTGTCCTCCGATGAGAAGCCGTCGATCCCCCTCCACCCCCGACCCCCAACGGCTCCTGCTTGAAGAGGACACTCTCCGACAGAGAGCGGATGCTGCCCTCCTGCCAGCTGCTGGAGAAGATGCCCCCACAATCCCACTGTGGAAGCCCTGGCACCTCCTCCTGTGGAACCCCTGCCACCTCCTCCTGGAGTTGGAGAGGGAGTTGGAGATCGTTCTGAGTGTGAGGGGAGCAGCAGTAGATGAACTTGTCCTGTTTCAGCAGAGAGCCCAGCAGTGAGTCAGGATCCAGGGTTCCACCCTGGTTGTCGTTGGTGATATTTCCTGCAGGGCTGGTGGTGCCGCCTGCTAAGGAGTCCCCTGTTACCAGAGTCTTGGGGAAGCTGGTGTTGTAGAGAAGAGCCTCCCCAGTGGTGTAACTGAAAGGCAGCTGGAGGCTCCGCTTCCTTAGGTTGTCCTCTCCCTCTTCATCACTGAAAACAAGTACATTTTAGTCTTTTAGCAGACGCTCTTATCCAGAGTGACTTACAAGAGAAATTAGGGTTAAGTGCTTTGCACTTAAGGATTCCAACCAGCAACCTTTTGGTTACTGGCCCAACGCTCTTAACCACTAGGCTACTTGCCGCCCCAATGGAATGACATTAAAGAATGAGGTTGTGTGTGTGCGTGCCGAGACGTACGTGAGGACTCTTTGGGATGCGATGATACACTCAGGCCGTCCGTTCTTGTAGACCAGTCTGGCGTTAGCCTGCACCCACACCCAGCCAGTCAGCTTGGTCAGCAGCCTGAATACTGTCATCCCACTCTCTCCGGTCTTCATCACTGGGCATGGAAACACACAAACACACACATTAACCAAGTTACACAGCAGAAATGTGTATAGGACACATTCATGCAGTTTAACTGATAAACTAAAAACATCCCCAAAAGTCACTAGGGATGTGGCAGATGGTTAAAAAAAAAGCTGACATTTAAACAGAATTTTTCTCCTTGCTGTTTCTGTAAAAAAGATACAGAAAATTCATAATGTTTCATGTGAATTAACAATGCAGCTGCCAGCAACGGTTTGGGTCTCACGGTGCATCCCTGAAGCATTGCACCTGTACTACAATTCCTGTACCTCAATTCCACTTCGCAAAGTTGCCATTTCCTTCTCATTTAACGGGACTTCGCTGATGTCACTTGCGTTTCTCAGCCATTTTTCACAAGTTAACGACAATGACGTAGTGGTGGAGAGTCGACTCCAAAAGAATCGATTCCTCGACTCCTTGCAGAACGACTCCCGCTGTCGACTCCTGTTTCTGAGTGTTAAGATTAGATTGTACTAAGAATCGACCCCTGTTTCTGAGTGTTAAGATTAGATTGCACTAAGAATCGACCCCTGTTTCTGAGTGTTAAGATTAGATTGCACTAAGAATCGACCCCTAAGATTCAGTATTTTTGGAACGGAGGAGAATTATTAGTTGCCAAACTTCTGAGAACACAAACACTGGCATCTTTCATAGAGAGCTAGCGAGGGCCAGGGAGAGAGGAGGCGCACATTATAGGCAGGTCAGCCACCAGGCAAATAGTCATAACCACGCACTAGGCCTATCTATCTGTAATCAAAAGCTGTGTAACGTAAACTCACGTAAACTCGTACATCACCTTGGTCCGTACAATTGCCCTTATTTTAGCGTCCCAAAAACATAATACTTCCAGATCAACTGTAATGTCAATACCATTGTAAAGCACAATTTCTCCCCTTTCCAACAGAATCAATTACATGACCTAAACACTGCCCGTTTCTGCATAATTCAAGCAGGCAATGAGCCCCGTTGGGTCTTTTCAAAAATGGAGTGTGGGGAAGCGAAACTAATGCGTGATAATGAGAAGGAGATGTCATGTGGGAAAATTTATTTTTTTCACTCGATCTGTCCAACTTATCACCTTATCGCCTCTAAAATGTAAATAAAACACCATAAAGAGTTTATATACATTTACATTTAAGTCATTTAGCAGACGCTCTTATCCAGAGCGACTTACAAATTGGATAATGTGTCATTACATACCTATTTGAAGGTTTGTGTCAAATTTGACTCAAGTTTAGGGAAGTGATAAAGTGATCTTCAGAAGTAAACTGTTTTTTTGAGAGTCGTGATCGCTTGCAGTGAAGATGCAAAAAATGACTAGGTATCCCACCTTACCCCCGTCACTGTCCATTTCTTGTTTTTAAAGGATGATAGAAGTGCTACACCTGGTGGAGAGAGACTATAAGACCGAAATAGTAGCTTTAAGAGTGCTGTATGTTATGACATGACACGTCTAGATGAAACGGAGGGTCTGTTTTTTCAATTTTTCTCCAATACTATAGAGCCATTACCATGTCGATCAACGCTTGAATAGAAACTTAGTTCACACCCCTGATTTTGACGTAAACACAGTCGCCACAGTCCCATTAGTTTTCTTTGTAGCCTCGTTTGAATGTTGCGGTTGCGCACATTTGTACGGAATGGGGTGAGTTTACGTTAATGGAATGCTGTATCTTGCCATTTCTTGGCTTGCAATGTTTCGTAACTTCAGCAAAGCAGGGCCTGTCACTGGGGCTGGGCGCTATACCGTATTTGACGATACACGGGCATTGATGCAGGGACCGGTGTGGGTTTTTACTTTACCTTCTATAATGGTACTTGAATGTTTGGTTTGTTAAATGTGGTACACCTTGTGTAAAGTCCATTTTTATAGTTTACTTCGCTACTTGAGTCATCTCTATCCACTCTCTCCATGCTGCTTTCCAGACAGACCTAGGCCTGCACCATGCATTGAATGGGCAATGCAGCACATGTAACATTGTTGATGAAAATGATGCTGTTTTCACCTTGCTTCTTACTATAATTTTACTAGCGTTCTACAATTACACTATTGATTTGTGTTTCTTACATCTGAAAACAGCTAGTTGTCTTTTCTTAGCAAGTTGGGCCTAAATCCTGTTAGCCACTAATGCTAATCGCTAGCTAGCTAATAAATGTTCTGAGTCAGAGCAAACACAATCAGCTATACAGCCTGATAATACCAGTGATGGTGTAGATCTAAATCAACATGTTGACTAAATCAGAGGAATACGCGAAGCAAGAATATGTTAGATACATGAAGTAGCTAAGAGAGAACATTCAATGTTGCCAAAGATTATAGGGTCCCCTAGGAAACACTTCTCAACAGTTCCTACCCTGTCACAATAACTATTCCCTGGCATTTTCATTCGTAGTCATGTCAAACACTGAATTCAAACGGCCCACTATTATATTCCAACTATAGAATTAGAATAATCTTTCTATTTCCATGATTCCAACAGTTCAATCATTTTTTTGGTTGAAGTTGAATTGAACAGTATACAACAATCAGAATGGAGACCCATTGAAATCACTTAGAATGTATGTGTTGCCACCCTTGGGTCACACTTCTCAAAGAAAATTGTGAACATTTATTATTCAAAAACAAACTTTCGTCAATATAATTGTTTTTTGCCTGATATGATATTTTGGCCATATCACCCAGCCGTACCTATCACCAATGAATAGGCTAGGATATATTACACAACAGACTGAAGACTGAACACACACTCGCATCATTAATAAAGAGCAGGCGAGCCAGCGTGAAGGGGAGGGGGCAGGCAAAAATGATGTCTTGGTCTTGCATGTTTCGCAAATTCACCAAAGTAGCCTAAGGTTTTATTTAAAATTACACAACTTTCCACAGGCATTTATAGCATACCGTTTAGTTAGGCTATAAAACTGAAAATAACATTTTAACTGCACTGATTTTAGCAAAAAAAACTATGATTTTTCATAACATTAAGGATCCCAACTTTGTATAAAAGTTTGAATGTTTAAATGTTCACACCTCTGCTTGTCACTAAAAGTCTAAATCAAATTTCAATCAAAATTGCCTTCGGGGATTAATAAAGTGTGGTCTTGTCTTGTTTTATCATATCTTAAAACACCATTCATTTTTTAGAAGTTGCAGGAATGAATCTGTTCAGAAAGTCCCCTCAGGGACACTGGCTGTAGAAGGAACTACTCAACATGTAGAATGTGCAACTCAACATGTAGAATGTGCAACTCAACATGCAGAATGAACTACTCAACATGCAGAATGAACTACTCAACATGCAGAATGAACTACTCAACATGCAGAATGAACTACTCAACATGCAGAATGAACTACTCAACATGTAGAATGAACTACTCAACATGTAGAATGTGCAACTCAACATGTAGAATGAGCTACTCAACATGCAGAATGTGTAACTCAACATGCAGAATGTGTAACTCAACATGCAGAATGTGTAACTCAACATGCAGAATGTGTAACTCAACATGCAGAATGTGTAACTCAACATGCAGAATGTGTAACTCAACATGCAGAATGTGTAACTCAACATGCAGAATGAACTACTCAACATGCAGAATGAACTACTCAACATGCAGAATGAACTACTCAACATGCAGAAGGAACTACTCAACATGCAGAAGGAACTACTCAACATGCAGAAGGAACTACTCAACATGCAGAAGGAACTACTCAACATGCAGAATGTGTAACTCAACATGCAGAATGAACTACTCAACATGTAGAATGAACTACTCAACATGTAGAATGAACTACTCAACATGTAGAATGAACTACTCAACATGTAGAATGAACTACTCAACATGTAGAATGAACTACTCAACATGTAGAAGGAACTACTCAACATGTAGAAGGAACTACTCAACATGTAGAAGGAACTACTCAACATGTAGAATGAGCTACTCAACATGTAGAATGTGCAACTCAACATGTAGAAGGTGCAACTCAACATGTAGAAGGAACTACTCAACATGTAGAATGAACTACTCAACATGCAGAATGTGTAACTCAACATGCAGAATGTGTAACTCAACATGCAGAATGTGTAACTCAACATGCAGAATGTGTAACTCAACATGCAGAATGTGTAACTCAACATGCAGAATGTGTAACTCAACATGCAGAATGTGTAACTCAACATGCAGAATGTGTAACTCAACATGCAGAATGTGTAACTCAACATGCAGAATGTGTAACTCAACATGCAGAATGTGTAACTCAACATGCAGAATGTGTAACTCAACATGCAGAATGTGTAACTCAACATGCAGAATGAACTACTCAACATGCAGAATGAACTACTCAACATGCAGAATGAACTACTCAACATGCAGAATGAACTACTCAACATGCAGAATGAACTACTCAACATGCAGAATGAACTACTCAACATGCAGAAGGAACTACTCAACATGTAGAAGGAACTACTCAACATGCAGAATGTGTAACTCAACATGCAGAATGAACTACTCAACATGTAGAATGAACTACTCAACATGTAGAATGAACTACTCAACATGTAGAATGAACTACTCAACATGTAGAATGAACTACTCAACATGTAGAATGAACTACTCAACATGTAGAATGAACTACTCAACATGTAGAATGAACTACTCAACATGTAGAATGAACTACTCAACATGTAGAATGAACTACTCAACATGTAGAAGGAACTACTCAACATGTAGAAGGAACTACTCAACATGTAGAAGGAACTACTCAACATGTAGAAGGAACTACTCAACATGTAGAAGGAACTACTCAACATGTAGAAGGAACTACTCAACATGTAGAATGAACTACTCAACATGTAGAAGGAACTACTCAACATGTAGAATGAACTACTCAACATGTAGAAGGAACTACTCAACATGTAGAAGGAACTACTCAACATGTAGAAGGAACTACTCAACATGTAGAATGAACTACTCAACATGTAGAAGGAACTACTCAACATGTAGAATGTGTAACTCAACATGTAGAATGTGTAACTCAACATGCTGTGCGTTTGAAATGTGACCCACACGTGTTTGATCTCGGTCTGTCAGTCTCCATGAACTACACTACATGATAGGACTGTGTGCAGCAGGAGAGCAGTCTTACTCCTCATGTGGTTCTCAGCACAGTGCAGCATGTCAGCAGCATGGATGAAGTGGTATCCCGAGCCATGGTTGCACAGCTCAGCCTCAGTGTAACCCAGCAACATCTTCCCTCTGTACAGGAGGACAGGAAAAACACAGGAAGCACAATGAAAACATGATCAAAACTCCTCCCAAAATGTCTCCTCCCTACTTCTGAATAGATCACAAGTGATCTAAAAGCATAATTAATCATTAAGGCACAAGAGGGTGTGTTATATGGCCAACATACCACGTCTAAGGGCTGTTCTTATGCACGATGCAAAGCAGAGTGCCTGGATACAACCCTTAGCCATGGTATATTGGCCATATACCACAAAACCCCATTGTGCCTTATTGTTATTATAAAGTGGTTACCAATGTAATTAGAGCATTAAAAATATATGTTTTGTCACACCCGTGGTAAACGGTATACTGATATATCATGGCTTTCAGCCAATCAGCATTCAGGGCTCGAACCACCCAGTTTATAATCTCAAATATGACGAGATTGCGCTGATGGTTCCTCTTAAAATGTATAAATGATTTGAATTATTAGGTTTATTTGACAGGGACCACATACAATTAAAACATGCATCTCACAAGACACGTGATGCATTGTACTAGATTTAGCTCAATAGCTCGTTCACAACTCCAGTACCTGGGCAGGTGAACAATAAAATGATTTACCATTCAGACGGCAAGCTTTGAATTCAATGTAAAATATTGTAGTGAAGTGGTCATGTTCCCTATGTATTGAAGGTGCTTAGCAGCAGTAAGCCCCACTAGACAGGCCCACTATTGTTATCGCCACTCACTTGGCATCGCAGGCAATGGGGGTGAAGTCCAGCTTGTGCTTGGTCTTGAAGATGAAGTTCTTGGTGCGGATCTCCAGGATGGTGGGGGGCTGCAAGGGAGAGGCCAGGGCGAACAGAGCCAGCTGAGGAGGGATGGCCTTGCCCTCCTTTGTCCTCTCGCTCTGGCCATGGAGGAACTTCAGACGCCCCTGGATGTTCAGGGCCTGGAGAACACAGAATAGCCCTTAAACATAGTCAGGGCTGTGTCCCAAATGGCCCCCTATTCCATCCTGATGACGCTCGATTCAGACAGGAACATTGGTTAAATAAGATCCCATTAAACTGCTGGAAGGAGCGTCAAGATTATCAATGAGCTGGAGCTCTTTTTATTGAGTACACTTTTCTCCATGCAACTGGTAGCACCTTAAAGGGAAATTTCACGAATGTTCAACTTCCTATTCATCATCAACATATGTGAAAATGGCATCTTTCTATGTACTGTAGTAAAAAAATATGGAGGAAGATAAGTGTTTCCAATGATATCATTGGTGCACATTTTAACCAATTATGAGGAGGCATTACCTACTAATTGCCTCCTAATTGTCTATGAATTGGTTGTCATTGGAAACACATCTTCCTCACTTTTTTACTACAGAACATAGAAACATGCCGTTTTCACATATATTGATGTTGGGATGGTGCTGGATTTAAGCTACAATACTGAGTTTATGTAATAAGAAAACAATTTCCAATTCCAGCTAAATCTAATTATTCAGTGATAACTTGACATTCACAAAACTGTAGAGAAATGCAAAAACAATCCAAAAAAGTAGAGAATATTTTTGTGTTCTCAAAGCTTGACTGCAAACGCTGTCTGTAGGAAAACTTCCTGGTCTGGATAAGCAGTCTTTGGCCCCACCCTTTCCTGAACTCAAAGGGGAATTGGAGAGGCCTCACACGGATTCCCCCACTTCAGGACAACACATATTTAACCCCTTCCTGACACGCCACTCATCCTCAAAGAAAGTGCCTTCAGTGGCTGTCATAATGCAATTACAAGGAGATGAGAGTTGATTTCCATTGAGCTCTAGTACACTGTCCACAAGTAATCTTTTAAAATAATTATTTTCAATGATTAGGGTTGAAAAATCCTTCCCTAAAATCCCCTAGATTTTCCAGAAATTGCAGAGATTTCCTCCACGAACTTACTAGGAAGCCAGTGGAGTTGTCCAGGAGACATCTTAACCTGCAGACAAAGTTGCGTTCCAGGAAGGTGGAATTCTCTGGTGGGAGTGCCTCTGGCTTGTAGACTGTGTTAGCCTGTGGCGAGGCTGGATCTTCAAAGGCCAGAGAGGTTGGGGGGGGGCATAAAATTACACATAGCTATAATAGTGAACTACAGGATGTAGAGAAAATAGTATCTTCATATAGTAGACTAACTCTTAGCAGCAGCCCTCACCCCGAGCTGCAAACCTCCCCGGAGGGGACTGTTAACAGTCTCGTCCCCACACTACAAACCAGAATGTTATGCCACATGTCATTAGCCATTTCCTACTGAGGAAAGACAGAATGCTAGGTAATACTCTCAAACGTAGAGTTTCTTATCCAGGGCCGGGCCTAGGTCAGGCTCACCCCAGCCAGGTGCCACTTCTGGTCTAAGGTGCTAAAACGCCTCTCAGGATGCAAGGTGAAACACTGCTCCACACTACGATATGGAGAGAGAATACAGTGACAGACTGTCTGGATAATATCAAAGATAGTAAACCCCCAGTCCTCTATGATCAGTGTAACACGAGTAGGGCAAAGGACCCGTACAAAAAAAATGGTTCTCCCCATGGAAACAACGTTGTTACTCGTATGACCAGAGAATGTGAAATACTCCTTGATTTTAGAAAGACACAAGCCGAGTGGATAGGTAGAGGGTGTTTTATGGCTTTATAAAAGCGTTGAAAAAAAGTGTTGACAGTGCTGAATAAAATCTTAAACATGAACTCTCAAAAACAGCATCTCTTCACTGTATTTGTTGACAGTCTCTCTAGTCATGACTTT
Organism: Oncorhynchus masou masou; assembly: GCF_036934945.1. Taxonomy (NCBI): domain Eukaryota; kingdom Metazoa; phylum Chordata; class Actinopteri; order Salmoniformes; family Salmonidae; genus Oncorhynchus; species Oncorhynchus masou. The sequence continues at coordinate 87,669,913 of NC_088240.1, forward strand.
GTTTCTCGCAGTAGTTTTGAAATCTCATAGTAGTCGACCATCAACTTCACTGTGGGCTCGTGGAAGCTGTGACACAGTGATCTGAGATATCTGATTGGCCAGTGGTAGGCCTATAGGTGCACTTGATTTGCTATTCGGACCTGCCAGGTAGGTGGAGTTTGTACCGTCAGACACATGAAATGGGACAAAATGGGAACACTTCAACTACCCGGCGTGCAGGACAGCTGAATCAAGTGCACCTAAAACAAACATTGTAAAAGTAATACAAAAATAGGAATGCAAGGCTTTATTGTTGGGCTTTATACAGAAATGTTTGGCGATCTACTTGGAAAGCCTTGGAGATCGACCAGTCGACTGCAATAGACCGGTTGGATGGACTAGAACATCTAGGCCTACATTCCTGGCTGACACAGCAGAGATACTGTACAATCAAAGGAGGTTTAAGTTTCACAAGTGGTTACTTTTGTGGCTCTCTTCACTTCCTAGTAGATACCATGTTTCCCTGTGCTTCACCAGCATACATGGAGCTGCTGGACTTCATGTCATATTAGAACATTAGGTAGCAGACACCCTAGGACTAATATATATAATGAAGGAACCTGCCAGGGGGAGCTCAATTAATATAAGATCTGGGGCAAGATGGGTTAGATAGTGTGGATTGGAGAGTGATAGTCTATAAGAAACACACGTGCTGGTACAAATTGCATGTCGGCTGTCTGTGTGGTGAAAAACTCATTCCAGCGCAGGTGAAAAATGCAGCTTTACCTGAGACCAGCTGTCCAGTGTGAGGGTGGGATTGGAGGTTACCTGAAACCAGCTGTCCAGTGTCAGGGATGAGGGTGGGATTGGAGGTTACCTGAAACCAGCTGTCCAGTGTGAAGGTGGGGTTGGAGGTTACCTGAGACCAGCTGTCCAGTGTCAGGGATGAGAGGGGGGTTGGAGGTTACCTGAGACCAGCTGTCCAGTGTCAGGGATGAGAGTGGGGTTGGAGGTTACCTGAGACCACTGTCCAGTGTCAGGGATGAGGGTGGGGTTGGAGACTACCTGAGACCAGCTGTCCAGTGTCAGGGGTGAGAGTGGGGTTGGAGACTACCTGAGACCACTGTCCAGTGTCAGGGATGAGGGTGGGGTTGGAGACTACCTGAGACCAGCTGTCCAGTGTCAGGGGTGAGAGTGGGGTTGGAGACTACCTGAGACCAGCTGTCCAGTGTCAGGGATGAGAGGGGGGTTGGAGGTTACCTGAGACCAGCTGTCCAGTGTCAGGGATGAGAGGGGGGTTGGAGGTTACCTGAGACCAGCTGTCCAGTGTCAGGGTGGGGTTGGAGACTACCAGAGACCAGCTGTCCAGTGTCAGGGGTGAGAGTGGGGTTGGAGGTTACCTGAGACCACTGTCCAGTGTCAGGGATGAGAGTGGGGTTGGAGGTTACCTGAGACCACTGTCCAGTGTCAGGGATGAGGGTGGGGTTGGAGACTACCTGAGACCAGCTGTCCAGTGTCAGGGGTGAGAGTGGGGTTGGAGACTACCTGAGACCACTGTCCAGTGTCAGGGATGAGGGTGGGGTTGGAGACTACCTGAGACCAGCTGTCCAGTGTCAGGGGTGAGAGTGGGGTTGGAGACTACCTGAGACCAGCTGTCCAGTGTCAGGGATGAGAGGGGGGTTGGAGGTTACCTGAGACCAGCTGTCCAGTGTCAGGGATGAGAGGGGGGTTGGAGGTTACCTGAGACCAGCTGTCCAGTGTCAGGGGGGTTGGATGAGACCAGCTGTCCAGTGTCAGGGGTGAGAGTGGGGTTGGAGGTTACCTGAGACCACTGTCCAGTGTCAGGGATGAGGGTGGGGTTGGAGACTACCTGAGACCAGCTGTCCAGTGTCAGGGGTGAGAGTGGGGTTGGAGACTACCTGAGACCAGCTGTCCAGTGTCAGGGGTGAGAGTGGGGTTGGTTATTACCTGAGACCAGCTGTCCGGTGTCAGGGTTGTTCAGGGCCCAGTGGAGCTGTCTCTGTAACTCTGCTCGGTCCTCCATATGAATGACGTCATAAACACTCTGATGGACGACGTCTGACTGAGAAGCAAAAACATCCACCATCATCAAAATACAAGTCTGGTAAACTACAAGAAAACAATGCAAACATGGACATTAATGATGCTAGACAATACATCCTTCCTCTTCCCATCACTTATCTGATGGATCTTAGTCCTGACTTGTACTCTACAAATGTGCTCTGTACTGGGCCTTGGATTCAACCTGGGTTTAGTTCCGATACCCAAATGGACTTATTAGACTTGGTATCTGTTTAGGTCCTGGCTTTCGTTCATGTTGAGGAAATACCAGAGCAATCAACTTTGTCCGGTGTGACTGGTGAAATTCACACGCAAACCGTTAGGTAACACAAATAGTGATATGGACACTAGTAAATAAGCAGTGCTTAAGCATTAGATGTTTTAACCCTATAGAAAATAGACTAATGTTTCACGTTCTAAAGTCACATGCACAAGTACAGTGAAATGCCTTTCGTGCAAAGCCCTAACCCCAACAATGCAGTATTCAATCAAATGTAATACTAAAAATGGAGGGGAACACTGGTTAATTAATAGCACGAAGTGGATGTGAGGTGTGTGATTGTAGTGAATGTGGATGTGAGGTGTGTGATTGTAGTGAATGTGGATGTGAGGTGTGTGATTGTAGTGAATGTGGATGTGAGGTGTGTGATTGTAGTGAATGTGGATGTGAGGTGTGTGATTGTAGTGAATGTGGATGTAGTGAATGTGTGTGTGATTGTAGTGAATGTGTGATTGTAGTGGATGTGTGTGTGATTGTAGTGAATGTGGATGTAGTGGATGGTGTGTGATTGTAGTGAATGTGGATGTAGTGAGGTGTGTGATTGTAGTGAATGTGGATGTGAGGTGTGTGATTGTAGTGAATGTGGATGTGAGGTGCGTGATTGTAGTGAATGTGGATGTGAGGTGTGTGATTGTAGTGAATGTGGATGTGAGGTGTGTGATTGTAGTGAATGTGGATGTGAGGTGTGTGATTGTAGTGAATGTGGATGTGAGGTGTGTGATTGTAGTGAATGTGGATGTGAGGTGTGTGATTGTAGTGAATGTGGATGTGAGGTGTGTGATTGTAGTGAATGTGGATGTGAGGTGTGTGATTGTAGTGAATGTGGATGTGAGGTGTGTGATTGTAGTGAATGTGGATGTGAGGTGTGTGATTGTAGTGAATGTGGATGTGAGGTGTGTGATTGTAGTGAATGTGGATGTGAGGTGTGTGATTGTAGTGAATGTGGATGTGTGTGTGATTGTAGTGAATGTTGTGAAGTTGGGATAACAACATGGATTTACATTTGGCTATTAAGCTGATTGAAATGTGGATAATATGTACTGAGTGAATGTGTGGAAGTGTGTGTGTTATTCTATATGTAAGCAGAAAGACCAGTCTATAGAGACCATGTGAGCATTTATGACTGTAAAAACTATCGTGAAGTATGGATGCTGAGGGTTTTTAGATACTATGGATGCTATAGGGACTGTGATGCTCAGGGACTATAGATGCTGTAGAGACTATGGGGACTGTGATGCTCAGGGACTATAGATGCTGTAGAGACTATAGGGACTGTGATGCTCAGGGACTATAGATGCTGTAGAGACTATAGGGACTGTGATGCTCAGGGACTGATTGATGCTGTAGAGACTATATTGTAGGACTGTGATGCTCAGGGACTATAGATGCTGTAGAGACTATAGGGACTGTGATGTTCAGGGACTATAGATGCTGTAGAGACTATGGGGACTGTGATGTAGTCAGGGACTATAGATGCTGTAGAGACTATGGGGACTGTGATGCTCAGGGACTATAGATGCTGTGATTGAGACTATGGGGACTGTAGAGACTATGGGGAACCATGGCATGTGATTCACATGACTGAATGTGGATGTGAGCTAGTCTCAGAGATTGGATGTGAGTGTGTTTGGAAACAATACTAAGTGAATGTGGATGTGAGGTGTTGTGGAAGTGTGGAAAGGATGTGTTAAGGTGATTGAAATATGGATGTTAAGGTGATTGAAATATGGATGTTAAGGTGATTGAAATATGGATGTTAAGGTGATTGAAATATGGATGTTAAGGTGATTGAAATATGGATGTTAAGGTGATTGAAATATTGCTGACAATAAGAAATAGAAATTTGGATAATAAGCTGAATGAAATTTGGATAGGAGTTTGATATGGAGAATAATAAGAGATATTATTACTATTAAGTGCTGAGTGAATGAGAGCTGCCAGGGACTGGCTTCCTATAGTGTGATGAGGGAATATGGGAGATTACTGTGATGCTCACGTGTCTGAATGAATACCCCAATCTGTTCTGTGAGCTAAGTTTTCGATCTATAACGTTATCTACGGTTATTATACATGTATAGGAAGTATCGGCAAGCTGGTCTTAGGAGAAGGATAGAGTGAGGCCAGAGAAGCCTCAGTGACAATTGTCTGTATGGCATTTATAAAGGATGTGTCTACGTGGTCAGAGAACCACTGAAACCGTTGAAGTTAAATATGCATAATAACTATGAAGTGTCTAAATGTGTCTGCAGCCACTATATGGATGTTAAGGTGATTGAAATATGGATAGTCTTGACAATGGTCCGAGAACCACTGATAATAAGCAATGAAATTTGGATAGGAGTTTGTATGGAGAATAATAAGAGTATTATTACTATTATGGATGACTGTAGGCATTTAGAGTCATGCTGATGAATGGTGCCATGGATGTCTGGCATTTAGTCATTGATGCACAATATGGGATGTCTGAGTACATTCTGAATGATGCACATTCTGAGCTAAGTTTGGATGTCTGTAGGTTTAGATCATTGATGCACATGGTTATTATACATTTAGAGTCATTGATGCACATGCTGGTATGGATGTCTGTAGGATTTAGAGTGAGGCCAGAGAAGCCTCAGTGATTGTCTGTAGGCATTTAGAGTCATTGATGCACATGAGTGGTATGGATGTCTGTGAAGTGTCATTGTCTGAGTCACTATGATTAGTCTACATGGTCTGAGAACCACTGATATGCACAAGGTATGTACTGTAGGCATTTAGAGTCATTGATGCACATGAGTGGTATGGATGTCTGTAGGCATTTAGAGTCATTGATGCACATGAGTGGTATGGATGTCTGTAGGCATTTAGAGTCATTGATGCACATGAGTGGTATGGATGTCTGTAGGCATTTAGAGTCATTGATGCACATGAGTGGTATGGATGTCTGTAGGCATTTAGAGTCATTGATGCACATGAGTGGTATGGATGTCTGTAGGCATTTAGAGTCATTGATGCACATGAGTGGTATGGATGTCTGTAGGCATTTAGAGTCATTGATGCACATGAGTGGTATGGATGTCTGTAGGCATTTAGAGTCATTGATGCACATGAGTGGTATGGATGTCTGTAGGCATTTAGAGTCATTGATGCACATGAGTGGTATGGATGTCTGTAGGCATTTAGAGTCATTGATGCACATGAGTGGTATGGATGTCTGTAGGCATTTAGAGTCATTGATGCACATGAGTGGTATGGATGTCTGTAGGCATTTAGAGTCATTGATGCACATGAGTGGTATGGATGTCTGTAGGCATTTAGAGTCATTGATGCACATGAGTGGTATGGATGACTGTAGGCATTTAGAGTCATTGATGCACATGAGTGGTATGGATGTCTGTAGGCATTTAGAGTCATTGATGCACATGAGTGGTATGGATGTCTGTAGGCATTTAGGATCTGTAACGTTATATCGGGAATCTGTGTACGTGAGAGATATGAAAGGTACTATTCCCGAATATGCTGTTAAATAGAACTTGTGTATATATCTAAACCCATGTATGAATAGAACACAAGTCTAAAGGAGAAATTGGCAAAGAAAAGTATACTGGGTTACTAGAGATTTGATAGTAACAATGGAGGAAAATAATAATTATATACAACTTGCACACCCAAACGGAGACGTTACGTATGTGGTGTACAAAATAGAGAAATTAATAGTATAATGGGTTACTAGATTTGATAACGTAACAAATGTATGAAAGTATAATTGGTTACTTGAGTTTAACTTGCTAGGTAGAGACTTATTATGGATAGAGCGCGCCATCTACAGTTCATCTTAAAATAAGACATTTAATAAGTGTGAAGTCCTAGTTGAGGGAAACAGATATGGAGGTTAGTGAAAATAAGAAAGTGAATGGTAATATGTGGCTTTCAGATAGCACTCTAATAATGCAATATCGTAGTAATTTGAAGAGTAAATGTTTCAATAGAAGGTCACATGACGAACAGATGGATTGTGCATTGGGACTGATATTAAATTAGAGGCCACCATCTGGTGTTTGGGTGAGAGATAGGTTTCCTGTGGAACAATAGATAGCAGCCAGTATTAACTGAACTCAAACATGCTGTAAGGGACACCGTGGGGACATTTGGGACAGCGGTATGAATAAAACACATTTTTGATAAGTTAAATTATTGTTACTCAATTGAATAGTTTGGGTAGCACAAATGATTTAAGGTAATGTCAACTAAAACAATGATATGTTTCCATTGCGTGGAACTGTCCAGAATTGAAGTAGATTCAAGTAAATGTTTTTCGTAACAAATATTGAGCTGATAAGCCAGCACCAACTCTTTGAAGGTCCTATCAGATTTGTTAAACAACAGGTTTCTTTTGAGAGAAGCTGTAATCTAATGCTTACCTTAAAATATAATGATAATCATCACAGATTGACTGGTAAGAGGGAATGTGATGGAGCATTTTATGTTTGTGCTCTTCTAATAACCAATTTCTGTGTTCATGCTAGTGAATGATTGAACAAATCCTCAATATCAGGATCTACAAATGTGCAATTTGGCACTTCGACCCAATATCTCAGTTTCAAAGTCTCAGCCTAGAGAGAAGAAGCCTCATGAGGTATTGTTCGATCACATGAATGAAGAAAACGTTAATGATTAATTAATTATGAAATGATGAATAAGATAAATTGTGCAAATATAACTTGTCTGCAGTAAATAAGAGAACTAAAGGGACTGTCCCGGAAGAGCTCCTGATCGACATGTGTACTTGATGCATTGAGTGGGTTGGAACCAGTGCTAATAATAACGAATTATTAATTTAAGATTGACTTTGGGTGACCCTGTGTAGAATTTCCACGACAGAGGCATTACAGAAAGTACTTTTACTAGATTAAACTATGGAAACTCCATACATAACATTGTTTAATGCAAGAACTACTAGCATAGTAATCAAACGTGCTTCAATAACTATTTATTTTGAATGAGGATGGGAATTAAGAATCTATAGCCTACTTTTTTATCCCAGTCAGAACTAACACTTACATATGAGTGTGCCACAAATGCACTGGCTGGCTAGGCCACCTAGACCTTTTCATCCCACATTATGGACTGAAAGTGGTCACAAATTATCAACAAAGTGATGACATATAAGGTGTGAATAACTTTTTAATTACAGGTGCATTACGAAGCACTCTGCATAAAGCAAGCTGAGACATATTTGTTCTATGATCAAATTGCAGTTGGTCTCTGTGTTTCCCTCAGAATCAGCCTGAACAAGAATTGTTCCACTGCACCAGAGTACAGAGAGGAATGAAATACACCTTCACTCTACATTTTCACTGAGTTTACACCTTCACATTTCAAATTCATTCCATGCACTTTGCTTCATAGCATTTGCACATCATCCTGTCAAATAAAGGTTTGTTTTTAATAAATGTTGCACATGCACTCTGGTTTGTTTTTACAGTAGTAAATGTTGTAAATGTTGCATGCACTCTGGTTTATTTTTACAGTAGTAAATGTTGCACATGCACTCTGGTTTGTTTTTACAGTAGTAAATGTTGCACATGCACTCTGGTTTGTTTTAGTAAATGTTGCACATGCACTCTGTTTGTTTTTACAGTATAAATGTTGTACATGCTCTCTGTTTTATCTTTACAGTAGTAATTGTTACATTAGACATTCCAGACTGACTTGATGAAAGAGGATTAATCTCGCTTTTGGTTTTCCTGGTCATACTTGCTGTAGTCTGATTTTGGTAATCTATTAATGTTTAGGGTAGTTCATGTTCATGCAAAATTAGGAGGCAGGGAGGAAACGTGCAGAACTGAACATGGGTAGTACAGTAGTAGTTAGCTAGCTAGCTAGTAGGGCAATGTGAATCTTACGTGCATTCTATGTAAATCGAAGACATCCAAGAAGGAAAATTAACAACTTTAGTGGGTTAAGGAAATGTTCAGCCTATAATTAGCAAATTAGTTCAATTTGAAATAAAACATACATTTGATTAGCTGGCCGATTTTGATTTGATAGCCAGCAAGCTAAAGTTATTAGCTGTCTGGGTTTCTATGGGCTGAACAATGCTAGCTAACGCTAGCTAACGTTAGTTGCTGCTTGCTAGCCACAAGATCGTAACATTTAACAAGTTGCAGTTCTCTATATGTCACTCATTTTAGTGTAGAAGGGCTTTTATAACGTTTGGAAAATGTGTGTGATGTTTTATGCACCCTATTCATCATGTTAGACGATGTCCAAACTCCGGAGGTTTGTGCTATAGCTACAGTGTGTTTTTACCTGTCCCTGAAGGGCTGGCTGGAAGCTGAAGCTGGTCCTATGTCAAAAATAACAGATCATGATTCATTCCATTTGAAATGGGGATATCCAACCCTTCACTATTGATGCTTTGTGCAGACACATCAAAGCAGCCATTCCAGTCTCAGGAAGACTCAGAGCTGGTGTCAGCCAGACTACATTTATAGAAAGCTAAAAGGTTAGAGGCCCTTTACTTTACCTGGTGAAAGCCCTGGTTGGTGAAAGCCCAATTGTAGAGAGGTTAAAAAGAGCCTTTACCTGGTGAAAGCCCTGTTGTAGAGAGGTTAAAGAGCCTTTACCTGGTGAAAGCCCAGTTGTAGAGAGGTTAAAGAGCCTTAAAGAGCCTTTACCTGGTGAAAGCCCAGTTGTAGAGAGGTTAAAGAGCCTTTACCTGGTGAAAGCCCTGTTGTAGAGCCTTTACCTGGTTAAAAAGAGCCTTTACCTGGTGAAAGCCCAGGTAGTCCTGGATGGTGGAGGATGCATAGAAGATTGTGCCACCAGCTGTGACCTTTACCTGACCAGAACAAAGCCATTCAACACCTGAGAGGAGAGTGGAATAGAACTGATTAGTATATCGTTACACACTGAACAAAAATATAAACGCAACATGCAAAGTGATGATCCTATGTTTCATGAGCTGAAATAAAATCATCCCTGTTAGTGAGCATTTCTCCTTCGCCAGGATAATCCATCCACCTGACAAGTGTGGCATATCAAGAAGCAGATTAAACAGCATCATTACACAGGTGCACCTTCTGCTGGGGACAAAAGTCCACTTTAAAAAGGTGCAGTTTTGTCACACAACACAATGCCACAGATGTATCAAGTTGAGGGAGCGTGTAATTGACATGCTAACTGCAGGAATGTCCACTTGAGCTGTTGCCAGATCATTGAATGTTCATTTCTCTGCCATAAGCTGCCTGCAATGTTGTTTTAGAGAATTTGGCAGTAAGTCCCATCCACTTGGACGATCCCAGGGCCTAATGAATTTATTTCAGTTGACTGATTTCCTTATATGAACTGTAACTCATTAAAACCTTGAAATTGTTGCCTTAATATGTGTTTAGTATACATGATTACATACACATCTAGACTACATGTCTACAGCTATAAAGAGCAAACAGCAAAATGTGAAATGTCAAAGGAACTGAAAGGCCGATAGAGTTTTGTCTGTGTCCCAAATGGCACACTATTCCCTATGTATTGCAAAACATTTTGTCAAAAAGTATGACTCAATAATCCATGCTTTCTGGGAACGTTCTAAAGACTAAAGTTATGGGCGGAGTTAGAATGTTGGCTGTCAGAAGTTTTACAATGTAAATGTATTTTAATCCGTCTGTCTGCATATTTCAAACATGGCATATGAGGGTGCAGTGAGATAACCGATGGGTTCTCACACTGCATCCTCGCCATTCATCTGGAAAAAAACATGCTTAAAAGCAGGAAAATCAACCAATCCTCTTATGTTAACACAATGGAAAGGTCAAATTCTTTATTATCTAAATGTTGAATGTGTGTGGGCAATTCAAGAGAAACAAAATGGTGCAGTTTGGGGCCATGTGGCGGAGAGTGATGCAGGTGCTGGAGATGGGGGTGTGTGGGTCTGTCTCAGCAGGTGTGATATAGTCGATGTTTGTGTGATGTTGTCGTTTGTATGGGTATGTTTTGTATTGTTTGAAAAAATAAAAATCAACATTTAAAAAATGTGTTTTCTGGAATAGGGTGCATTTGGTCAAAAGTAGTGCACTATACAGGGAATAGGGTTCCTTTTGGGAAGCAGGCATTGTGTTTGTATCTACCCTATTCCATGTCAGTTCAAAGATCAGACAGTTCAAGGATCAGACACGCAACAGTATATGATTAACTCTGGAATTATTTGGACAGGAAAAGCTAACATGCCACATGGCCCTGCATGGTGTGGTTCATCTGCAGTTCATCTCAACTTAAACCAATAACTTTCCAATGTAAAAAATCAGGACCTGAATAGACCCCACTAACCTGTAGTAACAGGCTACTGAATAGACCCCACTAACCTGTAGTAACAGACAGGGTGGCTACTGAATAGACCCCACTAACCTGTAGTAACAGGCTACTGAATAGACCCCACTAACCTGTAGTAACAGGCTACTGAATAGACCCCACTAACCTGTAGAAAAACAGGCTACTGAATAGACCCCACTAACCTGTAGAAACAGACAGGGTTGCTACTGAATAGACCCCACTAACCTGTAGAAAAAGACAGGGTTGCTACTGAATAGACCCCACTAACCTGTAGAAAGAGACAGGGTTGCTACTGAATAGGTAGAAAAAGACTTGCTACTGAATAGACCCCACTGGCTACTGAATAGACCCCACTAACCTGTAGAAAGAGACAGGGTTGCTACTGAATAGACCCCACTAACCTGTAGAAAAAGACAGGGTTGCTACTGAATAGACCCCACTAACCTGTAGTAACAGGCTACTGAATAGACCCCACTAACCTGTAGAAAAAGACAGGGTTGCTACTGAATAGACCCCACTAACCTGTAGTAACAGGCTACTGAATAGAAAACCTGTAGAAAAAGTCAGGGAATAGACCCCACTAACCTGTAGAAAAAGACAGGGTTGCTACTGAATAGACCCCACTAACCTGTAGTAACAGGCTACTGAATAGACCCCACTAACCTGTAGAAAAAGACAGGGTTGCTACTGAATAGACCCCACTAACCTGTAGTAACAGGCTACTGAATAGACCCCACTAACCTGTAGTAACAGGCTACTGAATAGACCCCACTAACCTGTAGTAACAGGCTACTGAATAGACCCCACTAACCTGTAGTAACAGGCTACTGAATAGACCCCACTAACCTGTAGTAACAGGCTACTGAATAGACCCCACTAACCTGTAGTAACAGGCTACTGAATAGACCCCACTAACCTGTAGTAACAGGCTACTGAATAGACCCCACTAACCTGTAGTAACAGACAGGGTGGCTATTGAATAGACCCCACTAACCTGTAGAAACAGACAGGGTTGCTACTGAATAGACCCCACTAACCTGTAGAAAGGCTACTGAATAGACCCCACTAACCTGTAGTAACAGTACTGAATAGACCCCACTAACCTGTAGTAACAGGCTACTGAATAGACCCCACTAACCTGTAGAACAGACTGAATAGGGTTGCTACTGAATAGACCCCACTAACCTGTAGTAAAGGCTACTGAATAGACCCCACTAACCTGTACAACAGGCTACTGAATAGACCCCACTAACCTGTAGCAACAGGCTACTGAATAGACCCCACTAACCTGTAGTAACAGGCTACTGAATAGACCCCACTAACCTGTAGTAACAGGCTACTGAATAGACCCCACTAACCTGTAGCAGACCCCACTAACCTGGTTGGCTACTGAATAGACCCCACTAACCTGTAGTAACAGGCTACTGAATAGACCCCACTAACCTGTAGTAACAGGCTACTGAATAGACCCCACTAACCTGTAGTAACAGGCTACTGAATAGACCCCACTAACCTGTAGTAACAGGCTACTGAATAGACCCCACTAACCTGTAGTAAACAGGCTACTGAATAGACCCCACTAACCTGTAGCAATACAGGCTACTGAATAGACCCCACTAACCTGTAACCTGTAGTAACCTGTAGGCTACTGAATAGACCCCACTAACCTGTAGTAACAGGCTGAACTGAATAGACCCCACTAACCTGTAGTAACAGGCTACTGAATAGACCCCACTAACCTGTAGTAACAGGCTACTGAAACAGGTACTGAATAGACCCCACTAACCTGTAGTAACAGGTTACTGAATAGACCCCACTAACCTGTAGTAACAGGCTACTGAATAGACCCCTGAATAGACTAACCTGTAGTAACAGGCTACTGAATAGACCCCAACCTGTAACCTGTAGTAACAGGCTACTGAATAGACCCCCCACTAACCTGTAGTAACTAACCTGTAGTAACAGGCTACTGAATAGACCCCACTAACCTGTAGTAACAGGCTACTGAATAGACCCCACTAACCTGTAGTAACAGGTTACTGAATAGACCCCACTAACCTGTAGTAACAGACAGGGTGGCTACTGAATAGACCCCACTAACCTGTAGTAACAGGTTACTGAATAGACTAACCTGAAACAGGCTACTGAATATACCCCACTAACCTGTAGTAACAGGCTAACAGGCTACTGAATAGACCCCACTAACCTGTAGTAACAGGCTACTGAATAGACCCCACTAACCTGTAGTAACCTGGTAACTACTGAATAGACCCCACTAACCTGTAGTAACAGGCTACTGAATAGACCCCACTAACCTGTAGTAACTGAATAGACCCCACTAACCTGTAGTAACAGGGAATAGACCCCACTAACCTGTAGTAACAGGTTACTGAATAGACCCCACTAACCTGTAGTAACAGGCTACTGAATAGACCCCACTAACCTGTAGTAACAGGCTACTGAATAGACCCCACTAACCTGTAGTAACAGGCTACTGAATAGACCCCACTAACCTGTAAACCTGTAGTAACCTGTAGTAACAGGCTACTGAATAGACCCCACTAACCTGTAGTAACAGGCTACTGAATAGACCCCACTAACCTGTAGTAACAGGTTACTGAATAGACCCCACTAACCTGTAGTAACAGGCTACTGAATAGACCCCACTAACCTGTAGTAACAGGCTACTGAATAGACCCCACTAACCTGTAGTAACAGGCTACTGAATAGACCCCACTAACCTGTAGTAACAGGTTACTGAATAGGCTACTGAATAGACCCCACTAACCTGTAGTAACAGGCTACTGAATAGACCCCACTAACCTGTAGTAACAGGCTACTGAATAGACCCCACTAACCTGTAGTAACAGGCTACTGAATAGACCCCACTAACCTGTAGTAACAGGCTACTGAATAGACCCCACTAACCTGTAGTAACAGGCTACTGAATAGACCCCACTAACCTGTAGTAAC
>NC_088240.1:87684039-87719039 GCF_036934945.1 Oncorhynchus masou masou
GATTTTTTACATTGGAAAGTTATTGGTTTAAGTTGAGATGAACTGCAGATGAACCACACCATGCAGGGCCATGTGGCATGTTAGCTTTTCCTGTCCAAATAATTCCAGAGTTAATCATATACTGTTGCGTGTCTGATCCTTGAACTGTCTGATCTTTGAACTGACATGGAATAGGTAGATACAAACACAATGCCTGCTTCCCAAAAGGAACCCTATTCCCTGTATAGTGCACTACTTTTGACCAAATGCACCCTATTCCAGAAAACACATTTTTAAATGTTGATTTTTATTTTTTCAAACAATACAAAACATACCCATACAAACGACAACATCACACAAACATCGACTATATCACACCTGCTGAGACAGACCCACACACCCCCATCTCCAGCACCTGCATCACTCTCCGCCACATGGCCCCAAACTGCACCATTTTGTTTCTCTTGAGTCGCCCACACACATTCAACATTTAGATAATAAAGAATTTGACCTTTCCATTGTGTTAACAAAAGAGGATTGGTCGATTTTCCTGCTTTTTAGCATGTTTTTTTTCCAGATGAATGGCGAGGATGCAGTGTGAGAACCCATCGGTAATCTCACTGCACCCTCATATGCCATGTTTGAAATATGCAGACAGACGGATTAAAATACATTTACATTGTAAAACTTCTGACAGCCAACATTCTAACTCCGCCCATAACTTTAGTCTTTAGAACGTTCCCAGAAAGCATGGATTATTGAGTCATACTTTTTGACAAAATGTTTTGCAATACATAGGGAATAGTGTGCCATTTGGGACACAGACAAAACTCTATCGGCCTTTCAGTTCCTTTGACATTTCACATTTTGCTGTTTGCTCTTTATAGCTGTAGACATGTAGTCTAGATGTGTATGTAATCATGTATACTAAACACATATTAAGGCAACAATTTCAAGGTTTTAATGAGTTACAGTTCATATAAGGAAATCAGTCAACTGAAATAAATTCATTAGGCCCTGGGATCGTCCAAGTGGGTGGGACTTACTGCCAAATTCTCTAAAACAACATTGCAGGCAGCTTATGGCAGAGAAATGAACATTCAATGATCTGGCAACAGCTCAAGTGGACATTCCTGCAGTTAGCATGTCAATTACACGCTCCCTCAACTTGATACATCTGTGGCATTGTGTTGTGTGACAAAACTGCACCTTTTTAAAGTGGACTTTTGTCCCCAGCAGAAGGTGCACCTGTGTAATGATGCTGTTTAATCTGCTTCTTGATATGCCACACTTGTCAGGTGGATGGATTATCCTGGTGAAGGAGAAATGCTCACTAACAGGGATGATTTTATTTCAGCTCATGAAACATAGGATCATCACTTTGCATGTTGCGTTTATATTTTGTTCAGTGTGTAACGATATACTAATCAGTTCTATTCCACTCTCCTCTCAGGTGTTGAATGGCTTTGTTCTGGTCGTCACAGCTGGTGGCACAATCTTCTATGCATCCTCCACCATCCAGGACTACCTGGGCTTTCACCAGGTAAAGGCTCTTTAACCTCTCTACAACAGGGCTTTCACCAGGTAAAGGCTCTTTAACCTCTCTACAATTGGGCTTTCACCAGGTAAAGGCTCTTTAACCTCTCTACAACTGGGCTTTCACCAGGTAAAGGCTCTTTAACCTCTCTACAACTGGGCTTTCACCAGGTAAAGGCTCTTTAACCTCTCTACAACTGGGCTTTCACCAGGTAAAGGCTCTTTAACCTCTCTACAACAGGGCTTTCACCAGGTAAAGGCTCTTTAACCTCTCTACAATTGGGCTTTCACCAGGTAAAGGCTCTTTAACCTCTCTACAACTGGGCTTTCACCAGGTAAAGGCTCTTTAACTCTCTACAACTGGGCTTTCACCAGGTAAAGGCTCTTTAACCTCTCTACAACAGGGCTTTCACCAGGTAAAGGCTCTTTAACCTCTCTACAACTGGGCTTTCACCAGATAAAGGCTCTTTAACCTCTCTACAACTGGGCTTTCACCAGGTAAAGGCTCTTTAACCTCTCTACAACTGGGCTTTCACCAGGTAAAGGCTCTTTAACCTCTCTACAACAGGGCTTTCACCAGGTAAAGGCTCTTTAACCTCTCTACAATTGGGCTTTCACCAAGTAAAGGGCCTCTTTTTAGCTTTCTATAAATGTAGTCTGGCTGACACCAGCTCTGAGTCTTCCTGAGACTGGAATGGCTGCTTTGATGTGTCTGCACAAAGCATCAATAGTGAAGGGTTGGATATCCCCATTTCAAATGGAATGAATCATGATCTGTTATTTTTGACATATGACCAGCTTCAGCTTCCAGCCAGCCCTTCAGGGACAGGTAAAAACACACTGTAGCTATAGCACAAACCTCCGGAGTTTGGACATCGTCTAACATGATGAATAGGGTGCATAAAACATCACACACATTTTCCAAACGTTATAAAAACCCTTCTACACTAAAATGAGTGACATATAGAGAACTGCGACTTGTTAAATGTTACGATCTTGTGGCTAGCAAGCAGCAACTAACGTTAGCTAGCGTTAGCTAGCATTGTTCAGCCCATAGAAACCCAGACAGCTAATAACTTTAGCTTGCTGGCTATCAAATCAAAATCGGCCAGCTAATCAAATGTATGTTTTATTTCAAATTGAACTAATTTGCTAATTATAGGCTGAACATTTCCTTAACCCACTAAAGTTGTTAATTTTCCTTCTTGGATGTCTTCGATTTACATAGAATGCACGTAAGATTCACATTGCCCTACTAGCTAGCTAGCTAACTACTACTGTACTACCCATGTTCAGTTCTGGCACGTTTCCTCCCTGCCTCCTAATTTTGCATGAACATGAACTACCCTAAACATTAATAGATTACCAAAATCAGACTACAGCAAGTATGACCAGGAAAACCAAAAGCGAGATTAATCCTCTTTCATCAAGTCAGTCTGGAATGTCTAATGTAACAATTACTACTGTAAAGATAAAACAGAGAGCATGTACAACATACTACCGTAAAAACAAACCAGAGTGCATGTGCAACATTTACTACTGTAAAAACAAACCAGAGTGCATGTGCAACATTTACTACTGTAAAAACAAACCAGAGTGCATGTGCAACATTTACTACTGTAAAAATAAACCAGAGTGCATGTGCAACATTTACTACTGTAAAAACAAACCAGAGTGCATGTGCAACATTTACTACTGTAAAAACAAACCAGAGTGCATGTGCAACATTTACTACTGTAAAAACAAACCAGAGTGCATGTGCAACATTTACTACTGTAAAAACAAACCAGAGTGCATGTGCAACATTTACTACTGTAAAAACAAACCAGAGTGCATGTACAACATTTACTACTGTAAAAACAAACCAGAGTGCATGTGCAACATTCCCTTTATTTGACAGGATGATGTAATGCATGAAGCAAACATGGAATGAATTTGAAATGTGAAGGTGTAAACTCAGTGAAAATGTAGAGTGAAGGTGTATTTCATTCCTCTCTGTACTCTGGTGCAGTGGAACAATTCTTGTTCAGGCTGATTCTGAGGGAAACACAGAGACCAACTGCAATTTGATCATAGAACAAATATGTCTCAGCTTGCTTTATGCAGAGTGCTTCGTAATGCACCTGTAATTAAAAAGTTATTCACACCTTATATGTCATCACTTTGTTGATAATTTGTCACCACTTTCAGTCCATAATGTGGGATGAAAAGGTCTAGGTAGCCTAGCCAGCCAGTGCATTTGTGGCACACTCATATGTAAGTGTTAGTTCTGACTGGGATAAAAAAGTAGGCTATAGATTCTTAATTCCCATCCTCATTCAAAATAAATAGTTATTGAAGCACATTTGATTACTATGCTAGTAGTTCTTGCATTAAACAGTTATGTATGGAGTTTCCATAGTTTAATCTAGTAAAAGTACTTTCTGTAATGCATCTGTTGTGGAAATTCTACACAGGGTCACACAAAGTCAATCTTAAATTAATAATTCGTTATTATTAGCACTGGTTCCAACCAACTCAATGCATCAAGTACACATGTCGATCAGGAGCTCTTCCGGGACAGTCCCTTTAGTTCTCTTATTTACTGCAGACAAGTTATATTTGCATAATTTATCTTATTCATCATTTCATAATTAATTAATCATTAACGTTTGCTTCATTCATGTGATCGAACAATACCTCATGAGGCTTCTTCTCTCTAGGCTGAGACTTTGAAACTGAGATATTGGGGCGAACTGCCAAATTGCACATTTGTAGATCCTGATATTGAGGATTTGTTCAATCATTCACTAGCATGAACACAGAAATTGGTTATTAGAAGAGCACAAACATAAAATGCTCCATCACATTCCCTCTTACCAGTCAATCTGTGATGATTATCATTATATTTTAAGGTAAGCATTAGATTACAGCTTCTCTCAAAAGAAACCTGTTGTTTAACAAATCTGATAGGACCTTCAAAGAGTTGGTGCTGGCTTATCAGCTCAATATTTGTTACGTAAAACATTTACTTGAATCTACTTCAATTCTGGACAGTTCCACGCAATGGAAACATATCATTGTTTTAGATGACATTACCTTAAATCATTTGTGCTACCCAAACTATTCAATTGAGTAACAATAATTTAACTTATCAAAAATGTGTTTTATTCATACCGCTGTCCCAAATGTCCCCACGGTGTCCCTTACAGCATGTTTGAGTTCAGTTAATACTGGCTGCTATCTATTGTTCCACAGGAAACATATCTCTCACCCAAACACCAGATGGTGGCCTCTAATTTAATATCCGTCCCAATGCACAATCCATCTGTTCGTCATGTGACCTTATATTGAAACATTTACTCTTCAAATTACTACGATATTGCATTATTAGAGTGCTATCTGAAAGCCACATATTACCATTCACTTTCTTATTTTCACTAACCTCCATATCTGTTTCCCTCAACTAGGACTTCACACTTATTAAATGTCTTATTTTAAGATGAACTGTAGATGGCGCGCTCTATCCATAATAAGTCTCTACCTAGCAAGTTAAACTCAAGTAACCAATTATACTTTCATACATTTGTTACGTTATCAAATCTAGTAACCCATTATACTATTAATTTCTCTATTTTGTACACCACATACGTACGTCTCCGTTTGGGTGTGCAAGTTGTATATAATATTTTTTTTTCTCCATTGTTACTATCAAATCTCTAGTAACCCAGTATACTTTTCTTCGCCAATTTCTCCTTTAGACTTGTGTTCTATTCATACATGGGTTTAGATATATACACAAGTTCTATTTAACAGCATATTCGGGAATAGTACCTTTCATATCTCTCACGTACACAGATTCCCGATATAACGTTACAGATCCTAAATGCCTACAGTCATCCATACCACTCATGTGCATCAATGACTCTAAATGCCTACAGACATCCATACCACTCATGTGCATCAATGACTCTAAATGCCTACAGACATCCATACCACTCATGTGCATCAATGACTCTAAATGCCTACAGACATCCATACCACTCATGTGCATCAATGACTCTAAATGCCTACAGACATCCATACCACTCATGTGCATCAATGACTTTAAATGCCTACAGACATCCATACCACTCATGTGCATCAATGACTCTAAATGCCTACAGACATCCATACCACTCATGTGCATCAATGACTCTAAATGCCTACAGACATCCATACCACTCATGTGCATCAATGACTCTAAATGCCTACAGACACCCATACCACTCATGTGCATCAATGACTCTAAATGCCTACAGACACCCATACCACTCATGTGCATCAATGACTCTAAATGCCTACAGACACCCATACCACTCATGTGCATCAATGACTCTAAATGCCTACAGACATCCATACCACTCATGTGCATCAATGACTCTAAATGCCTACAGACATCCATACCACTCATGTGCATCAATGACTCTAAATGCCTACAGACATCCATACCACTCATGTGCATCAATGACTCTAAATGCCTACAGACATCCATACCACTCATGTGCATCAATGACTCTAAATGCCTACAGTAATACCTTGTGCTATTATCAGTGGTTCTCAGACCATGTAGACTATCGTTACACACGAGTAGTGGCTGCAGACACATTTAGACACTTCATAGTTATTACGCATATGTAACTTCAACGGTTTCAGTGGTTCTCTGACCACGTAGACACCTTTTATAAATGCCTACAGACAATTGTCACTGAGGCTTCTCTGGCCTCACTCTATCCTTCTCCTAAGACCAGCTTGCCGATACTTCCTATACATGTATAATAACCGTAGATAACGTTATAGATCGAAAACTTAGCTCACAGAACAGATTGGGGTATTCATTCAGACACGTACTCAGTAATCTCCCATATTACCTCTCACACCGGAGCCAGTCCCCTGGCAGCTCTCATTCACTCAGCACTTAATAGTAATAATATCTCTTATTATTCTCCATATCAAACTCCTATCCAAATTTCATTCAGCTTATTATCCAAATTTCTATTTTCTTATTGTCCATATTTCAATCACCTTAACATCCATATTTCAATCACCTTAACATCCATATTTCAATCACCTTAACATCCATATTTCAATCACCTTAACATCCATATTTCAATCACCTTAACATCCATATTTCAATCACCTTAACACATCCTTTCCACACTTCCACAACTCTCACATCCACATTCACTTAGTATTGTTTCCAAACACACTCGGTAATCTCTGAGACTAGCTCTACCTTTCTTCAGTCATGTGAATCACTGCCATGGTTCCCCATAGTCTCTACAGTCCCCATAGTCTCTACAGCATCTATAGTCCCTGAGCATCACAGTCCCCATAGTCTCTACAGCATCTATAGTCCCTGAGCATCACAGTCCCCATAGTCTCTACAGCATCTATAGTCCCTGAGCATCACAGTCCCCATAGTCTCTACAGCATCTATAGTCCCTGAGCATCACAGTCCCCATAGTCTCTACAGCATCTATAGTCCCTGAGCATCACAGTCCCTATAGTCTCTACAGCATCTATAGTCCCTGAGCATCACAGTCCCTATAGTCTCTACAGCATCTATAGTCCCTGAGCATCACAGTCCCCATAGTCTCTACAGCATCTATAGTCCCTGAGCATCACAGTCCCCATAGTCTCTACAGCATCTATAGTCCCTGAGCATCACAGTCCCCATAGTCTCTACAGCATCTATAGTCCCTGAGCATCACAGTCCCTATAGTCTCTACAGCATCTATAGTCCCTGAGCATCACAGTCCCTATAGCATCCATAGTATCTAAAAACCCTCAGCATCCATACTTTCGATAGTTTTTATAGTCATAAATGCTATGGTCTCTATAGACTGGTCTTTCTGCTTACATATAGAATAACACACACACTACCACACATTCACTCAGTACATATTATCCACATTTCAATCAGCTTAATAGCCAAATGTAAATCCTGTTGTTATCCCAATTTCAAATGGCTTAATACTATCCACATTCACTACAATCACACACCTCACATCCACATTCACTACAATCACACACCTCACATCCACATTCACTACAATCACACACCTCACATCCACATTCACTACAATCACACACCTCACATCCACATTCACTACAATCACACACCTCACATCCACATTCACTACAATCACACACCTCACATCCACATTCACTACAATCACACACCTCACATCCACATTCACTACAATCACACACCTCACATCCACATTCACTACAATCACACACCTCACATCCACATTCACTACAATCACACACCTCACATCCACATTCACTACAATCACACACCTCACATCCACATTCACTACAATCACACACCTCACATCCACATTCACTACAATCACACACCTCACATCCACATTCACTACAATCACACACCTCACATCCACATTCACTACAATCACACACCTCACATCCACATTCACTACAATCACACACCTCACATCCACATTCACTACAATCACACACCTCACATCCACATTCACTACAATCACACACCTCACATCCACATTCACTACAATCACACACCTCACATCCACATTCACTACAATCACACACCTCACATCCACATTCACTACAATCACACACCTCACATCCACATTCACTACAATCACACACCTCACATCCACATTCACTACAATCACACACCTCACATCCACAGTCACTACAATCACACACCTCACATCCACAGTCACTACAATCACACACCTCACATCCACAGTCACTACAATCACACACCTCACATCCACAGTCACTACAATCACACACCTCACATCCACATTCACTACAATCACACACCTCACATCCACATTCACTACAATCACACACCTCACATCCACATTCACTACAATCACACACCTCACATCCACATTCACTACAATCACACACCTCACATCCACATTCACTACAATCACACACCTCACATCCACATTCACTACAATCACACACCTCACATCCACATTCACTACAATCACACACCTCACATCCACATTCACTACAATCACACACCTCACATCCACATTCACTACAATCACACACCTCACATCCACATTCACTACAATCACACACCTCACATCCACATTCACTACAATCACACACCTCACATCCACATTCACTACAATCACACACCTCACATCCACATTCACTACAATCACACACCTCACATCCACATTCACTACAATCACACACCTCACATCCACATTCACTACAATCACACACCTCACATCCACATTCACTACAATCACACACCTCACATCCACATTCACTACAATCACACACCTCACATCCACATTCACTACAATCACACACCTCACATCCACATTCACTACAATCACACACCTCACATCCACATTCACTACAATCACACACCTCACATTCACTACAATCACACACCTCACATTCACTACAATCACACACCTCACATCCACTACAATCACACACCTCACATCCACTACAATCACACACCTCACATCCACTACAATCACACACCTCACATCCACTACAATCACACACCTCACATTCACTACAATCACACACCTCACATTCACTACAATCACACACCTCACATCCACATTCACTACAATCACACACCTCACATCCACATTCACTACAATCACACACCTCACATTCACTACAATCACACACCTCACATTCACTACAATCACACACCTCACATTCACTACAATCACACACCTCACATTCACTACAATCACACACCTCACATCCACATTCACTTCGTGCTATTAATTAACCAGTGTTCCCCTCCATTTTTAGTATTACATTTGATTGAATACTGCATTGTTGGGGTTAGGGCTTTGCACGAAAGGCATTTCACTGTACTTGTGCATGTGACTTTAGAACGTGAAACATTAGTCTATTTTCTATAGGGTTAAAACATCTAATGCGTAAGCACTGCTTATTTACTAGTGTCCATATCACTATTTGTGTTACCTAACGGTTTGCGTGTGAATTTCACTGGTCACACCGAACAAAATTGATTGCTCTGGTATTTCCTCAACATGAACGAAAGCCAGGACCTAAACAGATACCAAGTCTAATAAGTCCATTTGGGTATCGGAACTAAACCCAGGTTGAATCCAAGGCCCAGTACAGAGCACATTTGTAGAGTACAAGTCAGGACTAAGATCCATCAGATAAGTGATGGGAAGAGGAAGGATGTATTGTCTAGCATCATTAATGTCCATGTTTGCATTGTTTTCTTGTAGTTTACCAGACTTGTATTTTGATGATGGTGGATGTTTTTGCTTCTCAGTCAGACGTCGTCCATCAGAGTGTTTATGACGTCATTCATATGGAGGACCGAGCAGAGTTACAGAGACAGCTCCACTGGGCCCTGAACAACCCTGACACCGGACAGCTGGTCTCAGGTAACCTCCAACCCCACTCTCACCCCTGACACTGGACAGCTGGTCTCAGGTAGTCTCCAACCCCACCCTCATCCCTGACACTGGACAGTGGTCTCAGGTAACCTCCAACCCCACTCTCATCCCTGACACTGGACAGCTGGTCTCAGGTAACCTCCAACCCCCCTCTCATCCCTGACACTGGACAGCTGGTCTCAGGTAGTCTCCAACCCCCCTCTCATCCCTGACACTGGACAGCTGGTCTCAGGTAACCTCCAACCCCACTCTCATCCCTGACACTGGACAGCTGGTCTCAGGTAGTCTCCAACCCCACTCTCACCCCTGACACTGGACAGCTGGTCTCAGGTAGTCTCCAACCCCACCCTCATCCCTGACACTGGACAGTGGTCTCAGGTAACCTCCAACCCCACTCTCATCCCTGACACTGGACAGCTGGTCTCAGGTAACCTCCAACCCCACTCTCATCCCTGACACTGGACAGCTGGTCTCAGGTAACCTCCAACCCCACTCTCACCCCTGACACTGGACAGCTGGTCTCAGGTAACCTCCAACCCCACTCTCATCCCTGACACTGGACAGCTGGTCTCAGGTAACCTCCAACCCCACTCTCATCCCTGACACTGGACAGCTGGTCTCAGGTAGTCTCCAACCCCACCCTGACACTGGACAGCTGGTCTCAGGTAACCTCCAACCCCCCTCTCATCCCTGACACTGGACAGCTGGTCTCAGGTAGTCTCCAACCCCACTCTCACCCCTGACACTGGACAGCTGGTCTCAGGTAGTCTCCAACCCCACTCTCACCCCTGACACTGGACAGCTGGTCTCAGGTAGTCTCCAACCCCACTCTCACCCCTGACACTGGACAGCTGGTCTCAGGTAGGCTCCAACCCCACCCTCATCCCTGACACTGGACAGTGGTCTCAGGTAACCTCCAACCCCACTCTCATCCCTGACACTGGACAGCTGGTCTCAGGTAACCTCCAACCCTACCTTCACACTGGACAGCTGGTTTCAGGTAACCTCCAATCCCACCCTCATCCCTGACACTGGACAGCTGGTTTCAGGTAACCTCCAATCCCACCCTCACACTGGACAGCTGGTCTCAGGTAAAGCTGCATTTTTCACCTGCGCTGGAATGAGTTTTTCACCACACAGACAGCCGACATGCAATTTGTACCAGCACGTGTGTTTCTTATAGACTATCACTCTCCAATCCACACTATCTAACCCATCTTGCCCCAGATCTTATATTAATTGAGCTCCCCCTGGCAGGTTCCTTCATTATATATATATTAGTCCTAGGGTGTCTGCTACCTAATGTTCTAATATGACATGAAGTCCAGCAGCTCCATGTATGCTGGTGAAGCACAGGGAAACATGGTATCTACTAGGAAGTGAAGAGAGCCACAAAAGTAACCACTTGTGAAACTTAAACCTCCTTGAATGTACAGTATCTCTGCTGTGTCAGCCAGGAATGTAGGCCTAGATGTTCTAGTCCATCCAACCGGTCTATTGCAGTCGACTGGTCGATCTCCAAGGCTTTCCAAGTAGATCGCCAAACATTTCTGTATAAAGCCCAACAATAAAGCCTTGCATTCCTATTTTTGTATTACTTTTACAATGTTTGTTTTAGGTGCACTTGATTCAGCTGTCCTGCACGCCGGGTAGTTGAAGTGTTCCCATTTTGTCCCATTTCATGTGTCTGACGGTACAAACTCCACCTACCTGGCAGGTCCGAATAGCAAATCAAGTGCACCTATAGGCCTACCACTGGCCAATCAGATATTTCAGATCACTGTGTCACAGCTTCCACGAGCCCACAGTGAAGTTGATGGTCGACTACTATGAGATTTCAAAACTACTGCGAGAAACAAAGTCATGACTAGAGAGACTGTCAACAAATACAGTGAAGAGATGCTGTTTTTGAGAGTTCATGTTTAAGATTTTATTCAACACTGTCAACACTTTTTTTCAAAGCTTTTATAAAGCCATAAAACACCCTCTACCTATCCACTCGGCTTGTGTCTTTCTAAAATCAAGGAGTATTTCACATTCTCTGGTCATACGAGTAACAACGTTGTTTCCATGGGGAGAACCATTTTTTTTGTACGGGTCCTTTGCCCTACTCGTGTTACACTGATCATAGAGCACTGGGGGTTTACTATCTTTGATATTATCCAGACAGTCTGTCACTGTATTCTCTCTCCATATCGTAGTGTGGAGCAGTGTTTCACCTTGCATCCTGAGAGGCGTTTTAGCACCTTGGACCAGAAGTGGCACCTGGCTGGGGTGAGCCTGACCTAGGCCCGGCCCTGGATAAGAAACTCTACGTTTGAGAGTATTACCTAGCATTCTGTCTTTCCTCAGTAGGAAATGGCTAATGACATGGGGCATAACATTCTGGTTTGTAGTGTTAACAGTCCCCTCCGGGGAGGTTTGCAGCTCGGGGTGAGGGCTGCTGCTAAGAGTTAGTCTACTATACGAAGATACTATTTTCTCTACATCCTGTAACTCACTATTATAGCTATAGTATGCTGTATGTGTAATTTTATGCCCCCCCCCTCAACCTCTCTGGCCTTTGAAGATCCAGCCTCGCCACAGGCTAACACAGTCTACAAGCCAGAGGCACTCCCACCAGAGAATTCCACCTTCCTGGAACGCAACTTTGTCTGCAGGTTAAGATGTCTCCTGGACAACTCCACTGGCTTCCTAGTAAGTTCGTGGAGGAAATCTCTGCAATTTCTGGAAAATCTAGGGAATTTTAGGGAAGGATTTTTCAACCCTAATCATTGAAAATAATTATTTGAAAAGATTACTTGTGGACAGTGTACTAGAGCTCAATGGTAATCAACTCTCATCTCCTTGTAATTGCATTATGACAGCCACTGAAGGCACTTTCTTTGAGGATGAGTGGCGTGTCAGGAAGGGGTTAAATATGTGTTGTCCTGAAGTGGGGGAATCCGTGTGAGGCCTCTCCAATTCCCCTTTGAGTTCAGGAAAGGGTGGGGCCAAAGACTGCTTATCCAGACCAGGAAGTTTTCCTACAGACAGCGTTTGCAGTCAAGCTTTGAGAAATATTCTCTACTTTTTTGGATTGTTTTTGCATTTCTCTACAGTTTTGTGAATGTCAAGTTATCACTGAATAATTAGATTTAGCTGGAATTGGAAATTGTTTTCTTATTACATAAACTCAGTATTGAAGCTTAAATCCAGCACCATCCCAACACCAATATATGTGAAAACGGCATGTTTCTATGTTCTGTAGTAAAAAAGTGAGGAAGATGTGTTTCCAATGACAACCAATTCATAGACAATTAGGAGCAATTAGTAGGTAATGCCTCCTCATAATTGGTTAAAATGTGCACCAATGATATCATTGGAAACACTTATCTTCCTCCATATTTTTTACTACAGTACATAGAAAGATGCCATTTTCACATATGTTGATGATGAATAGGATGTTGAACATTCGTGAAATTTCCCTTTAAGGTGCTACCAGTTGCATGGAGAAAAGTGTACTCAATAAAAAGAGCTCCAGCTCATTGATAATCTTGACGCTCCTTCCAGCAGTTTAATGGGATCTTATTTAACTAATGTTCCTGTCTGAATCGAGCGTCATCAGGATGGAATAGGGGGCCATTTGGGACACAGCCCTGACTATGTTTAAGGGCTATTCTGTGTTCTCCAGGCCCTGAACATCCAGGGGCGTCTGAAGTTCCTCCATGGCCAGAGCGAGAGGACAAAGGAGGGCAAGGCCATCCCTCCTCAGCTGGCTCTGTTCGCCCTGGCCTCTCCCTTGCAGCCCCCCACCATCCTGGAGATCCGCACCAAGAACTTCATCTTCAAGACCAAGCACAAGCTGGACTTCACCCCCATTGCCTGCGACGCCAAGTGAGTGGCGATAACAGTAGTGGGCCTGTCTAGTGGGGCTTACTGCTGCTAAGCACCTTCAATACATAGGGAACATGACCACTTCACTACAATATTTTACATAGAATTCAAAGCTTGCCGTCTGAATGGTAAATCATTTTATTGTTCACCTGCCCAGGTACTGGAGTTGTGAACGAGCTATTGAGCTAAATCTAGTACAATGTATCACATTTCTTTTGAGATGTATGTTTTAATTGTATGTGTTCCCTGTCAAATAAACCTAATAATTCAAGTCATTTATACATTTTAAGAGGAACCATCAGCGCAATCTCGTCATATTTGAGATTATAAACTGGGTGTTTCGAGCCCTGAATGCTGATTGGCAGAAAGCCATGATATGTCAGTATACCGTTTACCACGGGTGTGACAAAACATATATTTAATGCTCTAATTACATTGGTAACCACTTTATAATAGCAATAAGGCACATTGGGGTTTTGTGGTATATGGCCAATATACCATGGCTAAGGGTTGTATCCAGGCACTCTGCTTTGCATCGTGCATAAGAACAGCCCTTAGACGTGGTATGTTGGCCATATAACACACCCTCTTGTGCCTTAATGATTAATTATGCTTTTAGATCACTTGTGATCTATTCAGAAGTAGGGAGGAGCCATGTTTTGATCATGTTTTCATTGTGCTTCCTGTGTTTTTCCTGTCCTCCTGTACAGAGGGAAGATGTTGCTGGGTTACACTGAGGCTGAGCTGTGCAACCATGGCTCGGGATACCACTTCATCCATGCTGCTGACATGCTGCACTGTGCTGAGAACCACATGAGGAGTAAGACTGCTCTCCTGCTGCACACAGTCCTATCATGTAGTGTAGTTCATGGAGACTGACAGACCGAGATCAAAAACGTGTGGGTCACATTTCAAACACACAGCATGTTGAGTTACACATTCTACATGTTGAGTAGTTCCTTCTACATGTTGAGTAGTTCCTTCTACATGTTGAGTAGTTCCTTCTGCATGTTGAGTTACACATTCTACATGTTGAGTAGTTCCTTCTACATGTTGAGTAGTTCATTCTGCATGTTGAGTAGTTCCTTCTGCATGTTGAGTAGTTCCTTCTGCATGTTGAATAGTTCCTTCTACATGTTGAATAGTTCCTTCTACATGTTGAATAGTTCCTTCTACATGTTGAGTAGTTCCTTCTACATGTTGAATAGTTCCTTCTACATGTTGAGTAGTTCCTTCTACATGTTGAATAGTTCCTTCTACATGTTGAGTAGTTCCTTCTGCATGTTGAGTAGTTCCTTCTGCATGTTGAGTAGTTCCTTCTGCATGTTGAGTAGTTCCTTCTACATGTTGAGTTGCACATTCTACATGTTGAGTTGCACATTCTACATGTTGAGTTGCACATTCTACATGTTGAGTTGCACATTCTACATGTTGAGTTGCACATTCTACATGTTGAGTTTCACCTTCTACATGTTGAGTTGCTCCTTCTACATGTTGAGTTGCTCCTTCTACATGTTGAGTTGCTCCTTCTACATGTTGAGTTGCTCCTTCTACATGTTGAGTTGCTCCTTCTACATGTTGAGTTGCTCCTTCTACATGTTGAGTTGCTCCTTCTACATGTTGAGTTGCTCCTTCTACATGTTGAGTTGCTCCTTCTACATGTTGAGTTGCTCCTTCTACATGTTGAGTTGCTCCTTCTACATGTTGAGTTGCTCCTTCTACATGTTGAGTTGCTCCTTCTACATGTTGAGTTGCTCCTTCTACATGTTGAGTTTCTCCTTCTACATATTGAGTTGCACCTTCTACATGTTGAGTAGCTCCTTCTACATGTTGAGTAGCTCCTTCTACATGTTGAGTAGCTCCTTCTACATGTTGAGTAGCTCCTTCTACATGTTGAGTAGCTCCTTCTACATGTTGAGTTGCACCTTCTACATGTTGAGTTGCACCTTCTACATGTTGAGTTGCACCTTCTACATGTTGAGTTGCACCTTCTACATGTTGAGTAGTTCCTTCTACATGTTGAGTAGTTCCTTCTACATGTTGAGTAGTTCCTTCTACATGTTGAATAGTTCCTTCTACATGTTGAGTAGTTCCTTCTGCATGTTGAGTAGTTCCTTCTGCATGTTGAGTAGTTCCTTCTGCATGTTGAGTAGTTCCTTCTGCATGTTGAGTAGTTCCTTCTACATGTTGAGTTGCACATTCTACATGTTGAGTTGCACATTCTACATGTTGAGTTGCACATTCTACATGTTGAGTTGCACATTCTACATGTTGAGTTGCACATTCTACATGTTGAGTTGCACCTTCTACATGTTGAGTTGCTCCTTCTACATGTTGAGTTGCTCCTTCTACATGTTGAGTTGCACCTTCTACATGTTGAGTAGCACCTTCTACATGTTGAGTAGCTCCTTCTACATGTTGAGTAGCTCCTTCTACATGTTGAGTTGCACATTCTACATGTTGAGTTGCACATTCTACAGCCAGTGTCCCAGGGGACTTTCTGAACAGATTCATTCCTGCAACTTCTAAAAAATGAATGGTGTTTTAAGATATGATAAAACAAGACAAGACCACATTTTATTAATCCCTGAAGGCAATTTTGATTGAAATTTGATTTAGACATTTAGTGACAAGCAGAGGTGTGAACATTTAAACATTCAAACTTTTATACAGAGTTGGGATCCTTAATGTTATGAAAAATCATAGTTTTTTTTGCTAAAATCGGTGCAGTTAAAATGTTATTTTCAGTTTTATAGCCTAACTAAACGGTATGCTATAAATGCCTGTGGAAAGTTGTGTAATTTTAAATAAAACCTGAGGCTACTTTGGAGAATTTGCGAAACATGCAAGACCAAGACATAATTTTTGCCTGCCCCCTCCCCTTCGCGCTGGCTCGCCTGCTCTTTATTAATGATGCGAGTGTGTGTTCAGTCTTCGGTCTGTTGTGTAATATATCCTAGCCTATTCATTGGTGATAGGTACGGCTGGGTGATATGGCCAAAATATCATATCAGGCAAAAAACAATTATATTGACGAAAGTTTATGTTTTTGAATAATAAATGTTCACAATTTTCTTTGAGAAGTGTGACCCAAGGGTGGCAACACATACATTCTAAGTGATTTCAATGGGTCTCCATTCTGATTGTTGTATACTGTTCAATTCAACTTCAACCAAAAAAATGATTGAACTGTTGGAATCATGGAAATAGAAAGATTATTCTAATTCTTTAGTTGGAATATAATAGTGGGCCATTTGAATTCAGTGTTTGACATGACTACGAATGAAAATGCCAGGGAAGAGTTATTGTGACAGGGTAGGAACTGTTGAGAAGTGTTTCCTATGGGACCCTATAATCTTTGGCTACATTGAATGTTCTCTCTTAGCTACTTCATGTAGCTAACATATTCTTTCTTCGCGTATTCCTCTGATTTAG
The DNA here is from genome assembly GCF_036934945.1 of Oncorhynchus masou masou. Lineage (NCBI taxonomy): Eukaryota > Metazoa > Chordata > Actinopteri > Salmoniformes > Salmonidae > Oncorhynchus > Oncorhynchus masou. The sequence continues at coordinate 87,701,301 of NC_088240.1, forward strand.
ACAACATGTTGATTTAGATCTACACCATCACTGGTATTATCAGGCTGTATAGCTGATTGTGTTTGCTCTGACTCAGTACATTTATTAGCTAGCTAGCGATTAGCATTAGTGGCTAACAGGATTTAGGCCCAACTTACTAAGAAAAGACAACTAGCTGTTTTCAGATGTAAGAAACACAAATCAATAGTGTAATTGTAGAACGCTAATAAAATTATAGTAAGAAGCAAGGTGAAAACAGCATCATTTTCATCAACATTGTTGCATGTGCTGCATTGCCCATGCAATGCATGGTGCAGGCCTAGGTCTGTCTGGAAAGCAGCATGGAGAGAGTGGATAGAGATGACTCAAGTAGCGAAGTAAACTATAAAAATGGACTTTACACAAGGTGTACCACATTTAACAAACCAAACATTCAAGTACCGTTCTAGAAGGTAAAGTAAAAACCCAAACCGGTCTCTGCATCAATGCCCGTGTATCGTCAAATACGGTATAGCGCCCAGCCCCAGTGACAGGCCCTGCTTTGCAGAAGTTACGAAACATTGCAAGCCAAGAAATGGCAAGATACAGCATTCCATTAACGTAAACTCACCCCATTCCGTACAAATGTGTGCAACCGCAACATTCAAACGAGGCTACAAAGAAAACTAATGGGACTGTGGCGACTGTGTTTACGTCAAAATCAGGGGTGTGAACTAAGTTTCTATTCAAGCGTTGATCGACATGGTAATGGCTCTATAGTATTGGAGAAAAATTGAAAAAACAGACCCTCCGTTTCATCTAGACGTGTCATGTCATAACGTACAGCACTCTTAAAGCTACTATTTCGGTCTTATAGTCTCTCTCCACCAGGTGTAGCACTTCTATCATCCTTTAAAAACAAGAAATGGACAGTGACGGGGTAAGGTGGGATACCTAGTCATTTTTTACATCTTCACTGCAAGCGATCACGACTCTCAAAAAAACTGTTTACTTCTGAAGATCACTTTATCACTGCCCTAAAAACTCAAGTCAAATTTGACACAAACCTTCAAATAGGTATGTAATGTCACATTATATAAACTCTTTATGGTGTTTTATTTACATTTCAGAGGCGATAAGTTGGACAGATCGAGTGAAAAAAAGAAATTTTCCCACATGACATCTCCTTCTCATTATCACGCATTAGTTTCGCTTTCCCACACTCCATTTTTGAAAAGACCCAACGGGGCTCATTGCCTGCTTGAATTATGCAGAAACGGGCAGTGTTTAGGTCATGTAATTGATTCTGTTGGAAAGGGGAGAAATTGTGCTTTACAATGGTATTGACATTACAGTTGATCTGGAAGTATTATGTTTTTGGGACGCTAAAATAAGGGCAATTGTACGGACCAAGATGATGTACGAGTTTACGTGAGTTTACGTTACGAGAGACAGCTTTTGATTACAGATAGATAGGCCTAGTGCGTGGTTCTGACTGTTTGCCTGGTGTCCGACCTGCCTATAATGTGCGCCTCCTCTCTCCCTGGCCCTCGCTAGCTCTCTATGAAAGATGCCAGTGTTTGTGTTCTCAGAGGTTTGGCAACTAATAATTCTCCTCCGTTCCAAAAATACTGAATCTTAGGGGTCGATTCTTAGTGCAATCTAATCTTAACACTCAGAAACAGGGGTCGATTCTTAGTGCAATCTAATCTTAACACTCAGAAACAGGAGTCGACAGCGGGAGTCGTTGTGCAAGGAGTCGAGGAATCGATTCTTTTGGAGTCGACTCTCCACCACTACGTCATTGTCGTTAACTTGTGAAAAATGGCTGAGAAACGCAAGTGACAGCAGCGAAGTCCCGTTAAATGAGAAGGAAATGGCAACTTTGCGAAGTGGAATTGAGGTACAGGAATTGTAGTACAGGTGCAATGCTTCAGCATCTGAAAGGGATGCACCGTGAGACCCAAACCGTTGCTGGCAGCTGCATTGTCAATTCACATGAAACATTATGAATTTTCTGTATCTTTTTTACAGAAACAGCAAGGAGAACAATTCTGTTTAAATGTCAGCTTTTTTTTTGCCATCTGCCACATCCCTAGTGACTTTTGGGGATGTTTTTAGTTTATCAGTTAAACTGCATGAATGTGTCCTATACACATTTCTCCTGTGTAACTTGGTTAATGTGTGTGTTTGTGTGTTTCCATGCCCAGTGATGAAGACCGGAGAGAGTGGGATGACAGTATTCAGGCTGCTGACCAAGCTGACTGGCTGGGTGTGGGTGCAGGCTAACGCCAGACTGGTCTACAAGAACGGACGGCCTGAGTGTATCATCGCATCCCAAAGAGTCCTCACGTACGTCTCGGCACGCACACACACAACCTCATTCTTTAATGTCATTCCATTGGGGCGGCAAGTAGCCTAGTGGTTAAGAGCGTTGGGCCAGTAACCAAAAGGTTGCTGGTTGGAATCCTTAAGTGCAAAGCACTTAACCCTAATTTTTCTTGTAAGTCACTCTGGATAAGAGCGTCTGCTAAAAGACTAAAATGTACTTGTTTTCAGTGATGAAGAGGGAGAGGACAACCTAAGGAAGCGGAGCCTCCAGCTGCCTTTCAGTTACACCACTGGGGAGGCTCTTCTCTACAACACCAGCTTCCCCAAGACTCTGGTAACAGGGGACTCCTTAGCAGGCAGCACCACCAGCCCTGCAGGAAATATCACCAACGACAACCAGGGTGGAACCCTGGATCCTGACTCACTGCTGGGCTCTCTGCTGAAACAGGACAAGTCCATCTACTGCTGCTCCCCTCACACTCAGAACGATCTCCAACTCCCTCTCCAACTCCAGGAGGAGGTGGCAGGGGTTCCACAGGAGGAGGTGCCAAGGCTTCCACAGTGGGATTGTGGGGGCATCTTCTCCAGCAGCTGGCAGGAGGGCAGCATCCGCTCTCTGTCGGAGAGTGTCCTCTTCAAGCAGGAGCCGTTGGGGGTCGGGGGTGGAGGGGGGATCGACGGCTTCTCATTGGAGGACAGGTAACTGATCACTTAATATTTATCTTATGTGTATCTGTGTGGTTGCTACTGTTTATGTAACCTTGACTGCACTACACATTTCCCAATTGTGACTATAAAGATATTGATTTGTTTGACAGAGACAGAGACAGGGATTTGTGGAGCTTCATGATGAACCTGGGCATCAGTAGGGAGGACCTGGAGCTGTTCCAGCAGGATGAGATGTTCCTCGATGTGGATCTGGACACTGGCCGAGACTGCCTCCTTCCTGACCTGACAGACGAGATTCTCTCCTACGTACAGGAGTCTCTGAGGAAGAGGTCGGACTGGGGTCAGACTGTATTCTCTTGCAGGGGGGCTAAGTTAGGGGAACAGGACTATAGCTGTCCTACCACGCTGTTACACCAACCATCTATGGAACAATCACAAACCCCACATCTACATTCTACTACAGTTCTGTTACACCAACCATCTATGGAACAATCACAAACCCCACATCTACATTCTACTACAGTTCTGTTACACCAACCATCTATGGAACAATCACAAACCCCACATCTACATTCTACTACAGTTCTGTTACACCAACCATCTATGGAACAATCACAAACCCCACATCTACATTCTACTACAGTTCTGTTACACCAACCATCTATGGAACAATCACAAACCCCACATCTACATTCTACTACAGTTCTGTTACACCAACCATCAACCTCACGACCACATTCTTCTACAGTGCCTCAGTGTCAGTCACAGATACAGCCACCACAGCTGCCTGTAGTCCATCCCCTATCAGTTCACCACTATCGGCCTCCGCATCACGACCCACAGCAGCCAATCCCGCAGCAGTGTTTACACACACAGCCCCACCCACAGGCAACACAGCAGCAGCAACAGAGCCATCTAAATGGACAGGTATTGCCAAACCAACAGCAGCAACAGCTGTGTTCAATAACACAAAGACAGAAAGACATCACCAAGCAGCAGATTCCTCCATTGTTCAATGTGGAGCAGCCAGGGGGGCTCCAGACACACCACGGCCACCCCCAGCATGGGCACCTCTGCCTGGGGAAAGCTTCCCTGGGCCTCCCCTACAGGAACCAGCTGAACACTTTGTCTGTTAGCCACTCTTCAGTGCTCTCCTCCTATGTACCCACCACGGGCCTCCAGAGCCAGGGAGTGGACGGAGAGCTCATGCCCCAGAATTTGGAGGAGTTGCTGGGCAGCCTGGAGTCCAGTGGTCCCCGAGGGACAGAGGATGGTAGGGGAGCGCTCCAGTCGAGTGTGGTGGAGGCCCTGGGTGTGTTCCAGCAGCAGAGGCACCTCCCTGACGACCTGGCTCAGCCTCAGGCCACCAGCCAGGGCTGCGCTCAGCATGCCTATCCCCTGGCTATGGGGCTCAGCCAGGTCAATAGAGCAGAGTGGCCATTCACCACACAGGTAAGAAAGGTGACACTAACCTGGGTAGTGTTCATTAGGCGTCAAACAGGTAAAGGAGGTCCTACCTGAACTTGTCTAATAAAAATGCTAATAAATACAAAATTGTGCCCCATGGAACAAGATCAGATGTATTTATAAAGTCCTTTTTTACAACAGCAGATGTCACAAAGTGCTTATTAAGAACCCCAGCCTTAAACCACACAGTAAGCAATGCAGATGTAGCAGCACAGGGACTAGGGCCCTGAACTAATTATGTCAAATGTTAGACCTATGCGCTTTACTTCCTCTAGCTATATGCTCATCATATGAACGTTGAATACCAATGGCACATACTTACCTGCGCATCAGATTTACCAAGGGAATGAGACTTTAGAAACAGAAGGTCATTATCATTTGATCATTGAAAGCCAGTGGGTATTTACACATCAAGGCAATTTAGACCAGAAAAGGGAGGCTTAGCTAAGTCGGCCATTTTCCTCTGTTCCATTTCCAGAACGGGAGCCTGAAGGAGGCTGGTCCAGCCCCTTGCCCTGTACCCAACCCTGAGTCCTCCAGGGATGCAGACCATGGACATGCAGTAGCAAAGCAGCCAATTCACCAGCCTCCTCTTCCCTCTGCTGAGAGCAGGCCCTACTCTGACCTCCCTCCGAGTGGATTTATGTGAGACTGAAGGCCCCCCTCCCTGGAGGCTCCAGAACCAGACATTCCAAGGCCAGCCAGCTGCCCCCGGTCCCCCGGAGGGAGCAGAGCCCTGACTGACGACAGCCACACAACAGAGGCCAGGGATAGGGATCCTCCTGTCTGGCACCCAGCTGCACATGGCTCCCCTGCGACCACTAAGACTGTTTCCCAAATGTGCCCTTGTCAAAAGTAGTGCACTATATAGGGGATAGGGTATAATTTGGGCTGCTGTCTAAAACAGGAACCAGGGCATGTCTGGGAATATGGAGGACTTGGACTGGAGAGGTCCCCTGTCGATCATTTTGTTAGAGCTTGGCACTTGCAACGCCAGGGTTGTGGGTTCGATTCCCATGGGGGACCAGTATGAAAATGTATGCACTCACAACTATAAGTCGCTCTGGATCAGAGCATTTGCTAAAATACTCAAATGTAAAAGTGAGATTCACATCCAGAGAGACTGAACGTCAGACAGCAGGCAGAGGGACAGTCCGAGACAGAGAGATTGTGACAGACAGATGGAGGGAGACCAGAGGAAGTGGATAATCAATCAAATTTATTTATAAAGCCCTTCTTACATCAGCTGATATCTCAAAGTGCTGTACAGAAACCCAGCCTAAAACCCCAAACAGCAAGCAATGCAGGTGTAGAAGCACGGTGGCTAGGAAAAACTCCCTAGAAAGGCCAGAAACCTAGAGAGGAAGAAACCTAGAGAGGAACCAGGCTATGAGGGGTGGCCAGTCCTCTTCTGGCTGTGCCGGGTGGAGATTATAACAGAACATGGGCAAGATGTTCAAATGTTCAGCAGGGTCAGATAATAATGATCACAGTGGTTGTAGAGGGTGAAACAGGTCAGCACCTCGGGAGTAAATGTCAGTTGGCTTTTCATAGCCGATCATTCAGAGTATCTCTACCACTCCTGCCGACTCTAGAGAGTTGAAAACAGAAGGTCTGGGACAGGTAGTACGTCCGGTGAACAGGTCAGGGTTCCATATCCGCAGGCAGAACAGTTGAAACTGGAGCAGCAGCACAACCAGGTGGACTGTGGACAGCAAGGAGTCATAATGCCAGGTAGTGCATAGAAATGTAATGGACTAATGACCTGTTTGAATGTGGAACTCTTGTCAGCCATTTTGTTTGTCCAGAAAAACATCCTGTTGGTGCAGTCATGGTTTACTGGTCAGTGTGTCAGCATGCCCTGTCATGAACCTGATGTAATACTGAACAAGCAGTTCTTCCATTGGTCAATGAGTAAGATGAGATGATGCAGAACTCAAATGTTACCAATCCGCTGAGTCCATATTCATAAAGTATCTCTGAGTAGGACTGCTGAACTAGGATCAGTGTTTTCTTTTAGATCATAATGAATATGATTATATGGATAAGTGGGGTGGATCTGATCCTAGATCAGCACTCCTACTCTAAGACACTTTATGAATACGGAGCCTTGCTTTTAAATATATATAAGCCATTGATTGCTTAGAAATAATCACTTGCATTTAAAGGTGCAGTTGAATGAAACAAACCGTAAGCTATTTGAGCTATCCATGAGATGGAGTATCTGTCTACACTGTGCTTGATATTTTTGTACAGAATGCATTGGCAATCCTACTAAATCATGAAGTAATATTATGAGCAATTTGATCGCTTTATGGATCCTGTCTATCTGTTCTTCAGCCCACTCACTTGCATTGCAAGACAGGCAAAGTAATAATAATTTACAGATGAGTTAGTAGTCCAAGACCTAATGACATTTTCTACATCTCAAATAGCACTTTATGCCCTATTTGGTGCACTACTTTTGACCAGGACCCATTGGGCTCTTGTCAAAGTAGTGAGCTATATTGTGAATAGGGTGCCATCTATAGGGAATAGGGTGCCATCTGGTTCATTGCCATTGAGTTCAAGTGGCAGATCAATGTGTTTGATCTACATATCTAACTTGAATAAAATGTATGCACTTCTTTATGGCAAAATAACCTATTGCACTCTGAGTGAAAGTAGAAGACTGTTGTATGTAGCACTATAAATAATGTACCTTGTTTAACTGAGCTAATCATGTTCATGTTGCTATGCAGAATAGTGCAGTGGAACATTAGACCCCTTGTTGTTTGGAGGTCTGTCACTTCATTGACATAATTCTGTGAAAGTCAGGGTTTATTTCATTTATTTTGTCAAAAGACAAATCAAACTTTGAATATGTTCAAATTCAATCAATGAAAATGTTCAGTTTTGCATTTGTTTGTATTTTGTATGAAATTGTGTACAATTTATGTAATGAGCAAATCATGACACTGCAGGAAGAGAAAGTTTACCATTATTCTGTTCTTTCACACGCTGATAAATGTTGACCAAGTACTGTTGAAGGTGTTTATTTACACTAGCCCTTGACCAAGTACTGTTTTTACATTTTACATTTAAGTCATTTAGCAGACGCTCTTATCCAGAGCGACTTACAAATTGGTGAATTCACCTTCTGACATCCAGTGGAACAGTCACTTACAATAGTGCATCTAAATCATTAAGGGGGGGGGGGGTGAGAAGGATTACTTACTTGAAGGGTTTTATTTACACTAGCCCTTGACCAAGTACTGTTGAAGGGGTTTATTTACACTAGCCCTTGACCAAGTACTGTTGAAGGGGTTTATTTACACTAGCCCTTGACCAAATACTGTTGAAGGGGTTTATTTACACTAGCCCTTGACCAAGTACTGTTGAAGGGGTTTATTTACACTAGCCCTTGACCAAGTACTGTTGAAGGGTTTTATTTACACTAGCCCTTGACCAAGTACTATTGAAGGGGTTTATTTACACTAGCCCTTGACCAAGTACTGTTGAAGGGGTTTATTTACACTAGCCCTTGACCAAGTACTGTTGAAGGGGTTTATTTACACTAGCCCTTGACCAAGTACTGTTGAAGGGTTTTATTTACACTAGCCCTTGACCAAGTACTGTTGACTAAAAAGTGTGTCTTAACCCTTATAACACAGCTACAATATCACTGTCGTTCCCCAGTGATGGTAACTTACCTATAAACAGTAGATCACCACTATGATGGTAACTAACCTATATAGATCACCACTATGATGGTAACTAACCTATATAGATCACCACTATGATGGTAACTAACCTATATAGACCACCACTATGATGGTAACTAACCTATATAGACCACCACTATGATGGTAACTAACCTATATAGATCACCACTATGATGGTAACTAACCTATATAGATCACCACTATGATGGTAACTAACCTATATAGATCACCACTATGATGGTAACTAACCTATATAGATCACCACTATGATGGTAACTAACCTATATAGATCACCACTATGATGGTAACTAACCAATATAGATCACCACTATGATGGTAACTAACCTATATAGATCACCACTATGTTGGTAACTAACCTATATAGATCACCACTATGATGGTAACTAACCTATATAGATCACCATTATGATGGTAACTAACCGATATAGATCACCATTATGATGGTAACTAACCTATATAGACCACCACTATGATGGTAACTAACCTCTATAGACCACCACTATGATGGTAACTAACCTATATAGATCACCACTATGTTGGTAACTAACCTATATAGATCACCACTATGATGGTAACTAACCTATATAGATCACCATTATGATGGTAACTAACCGATATAGATCACCATTATGATGGTAACTAACCTATATAGACCACCACTATGATGGTAACTAACCTCTATAGACCACCACTATGATGGTAACTAACCTATATAGATCACCACTATGATGGTAACTAACCTATATAGATCACCACTATGATGGTAACTAACCTATATAGATCACCACTATGATGGTAACTAACCTATATAGATCACCACTATGATGGTAACTAACCAATATAGATCACCACTATGATGGTAACTAACCTATATAAATCACCACTATGTTGGTAACTAACCTATATAGATCACCACTATGATGGTAACTAACCTATATAGATCACCATTATGATGGTAACTAACCGATATAGATCACCACTATGATGGTAACTATCCTATATAGATCACCACTATGATGGTAACTAACCTATATAGACCACCACTATGATGGTAATTAACCTATATAGATCACCACTATGATGGTAACTAACCTATATAGATCACCATTATGATGGTAACTAACCGATATAGATCACCATTATGATGGTAACTAACCTATATAGATCACCACTATGTTGGTAACTAACCTATATAGATCACCACTATGATGGTAACTAACCTATATAGATCACCACTATGATGGTAACTAACCAATATAGATCACCACTATGATGGTAACTAACCTATATAAATCACCACTATGTTGGTAACTAACCTATATAGATCACCACTATGATGGTAACTAACCTATATAGATCACCATTATGATGGTAACTAACCGATATAGATCACCACTATGATGGTAACTATCCTATATAGATCACCACTATGATGGTAACTAACCTATATAGACCACCACTATGATGGTAATTAACCTATATAGATCACCACTATGATGGTAACTAACCTATATAGATCACCATTATGATGGTAACTAACCGATATAGATCACCATTATGATGGTAACTAACCTATATAGATCACCACTATGTTGGTAACTAACCTATATAGATCACCACTATGATGGTAACTAACCTATATAGATCACCATTATGATGGTAACTAACCGATATAGATCACCATTATGATGGTAACTAACCTATATAGACCACCACTATGATGGTAACTAACCTCTATAGACCACCACTATGATGGTAACTAACCTATATAGATCACCACTATGATGGTAACTAACCTATATAGATCACCACTATGATGGTAACTAACCAATATAGATCACCACTATGATGGTAACTAACCTATATAAATCACCACTATGTTGGTAACTAACCTATATAGATCACCACTATGATGGTAACTAACCTATATAGATCACCATTATGATGGTAACTAACCGATATAGATCACCACTATGATGGTAACTAACCTCTATAGACCACCACTATGATGGTAACTAACCTATATAGATCACCACTATGATGGTAACTAACCTATATAGATCACCACTATGATGGTAACTAACCTATATAGATCACCACTATGATGGTAACTAACCTCTATAGACCACCACTATGATGGTAACTAACCTATATAGATCACCACTATGATGGTAACTAACCTCTATAGACCACCACTATGATGGTAACTAACCTCTATAGACCACCACTATGATGGTAACTAACCTATATAGATCACCACTATGATGGTAACTAACCTATATAAATCACCACTATGATGGTAACTAACCTATATAGATCACCACTATGATGGTAACTAACCTATATAAATCACCACTATGATGGTAACTAACCTATATAGATCACCACTATGATGGTAACTAACCTATATAAACCACCACTATGATGGTAACTAACCTATATAAATCACCACTATGATGGTAACTAACCTATATAGATCACCACTATGATGGTAACTAACCTATATAGATCACCACTATGATGGTAACTAACCTATATAGATCACCACTATGATGGTAACTAACCTATATAGATCACCACTATGATGGTAACTAACCTATATAGACCACCACTATGATGGTAACTAACCTCTATAGACCACCACTATGATGGTAACTAACCTATATAGACCACCACTATGATGGTAACTAACCTATATAGATCACCACTATGATGGTAACTAACCTATATAGATCACCACTATGATGGTAACTAACCTCTATAGACCACCACTATGATGGTAACTAACCTATGTAGATCACCACTATGATGGTAACTAACCTCTATAGACCACCACTATGATGGTAACTAACCTATATAGATCACCACTATGATGGTAACTAACCTATATAAATCACCACTATGATGGTAACTAACCTATATAGATCACCACTATGATGGTAACTAACCTCTATAGACCACCACTATGATGGTAACTAACCTCTATAGACCACCACTATGATGGTAACTAACCTATATAGATCACCACTATGATGGTAACTAACCTATATAGATCACCACTATGATGGTAACTAACCTATATAGATCACCACTATGATGGTAACTAACCTATATAGATCACCACTATGATGGTAACTAACCTATATAGATCACCACTATGATGGTAACTAACCTATATAGATCACCACTATGATGGTAACTAACCTATATAGATCACCACTATGATGGTAACTAACCTATATAGATCACCACTATGATGGTAACTAACCTATATAGACCACCACTATGATGGTAACTAACCTATATAGACCACCACTATGATGGTAACTAACCTATATAGACCACCACTATGATGGTAACTAACCTATATAGATCACCACTATGATGGTAACTAACCTATATAGATCACCACTATGATGGTAACTAACCTATATAGATAACCACTATGATGGTAACTAACCTATATAGACCACCACTGATGGTAACTAACCTATATAGATCACCACTATGTTGGTAACTAACCTATATAGATCACCACTATGATGGTAACTAACCTATATAGATCGCCATTATGATGGTAACTAACCGATATAGATCACCATTATGATGGTAACTAACCTATATAGACCACCACTATGATGGTAACTAACCTCTATAGACCACCACTATGATGGTAACTAACCTATATAGGTCACCACTATGATGGTAACTAACCTATATAGATCACCACTATGATGGTAACTAACCTATATAGATCACCACTATGATGGTAACTAACCTATATAGATCACCACTATGATGGTAACTAACCAATATAGATCACCACTATGATGGTAACTAACCTATATAAATCACCACTATGTTGGTAACTAACCTATATAGATCACCACTATGATGGTAACTAACCTATATAGATCACCATTATGATGGTAACTAACCGATATAGATCACCACTATGATGGTAACTATCCTATATAGATCACCACTATGATGGTAACTAACCTATATAGATCACCACTATGTTGGTAACTAACCTATATAGATCACCACTATGATGGTAACTAACCTATATAGATCACCATTATGATGGTAACTAACCGATATAGATCACCATTATGATGGTAACTAACCTATATAGATCACCATTATGATGGTAACTAACCGATATAGATCACCACTATGATGGTAACTATCCTATATAGATCACCACTATGATGGTAACTAACCTATATAGATCACCACTATGATGGTAACTAACCAATATAGATCACCACTATGATGGTAACTAACCTATATAAATCACCACTATGTTGGTAACTAACCTATATAGATCACCACTATGATGGTAACTAACCTATATAGATCACCATTATGATGGTAACTAACCGATATAGATCACCACTATGATGGTAACTAACCTCTATAGACCACCACTATGATGGTAACTAACCTATATAGATCACCACTATGATGGTAACTAACCTATATAGATCACCACTATGATGGTAACTAACCTATATAGATCACCACTATGATGGTAACTAACCTCTATAGACCACCACTATGATGGTAACTAACCTATATAGATCACCACTATGATGGTAACTAACCTCTATAGACCACCACTATGATGGTAACTAACCTCTATAGACCACCACTATGATGGTAACTAACCTATATAGATCACCACTATGATGGTAACTAACCTATATAAATCACCACTATGATGGTAACTAACCTATATAGATCACCACTATGATGGTAACTAACCTATATAAATCACCACTATGATGGTAACTAACCTATATAGATCACCACTATGATGGTAACTAACCTATATAAACCACCACTATGATGGTAACTAACCTATATAAATCACCACTATGATGGTAACTAACCTATATAGATCACCACTATGATGGTAACTAACCTATATAGATCACCACTATGATGGTAACTAACCTATATAGATCACCACTATGATGGTAACTAACCTATATAGATCACCACTATGATGGTAACTAACCTATATAGACCACCACTATGATGGTAACTAACCTCTATAGACCACCACTATGATGGTAACTAACCTATATAGACCACCACTATGATGGTAACTAACCTATATAGATCACCACTATGATGGTAACTAACCTATATAGATCACCACTATGATGGTAACTAACCTCTATAGACCACCACTATGATGGTAACTAACCTATGTAGATCACCACTATGATGGTAACTAACCTCTATAGACCACCACTATGATGGTAACTAACCTATATAGATCACCACTATGATGGTAACTAACCTATATAAATCACCACTATGATGGTAACTAACCTATATAGATCACCACTATGATGGTAACTAACCTCTATAGACCACCACTATGATGGTAACTAACCTCTATAGACCACCACTATGATGGTAACTAACCTATATAGATCACCACTATGATGGTAACTAACCTATATAGATCACCACTATGATGGTAACTAACCTATATAGATCACCACTATGATGGTAACTAACCTATATAGATCACCACTATGATGGTAACTAACCTATATAGATCACCACTATGATGGTAACTAACCTATATAGATCACCACTATGATGGTAACTAACCTATATAGATCACCACTATGATGGTAACTAACCTATATAGATCACCACTATGATGGTAACTAACCTATATAGACCACCACTATGATGGTAACTAACCTATATAGACCACCACTATGATGGTAACTAACCTATATAGACCACCACTATGATGGTAACTAACCTATATAGATCACCACTATGATGGTAACTAACCTATATAGATCACCACTATGATGGTAACTAACCTATATAGATAACCACTATGATGGTAACTAACCTATATAGACCACCACTGATGGTAACTAACCTATATAGATCACCACTATGTTGGTAACTAACCTATATAGATCACCACTATGATGGTAACTAACCTATATAGATCGCCATTATGATGGTAACTAACCGATATAGATCACCATTATGATGGTAACTAACCTATATAGACCACCACTATGATGGTAACTAACCTCTATAGACCACCACTATGATGGTAACTAACCTATATAGGTCACCACTATGATGGTAACTAACCTATATAGATCACCACTATGATGGTAACTAACCTATATAGATCACCACTATGATGGTAACTAACCTATATAGATCACCACTATGATGGTAACTAACCAATATAGATCACCACTATGATGGTAACTAACCTATATAAATCACCACTATGTTGGTAACTAACCTATATAGATCACCACTATGATGGTAACTAACCTATATAGATCACCATTATGATGGTAACTAACCGATATAGATCACCACTATGATGGTAACTATCCTATATAGATCACCACTATGATGGTAACTAACCTATATAGATCACCACTATGTTGGTAACTAACCTATATAGATCACCACTATGATGGTAACTAACCTATATAGATCACCATTATGATGGTAACTAACCGATATAGATCACCATTATGATGGTAACTAACCTATATAGACCACCACTATGATGGTAACTAACCTCTATAGACCACCACTATGATGGTAACTAACCTATATAGATCACCACTATGATGGTAACTAACCTATATAGATCACCACTATGATGGTAACTAACCTATATAGATCACCACTATGATGGTAACTAACCTATATAGATCACCACTATGATGGTAACTAACCAATATAGATCACCACTATGATGGTAACTAACCTATATAAATCACCACTATGTTGGTAACTAACCTATATAGATCACCACTATGATGGTAACTAACCTATATAGATCACCATTATGATGGTAACTAACCGATATAGATCACCACTATGATGGTAACTAACCTCTATAGACCACCACTATGATGGTAACTAACCTATATAGATCACCACTATGATGGTAACTAACCTCTATAGACCACCACTATGATGGTAACTAACCTATATAGATCACCACTATGATGGTAACTAACCTCTATAGACCACCACTATGATGGTAACTAACCTATATAGATCACCACTATGATGGTAACTAACCTATATAGACCACCACTATGATGGTAACTAACCTATATAGATCACCACTATGATGGTAACTAACCTATATAGACCACCACTATGATGGTAACTAACCTATATAGATCACCACTATGATGGTAACTAACCTATATAGACCACCACTATGATGGTAACTAACCTATATAGATCACCACTACTGTGCTCCTCACTGAATGTTTACATCTTGTCTCCTGGAATCTCATGATGATACTTAACATAAGTCAACCAGGGATGTCCCAGTTCTGAGGGTGTTTTTACACTAATACAATATGTGACGTAGGTAGGCAGAAAGGATAGCCGTTCCATAGCTTTCTATCGACTGGTAGTAACAGCCTGTTAACCCCATTGGTTATGTGTTATGTCATGTTGAAACACACACGAGGCCTGTTGTCTATGGGAGAATAAAATGTGACATATTTTATTTGTGGTTAAACTGACTTGTCCAATTTGGTTGATTGTTGAGGAATGTGAATCATCTAGTTTGGTGGCATTCAGTTCTCACAGCTTTTCTGTGAAAATCTGTAGATACAGAAAAGTTTTTGTAGACCAACATTGTATATATTTCATTTTAGATAGATATAATAGGTCTTAGTATTGTCTTGTAATTTCCTGGGCTGATCTCTCTGAAATGTGGTATAACACCGCCCCCTGCTGTCTACTCTCCCTGAAACCATGACAGCACCAGAGCCATGAGAGAATGTGCAATATTTAGGTCTAAATCAGGTTGACAGAGTGAGGCATCTCTTTCCAGACAGGGGAACAACTGCAGATTTCTTTCCCCCCAAAATATTCTAAAATGCCAAGCTATCAATGACAGGGATTTTGGCCATGCTAGGAATGTGACATGACCATTGGAACCATTAGAGTCAGGATGGATTTGGTTTGTGGGAACTGGTCTATTGTGCTCCACACACTGCCTGTCTTGTGTCCAAGCCTCTGGCGCTGTGCCACACTGGTGCCCCGCTAGTCCTGTCTGGCTCTAAGCCACAATGGCATTCCATTCCTTGCCAGTCCTGTCTGGCTCTAAGCCACACTGGCATTCCATTCCCGGCCAGTCCTGTCGGAGCCATTTCCACTGTCCATCCAGAGGAGATTATTGTCTTGCATCATCAGCTGCTGTGGCTAACATTCCGCGTTAGGAGACTTTCACACTCCTCTGTGCTCATGATGATCTGTTAACTTAAATATGACCTTTTCACTCTCTCAAGAGTGCTAATGAATCCTTGACAGAAAAATGATTGATACAAAAATGTCCCATATTCCTTAACATTGAAAGCAATATTAGAATAGTTGAAGTAACTCATGATAGCATGAATGGTATTATAATTCAGTTGCCACGCTCAACTGTAACTCACAAAGTATCAACCAGCCATTACAAAAAAAGTGGTATTGGATGGCCCTTTTCCTCGGGTCTAAAAAAATATCCCATTTTCCCAGGGCAGTGATTGGGGACATTGCCCTGTGTAGGGTGCCGTCTTTTGGATGGGATGTTAAACTGGTGTCCTGACTCTGTGGTCACTAAAGATCCCATGGCACTTATTGTTAGAGTAGGGGTGTTAACCCCGGTGTCCTGGCTAAATTCCCAATCTTGCCCACAATCCATCACGGTCACCTAATCATCTCTGGCTTCCAATTGGCTCATTCATCCCCCTTACCTCTCCCCTGTAACTATTCCCCAGATCGTTGCTGTAAGTGAGAATGTGTTTTCAGTCAACTGACCTGGTAAAATAAGGGTTAAATAACCGCACAGCAAATACAGACATATTGTGAACCAAACAGCCATTCTGTTGATGAGAGTTTTTTATTTATTTAACCTTTACGACCCTGGGCCAATTGTGCGCCGCCCTTTGGGACTCCAAATCACGGCCGATTATGATACAGCCTGTATAGTTGTCCCATTGGGTGGCCATCACATCACAGATCAAGTCTAGCCTCTTCCTTCCACAGTTGAGCCATGAGCAGCCAGGTCAGGATATGGTGTCAACTCTCATCTATCTGGGGAGACTGAAAACTGAACACACTTATTATCACTCTCGGGTGAATGTCCTACTGTTCTAGTAGTAGGCAGAGAGAGAGAGAGAATGAGAGAGAAAGACAGAGCTCCTTGTGGGTTATG
This sequence comes from Oncorhynchus masou masou, assembly GCF_036934945.1. Taxonomy (NCBI): domain Eukaryota; kingdom Metazoa; phylum Chordata; class Actinopteri; order Salmoniformes; family Salmonidae; genus Oncorhynchus; species Oncorhynchus masou. Next base: position 87,718,692 of record NC_088240.1, read on the forward strand.
CTCACCAGCTTTGCCTGGTGGTCTCACATTTCAAGGAAAGGAGAGAAAGAGAGGGGAGAGAGGAAAGGTGGTGGATATGGCAGCCATGGTGTGCAGTTCCACCACTGAATTGATGGTTTTGGGTGGGTTGGTCCCTTTTAGCCAGAGGTAATCCTCCAGGATCTGTCCCTAAGCCCCCCTAAGGCCCTAGAAACCCCAGCTGGAATGCACTCTCACAGGGGACAGCTGGATGGGAGGGAGGGGAGAGTGGAGGGATGGGGGTTCCCACAAATTGAATTAAGAGAGGAGCAGAAAGGAGGGTGAGAGGGAGAAGGGGAGTAAACACAGGGAGATGGAGAAAACAGATGC
>NC_088240.1:87726539-87756539 GCF_036934945.1 Oncorhynchus masou masou
CACATACACTAATTTCACCCCTCAGGGCTCTGGTCAAAAGTAATTGACTTCATAGGGAATAGGGTGGCATTTGGGACGTAGACCCTCACCATTGATACCTGGCCCTAAACACATTAGGGGAGGGCAAACACATCCACATATGCTATTGCATAACTTCATGATGTTTACTGGACAATATAAATGTATGATCTGTAATTTGAAGAACACACCTACCACTTCAGTTATATGTGTATTACATCGCTACAGTAAAGAATCATAAATATGTAGAGGTATCCCTAGTGGAGAATGGGCTACAGTAGAGAATCATAAATATGTAGAGGTATCCCTAGTGCAGAATGGGCTACAGTAGAGAATCATAAATATGTAGGGGTATCCCTAGTGCAGAATGGGCTACAGTAGAGAATCATAAATATGTAGGGGTATCCCTAGTGCAGAATGGGCTACATTAGAGAATCATAAATATGTAGGGGTATCCCTAGTGCAGAATGGGCTACAGTAGAGAATCATAAATATGTAGGGGTATCCCTAGTGGAGAATGGGCTACAGTAGAGAATCATAAATATGTAGGGGTATCCCTAGTGCAGAATGGGCTACAGTAGAGAATCATAAATATGTAGGGGTATCCCTAGTGGAGAATGGGCTACAGTAGAGAATCATAAATATGTAGGGGTATCCCTAGTGCAGAATGGGCTACAGTAGAGAATCATAAATATGTAGGGGTATCCCTATTGCAGAATGGGCTACATTAGAGAATCATAAATATGTAGGGGTATCCCTAGTGCAGAATGGGCTACAGTAGAGAATCATAAATATGTAGGGGTATCCCTAGTGCAGAATGGGCTACAGTAGAGAATCATAAATATGTAGGGGTATCCCTAGTGGAGAATGGGCTACAGTAGAGAATCATAAATACGTAGAGGTATCCCTAGTGCAGAATGGGCTACAGTAGAGAATCATAAATATGTAGAGGTATCCCTAGTGCAGAATGGGCTACATTAGAGAATCATAAATATGTAGGGGTATCCCTAGTGGAGAATGGGCTACAGTAGAGAATCATAAATATGTAGGGGTATCCCTAGTGGAGAATGGGCTACAGTAGAGAATCATAAATATGTAGGGGTATCCCTAGTGCAGAATGGGCTACAGTAGAGAATCATAAATATGTAGGGGTATCCCTAGTGCAGAATGGGTTACAGTAGAGAATCATAAATATGTAGGGGTATCCCTAGTGGAGAATGGGCTACAGTAGAGAATCATAAATATGTAGGGGTATCCCTAGTGGAGAATGGGCTACAGTAGAGAATCATAAATACGTAGAGGTATCCCTAGTGCAGAATGGGCTACAGTAGAGAATCATAAATATGTAGAGGTATCCCTAGTGCAGAATGGGCTACAGTAGAGAATCATAAATATGTAGAGGTATCCCTAGTGCAGAATGGGCTACAGTAGAGAATCATAAATACGTAGAAGTATCCCTAGTGCAGAATGGGCTACAGTAGAGAATCATAAATATGTAGGGGTATCCCTAGTGCAGAATGGGCTACAGTAGAGAATCATAAATATGTAGGGGTATCCCTAGTGGAGAATGGGCTACAGTAGAGAATCATAAATATGTAGAGGTATCCCTAGTGGAGAATGGGCTACAGTAGAGAATCATAAATATGTAGAGGTATCCCTAGTGCAGAATGGGCTACAGTAGAGAATCATAAATACGTAGAAGTATCCCTAGTGCAGAATGGGCTACAGTAGAGAATCATAAATATGTAGGGGTATCCCTAGTGCAGAATGGGCTACAGTAGAGAATCATAAATATGTAGGGGTATCCCTAGTGGAGAATGGGCTACATTAGAGAATCATAAATATGTAGGGGTATCCCTAGTGCAGAATGGGCTACAGTAGAGAATCATAAATATGTAGGGGTATCCCTAGTGGAGAATGGGCTACAGTAGAGAATCATAAATACGTAGAGGTATCCCTAGTGCAGAATGGGCTACAGTAGAGAATCATAAATATGTAGAGGTATCCCTAGTGCAGAATGGGCTACATTAGAGAATCATAAATATGTAGGGGTATCCCTAGTGCAGAATGGGCTACAGTAGAGAATCATAAATATGTAGGGGTATCCCTAGTGGAGAATGGGCTACAGTAGAGAATCATAAATACGTAGAGGTATCCCTAGTGCAGAATGGGCTACAGTAGAGAATCATAAATATGTAGAGGTATCCCTAGTGCAGAATGGGCTACATTAGAGAATCATAAATATGTAGGGGTATCCCTAGTGGAGAATGGGCTACAGTAGAGAATCATAAATATGTAGGGGTATCCCTAGTGGAGAATGGGCTACAGTAGAGAATCATAAATACGTAGAGGTATCCCTAGTGCAGAATGGGCTACAGTAGAGAATCATAAATATGTAGAGGTGTCCCTAGTGCAGAATGGGCTACAGTAGAGAATCATAAATATGTAGAGGTATCCCTAGTGCAGAATGGGCTACAGTAGAGAATCATAAATATGTAGGGGTATCCCTAGTGCAGAATGGGCTACAGTAGAGAATCATAAATATGTAGGGGTATCCCTAGTGGAGAATGGGCTACAGTAGAGAATCATAAATATGTAGGGGTATCCCTAGCACAGAATGGGCTACCTCAGAGAATCATAAATATGTAGGGGTATCCCTAGTGCAGAATGGGCTACAGTAGAGAATCATAAATATGTAGGGGTATCCCTAGTGCAGAATGGGCTACAGTAGAGAATCATAAATATGTAGGGGTATCCCTAGTGCAGAATGGGCTACATTAGAGAATCATAAATATGTAGAGGTATCCCTAGTGCAGAATGGGCTACAGTAGAGAATCATAAATATGTCCCTAGTGCAGCACAGGCTTAGCCGGTGGTGATAGATTATTGGTTGGTAGATCGCCACAACTGTTGGAAGTGGTACAGACGTGCTATAAGACAGTTGTTGGACCTCCATGCAACTTCAGACGTAGGCAGCAGGGGAAGCTGTTTCCTAGAAGGTGAAGAGTGAACACCAGTGTTTTATCTGTTCCTTCCTGCTGCACCCAGCTGCAGCTCGACAGACAGCAACACTGTTTATTTGTTCAAGTGCTTCTCTGCGTAACCCTTCCTTCCTCACATAACTCTGAGTGATTGTTTTATTGGCATGCATAAACGATATAGGTTGCATATTTTTGTGGTTAAAATTAGGCAAACAGTATTACCGAAATCTTCAGGTACACTTTAGGTACACTCCCATTACGATTCTGACAAATACCTCAACACATTGGTTGTGTACCAAATGACACCCCTTTTCCATACAAAGTGCACTACTTTTGACCAGAGCTCTATGGGAAAAGGGTGGCATTTAGGAGACAGGCAGTATTACTGAAATCCTCAGGTAAGTTTTTGTCCTGACACTCCCACGACAATTGATTCTGATAAATATCTCACATACTTTACACTACAGCCATAAATCATATAAATCCTCAATAAATCAGAGTTCATCCCTCATCGTGGCTCCCCTCCTCCAACAGGTGAACAACCTGGTCTCAGAGTACTTTGTATTATTCTGTACGTAAATCTGGTACACTTCATTTAGTATAGTATACTTTGTTTGGTATGGTAACATAAGACAGAAAAAACTAAAAGGATGGTGGTTGGATGGGCTTTTAACACAAATGTCTAGTAACCGAAAGGTTGCAAGTTCAAATCTCATCACAGACAACTTTAGCATTTTACCTAAGTAGCAACTTTTCAACTACTTCCTACATTTGAGCTACTTTGCAACTACTCATAGACGATCACGTTAAATTCCCACCCAACCACCCTCCTTCCGTTTTTTTGTCTTAAGTAACCATCTGTCTTATGTAACCATACTAAACATAACATATCATACTAAATGGAGTGTTTTTTTAATATATTTTTTATTTAACCTTTATTTAACCAGGTAGGCTAGTTGAGAACAAGTTCTCATTTACAACTGCGACCTGGCCAAGATAAAGCAAGGTAGTGTGACACAGACAACAACACAGAGTTACACATGGAATAAACAAGCGTACAGTCAATAACACAATAGAAAAAAATAAAGTCTATATGCAATGTGTGCAAATGGCGTGAGGAGGTAAGGCAATAAATAGGCCATAGAGCAGCAAAGTAATTACAATTTAGCATATTAACACTGGAGTGATAGATGTGCAGATGATAATGTGCAAGTAGAAATACTGGTGTGCAAAATTGCAGAAAAGTAAATAAAAACAATATGGGGATGAGATAGGTAGATTGGATGGGCTATTTACAGATGGGCTATGTGCAGCAGCAGTGATCGGTTAGCTGCTCAGATAGCTGATGTTTAAAGATAGTGAGGGAGATATAAGTCTCCAACTTCAGTGATTTTTGCAATTCGTTCCAGTCATTGGCAGCAGAGAACTGGAAGGAAAGGCGGCCAAAGGGGGTTTTGGCTTTGGGGATGACCAGTGAGATATACCTGCTGGAGCGCGTGCTACGGTTGGGTGTTGTTATCGTGACCAGTGAGCTGAGATAAGGCGGAGCATAACCTAGCATAGACTTATAGATGACCTAGAGCCAGTGGGTCTGGCCACGAATATGTAGCGAGGGCCAGTCGACGAGAGCACACAGGTCGCAGTGGTGGTGGTATATGGGGCTTTGATGACAAAACGGATGGCACTGTGATAGACTGCATCCAGTTTGCTGAGTAGAGTGTTAGGGGCTATTTTGTAAATGACATCGCCGAAGTCAAGGATCGGTAGGATAGTCAGTTTTATGAGGGTATGTTTGGCGGCGTGAGTGAAGGAGGCTTTGTTGTGAATTAGGAAGCCGATTCTAGATTTAATTTTGGATTGGAGATGTTTAATATGAGTCTGGAAGGAGAGTTTGCAGTCTAGCCAGATACCTAAGTATTTGTAGTTGTCCACACATTGTCAGAATCATCCAGAGTAGTGATGCTAGTCGGGCAAACGGGTACGGGCAGCAAATGGTTGAAAAGCATGCATTTAGTTTTACTAGCGTTTAAGAGCAGTTGGAGGCCACGGAAGGAGTGATGTATGGCATTGAATCTCGTTTGGAGGTTTGTTAACACAGTGTCCAAAGACGTGTCAGAAGTATACAGAATGGTGTCGTCTGCGTATAGGTGCATCAGGGAATCACCCGCAGCAAGAGCAACATCGTTGATATATACAGAGAAAAGAGTCGGCCCGAGAATTGAACCCTGTGGTACCCCCATAGAGACTGCCAAAGGTCCGGACACAGGCCCTCAGATTTGACACACTGAACTCTATCTGAGAAGTAGTTGGTGAACCAGGCGTGGCAGTCATTTGAGAAACCAAGGCTGCTGAGTCTGCCGATAAGAATACGGTGATTGACAGAGTCAAAATCCTTGGCCAGGTCGAAGAAGACGGCTGCACAGTACTGTCTCTTATCACTGGCGGTTATGATATTGTTTAGTACCTTGAGCGTGGCTGAGGTGCACCCATGACTAGCTCGGAAACCGGATTTCACAGCAGAGAAGGTGCGGTGGGATACGAAATGGCCAGTGATCTGTTTGTTAACTTGGCTTTCGAAGACTTTAGAAAGGCAGGGCAGGATGGATATAGGTCTATAACAATTTGGGTCTAGAGTGTCACCCCCTTTGAAGAGGGGGATGACCGCGGCAGCTTTCCAATCTTTAGGGATCTCGGACGATACGAAAGAGAGGTTGAACAGACTGGTAATGGGGGTTTCAACAATGGCGGCAGATAATTTTAGAAAGAGAGGGTCCAGATTGTCTCGCCCAGCTGATTTGTTCGGGTCCAGGTTTTGCAGCTCATTCAGAAGAACTGCTATATGGATTTGGGTGAAGGAGAAGCTGGGGTGGCTTGGGCAAGTAGCTGCGGGGGGTGTGGAGCTTTTGGCCAAGATAGGGGTAGCCAGGAGGAAAGCATGGCCAGCCGTAGAAAAATGCTTTTGAAATTCTCGATTATCGTGGATTTATCGGTGGGGACATTGTTACCTAGCCTCAGTGCAGTGGGCAGCTGGGAGGAGGTGCTCTTATTCTCCATGGACTTTACAGTGTCCCAAAACTTTTTGGAGTTAGAGCCACAGGATGCAAACTTCTGTTTGAAAAAAGCTAGCCTTGGATTTTCATACAGAATAATACGAAGTGCTTGTGGAGCACGTTAGCTAACCCTTCCCCTAACCCTTACCTTAAACCTTTTAGCTAACCTTTCCCCTAACCCTAACCATAACATTAACCCTTTAACCTAACTCCTAAACTTAACCCTAACCCTAATCCCAACCGCTAGACTAGCTAATGTTAGCGAGCTCGGTAACGTTAGCCACCTAGCTAGAATTCGTAACATATCATGCATTTACAAATCTATAACACATTGTACATTTTGCAAATTCGTAACATATAATACTAATTGTAATTGGTACCATATCATACGAAATGAGTGATGGACAGCCACAAATTAATTTATACCATACGAAACGTAACATATCATCCTACAGAATAATACGATATTCTCTGAGACCAGGTTGCCACAAGACACCCAGGGGAGAAAGTTCTCTTCAGTGGCCCCGAGGACAACCACCCCCGCCACCCATACACATACACAGACCACAGCTTCCCGCCCACCACAGTGGACCCCAGACACCTCAGACAGCCCAAACCAACAGAACATAAGCAGCCTGCTCTGCAGCATACTCACTGCACTTTCTCACAAAGACAAACTTCAATATAAACCCTATCACTCATGAATAACATTCCTTTGTGACATGCAATCTATTGTAATAGCAGTACAAAGTAAAAACACAATCACAAGGCAGTCTACTATTATTTAAATGTATGTAGGGTAATCTGTTATCAAGATATTCACTGGCACCTGTAACAAGGCATGATTTTTAAGACTAGTTCTTCTTTATCCAGTGCAATCGAGTAGAGGTTGAAATATAATATAACTTTATATCCACATGTATTTATAAACACCGTTGCTATGTCTACAATCCCTCAATACCGCATAGGCTATAATTTTGATTGTACCGCTCCTGTTCTCTCCTCGTAGTTATTTTTAGCCCATTCGTCATACCGCTTTTAGACACTGAGCATTTCTATTCGCTTCGATTTTAAAACACGGCGCTCGCCTGACCCGAAGCCCTCTATCTGCCTTCGAGCAGGGTACTAAATTCACTTTACCGTTGCCAAATTCATCCAACCGAGTTTCTTCTCAACTCAACGTGGTTTTGTTGTACAGAAGGTAAGATAGCTAGTGTCAAATCTTTGTAATGAGATACAATAGTGCATCAGGTCGGTACAGTAGCAAACATTATGTTTTTAGTAGAGAATTGACTAATTTGAATCGGAATGTATTACTGTTATTTAGCCTATTACTGTCAACTCTAGCTTAGTCTGAACTTAATTGTATTTTATCACAGTTCACAAGTGACTTCCATGTTTTCATTCATAGCCCACCTGTATCTTGCCACTTGCTTTTTTAAGAGACTGTTTATTACATGATACCAACATGTTTTACTTAATAATAACCTATCTGAATTCATATTGCACATACGTCACATTAATCTGCAGGAGCATAAACTACCCGATATTGTCCCCCTTATTGTTTTACGCTGGTAGACAGATAAAATGCCATGCGCATTGATTCTGTCTCCAAGCAGTACCACAGCCAGACTATAAATAGACCAATGCCCACATGTATGATCTCACCACCAGACGTGACTGAAGTAACAATGAGTTAGCTGCCTGCAACAGTATCATCTCTGCTATTATCTCCACAGATAGATAGACATGGTGTTAAGCAGCTGAAAGTGGTTGTTTAAATGCATTTCCATAAGGTTTATATGGCTGTGTATGTCAGGCTACTGAGGGGAGGAATGGCATTAAATACCTGGAAACTATGTGATTGATGTATTTCATACCATTCCACTAATCCTGCTCCAGTCATTACCACAAGCCTTCCCTCCCCAATTAAGGTGCCACCCACCTCATGTGGTGAGTTTGTGTGTGTGTGTGTGTGTGTGTGTGTGTGTGTGTGTGTGTGTGTGTGTGTATGTGTGTGTGTGTGTGTGTGTGTGTGTGTGTGTGTGTGTGTGTGTGTGTGTGTGTGTGTGTGTGTGTGTGTGTGTGTGTGTGTGTGTGTGTGTGGCTTTACAATACACGCTATCAGTATATCTGTATTATCCCTTATCTAGATTGTTCACCTGTTGGTTTCAGGGATGGTCCATTCTCATCAGCATCATAATATCTGTGGATCTCTTGTTCTACAGTCAGCTTCTCTAGTCAAATAGCCAAAGAGCAAAGACAGGACAACAGCACAGAAGAAAAAATCAGCACAGTTATAAACCCACCACGGTCATCCTGGCTGATCGCCTACGAGCGTTACGTCTCACAGACAACCATACGACCAACAGATCCAGCTAGTGGTAAGTGATATCCCCCCCACCCCCCTACACAATAAAACATATCTTAAGATACAAAAACAGGATGTCAACATTGATTCCTTGCAATTTTAAAATATTTTTTTCAGATTTCACTCTAAATCCAAGAGTGGACAGCTCAATGAAATATCAATCAGCATTGGCTGTAGGGATGTTGTGATATTGGATGAAATGGCATATTTGACTGTTTTGTTGACCCCAGTGTTTGAGTTGCCAAGTTTCCTATGGTAACTTATTGCAGACATGCTGCTAGATGGCTTTGATTCCACTTTTGAGTAAATTTCAGGTTTTATGAAGCTATTGTATCTGCCAATGTTCTGTCTCGAGGTGTCAGATGTTGACAAAAGCCAACTCTTATTTCGGCGTGGTAATGAGAAAACACAGGAAGCGGGGGCTTGCCAGTATTCACTTGACATTTTCAACTGTGACAAGAACAAAATGCTCATGTGTTTTGATATGAAAGCCCTTCTCAGACCACGTGCAAACGACCCTTCAGTCTTTTCTCCACCTCAGAATATTGATGATATTTTTACATCAGACTTTTTCTTGGCAGTGCGAGGGCTCACAGATGTCCACTCTGTGCTGTTCAGATGGCTTGAGGGGGCAGGTACCATCTGAGCTGTGTCATGGATGGACCGAGTCATTTTAACAGCTCCATGTACTTACAGTAGGTTTGACACAGTGCATCCTGATTGGCACCCTTTTTCCCTATATAGTGCACTGCATTTGACAGAGCTGGTCACTATATAAGGAATAGGACGCCATTTGGGATGCAGCCTCAGTTTCATGGTACCAAAATGTTGCTGAGATGAAAACATTTTCTGGGATTAAATACAGAGGGACGAAACACGTTGATTTGACAGGTATTGTTAGTCACTTGTAGATTATGATATTGTACGTCCGTAGAGGTGTGGCCATATTACTAAGTACATTGGCAAGTCAGATCCAATGAGGCACAGCACAGTACGTGCTGCTAGTCAACACACACTAACAATACATTCATGTCTAGTTGGATATTTTACTTGTCGGTCCAATTCTGCGATAACACTGTGAATGCAAAGTGAATGTAATGTAATGTGTTTACTGAGTTTGATGATAATTGTTTATTGTTTTGACACATTGTACACAGGAAAGAATAATGCCTGTGAATGTCTTCATTCAACCAGTTAGAACAGCACTTGTTGAAGATGGGCCTTGGTAAAAAAAAGTAGTGCACTGTCGAGTGAATAGAGTGCCATTTAGGACGTAGATATTGATTCAAATGGGACTTGTCACAGTAAAGAGAAGTGTGCATTGCCTTGTAGTTTAGAGTGAATTGAAACTAAAGGCCTGTTGTTGAATGACTTGGTGATCATAGTTTCTGTTCCACAAACACTCCTTTGATATAGTAGATGACTCCACAGCAGGTTTGATTGGATGCCTTGTTATACAGTGTGTCTGGCTGTGTTTCCCTCACATCTTACTGAAACCTGACCTGTATTGTAGAGAGGGACATGTGTAAGGGAACTGAAAGAAGAAATGCTGAACATTTTGTTCTTTTTATTATTCTCCTATTGATATGAAATGGCCTTTGGGAGCCCCCTTGTTTGCCTTTTCACCAGACTAAGGACAGTTAAAGTGATGTGAGAGTGTAGGGTTTGGGAGTACTGAGGTTCACAACAGTGATGGGTCCAAAATGGCACCCTATTCCCCCCAGGGTCAAACGTAGTTGCACTATATAGAGAATAGGGTGCCATTTGGGATGGAGGAAGAGGAAGTATGTATGATGACACTGGTCAGAGGTGATATACAGCACAGTAGTCAACAGTCATGTGCTTTATAACATGACTGTGTAAAAAATAACATTACTAATTGAAAAAAAATTGAAAATTGGGAGCAAAAAAAACCAGATCATATTTTGCTATGTAATTATTGCCCATATGCGAACCGAAATGAGAAGCTCTGATGTTAGTCATATTTCACACATTGAATTTCACACATTAAAAATGTGTGCCGTCAATTTAACCAGCATTTTCACCAACAGTAATCAGTTTTAACTTGACAAATTGAAATGCATTATAGAATCAGTTTCAACATCATAAAGCAGTTAACCTTATTACTGTAAGTTTCATATGTACAGTAGATATATAGGCAGTAACAATATAAATAATGCCATTTTTGACTAATATAATGTGTTTATGGTCCATCACTATCCTACTATACATCAGACAGTTACTATACATCATACAGTTACTATACATCATACAGTTACTATACATCAGACAGTACAGTTACTATACATCAGACAGTTAATATACATCAGACAGTTACTATACATCAGACAGTTACTATACATCAGACAGTTACTATACATCAGACAGTACAGTTACTATACATCAGACAGTTAATATACATCAGACAGTTACTATACATCAGACAGTTACCATACATCATACAGTTACTATGAATCAGACAGTACAGTTACTATACATCAGACAGTTACTATACATCAGACAGTTACTATACATCAGACAGTTACTATACATCAGACAGTTACTATACATCATACAGTTACTATACATCAGACAGTACAGTTACTATACATCAGACAGTTACTATACATCAGACAGTTAATATACATCAGACAGTACAGTTACTATACATCAGACAGTTACTATACATCAGACAGTTAATATACATCAGACAGTTAATATACATCAGACAGTACAGTTACTATACATCAGACAGTTACTATACATCAGACAGTTAATATACATCAGACAGTACAGTTACTATACATCAGACAGTTAATATACATCAGACAGTTAATATACATCAGACAGTACAGTTACTATACATCAGACAGTTACTATACATCAGACAGTTAATATACATCAGACAGTACAGTTACTATACATCAGACAGTTACTATACATCAGACAGTTAATATACATCAGACAGTACAGTTACTATACATCAGACAGTTACTATACATCAGACAGTTAATATACATCAGACAGTTAATATACATCAGACAGTACAGTTACTATACATCAGACAGTTACTATACATCAGACAGTTAATATACATCAGACAGTACAGTTACTATACATCAGACAGTTAATATACATCAGACAGTTACTATACATCAGACAGTTACTATGAATCAGACAGTACAGTTATTATACATAATACAGTTAATATACATCAGACAGTTACTATATATCAGACAGTTACTATACATCAGACTGTACAGTTGCTATACATCAGACAGTACAGTTGCTATACATCAGACAGTTACTATACATCAGACAGTTGCTATACATCAGACAGTACAGTTGCTATACATCAGACAGTTACTATACATCAGACAGTTACTATACATCTGACAGTACAGTTACTATACATCAGACAGTTACTATACATCAGACAGTGCAGTTACTATACATCAGACAGTTACTATACATCAGACAGTACAGTTACTATACATCAGACAGTGCAGTTACTATACATCAGACAGTTACTATACATCAGACAGTGCAGTTACTATACATCATACAGTTACTATACATCGGACAGTACAGTTACTATACATCAGACAGTTACTATACATCAGACAGTGCAGTTACTATACATCAGACAGTTACTATACATCAGACAGTTACTATACATCAGACAGTACAGTTACTATACATCAGACAGTACAGTTACTATACATCAGACAGTTACTATACATCAGACAGTGCAGTTACTAGACATGAGACAGTTATTATACATCAGACAGTACAGTTATTATACATCAGACAGTACAGTTACTATACATCAGACAGTACAGTTACTATACATCAGACAGTTACTATATATCAGACAGTTACTATACATCAGACTGTACAGTTGCTATACATCAGACAGTACAGTTGCTATACATCAGACAGTTACTATACATCAGACAGTTGCTATACATCAGACGGTACAGTTGCTATACATCAGACAGTTACTATACATCAGACAGTTACTATACATCTGACAGTACAGTTACTATACATCAGACAGTTACTATACATCAGACAGTGCAGTTACTATACATCAGACAGTTACTATACATCAGACAGTACAGTTACTATACATCAGACAGTGCAGTTACTATACATCAGACAGTTACTATACATCAGACAGTGCAGTTACTATACATCATACAGTTACTATACATCGGACAGTACAGTTACTATACATCAGACAGTTACTATACATCAGACAGTTACTATACATCAGACAGTACAGTTACTATACATCAGACAGTACAGTTACTATACATCAGACAGTTACTATACATCAGACAGTGCAGTTACTAGACATGAGACAGTTATTATACATCAGACAGTACAGTTATTATACATCAGACAGTACAGTTACTATACATCAGACAGTACAGTTACTATACATCAGACAGTTACTATACATCAGACAGTGCAGTTACTAGACATGAGACAGTTATTATACATCAGACAGTTAATATACATCAGACAGTTAATATACATCAGACAGTACAGTTACTATACATCAGACAGTTACTATACATCAGACAGTTACCATACATCATACAGTTACTATGAATCAGACAGTTACCATACATCAGACAGTTACTATACATCAGACAGTTACTATACATCAGACAGTTACTATACATCAGACAGTACAGTTACTATACATCAGACAGTTAATATACATCAGACAGTTACTATACATCAGACAGTACAGTTACCATACATCATACAGTTACTATACATCAGACAGTTAATATACATCAGACAGTTACTATACATCAGACAGTTACTATACATCAGACAGTTAATATACATCAGACAGTTACTATACATCAGACAGTTACTATACATCAGACAGTTACTATACATCAGACAGTTACTATACATCAGACAGTTACTATACATCATACAGTACAGTTGCTATACATCAGACAGTACAGTTACTATACATCAGACAGTTACTATACATCAGACAGTACAGTTGCTATACATCAGACCGTTGCTATACATCAGACAGTTACTATACATCAGACAGTTAATATACATCAGACAGTTACTATACATCAGACAGTACAGTTACCATACATCATACAGTTACTATACATCAGACAGTTACTATACATCAGACAGTTACTATACATCAGACAGTTACTATACATCAGACCGTTACTATACATCAGACAGTACAGTTAATATACATCAGACAGTTACCATACATCAGACAGTTACCATACATCAGACCGTTACTATAGATCAGACAGTACAGTTGGTATACATCTGACAGTACAGTTACTATACATCAGACAGTGCAGTTACTATACATCAGACAGTTACTATACATCAGACAGTGCAGTTACTATACATCAGACAGTTACTATACATCAGACAGTTACTATACATCAGACAGTACAGTTACTATACATCAGACAGTGCAGTTACTATACATCAGACAGTTACTATACATCATACAGTTACTATACATCAGACAGTACAGTTACTATACATCAGACAGTACAGTTACTATACATCAGACAGTTACTATATACATCAAACAGTGCAGTTACTAGACATGAAACAGTTATTATACATCAGACAGTACAGTTATTATACATCAGACAGTACAGTTACTATACATCATACAGTTACTATACATCAGACAGTTACTATACATCAGACAGTTACTATACATCAGACAGTACAGTTACCATACATCATACAGTTACTATACATCAGACAGTTAATATACATCAGACAGTTAATATACATCAGACAGTTACTATACATCAGACAGTTACTATACATCAGACAGTTACTATACATCAGACAGTACAGTTACTATACATCAGACAGTTACTATACATCAGACAGTTACCATACATCATACAGTTACTATGAATCAGACAGTTACCATACATCAGACAGTTACTATACATCAGACAGTTACTATACATCAGACAGTTACTATACATCAGACAGTACAGTTACTATACATCAGACAGTTAATATACATCAGACAGTTACTATACATCAGACAGTTACTATACATCAGACAGTTAATATACATCAGACAGTTACTATACATCAGACAGTTACTATACATCAGACAGTTAATATACATCAGACAGTTACTATACATCAGACAGTTACTATACATCAGACAGTTAATATACATCAGACAGTTAATATACATCAGACAGTACAGTTACTATACATCAGACAGTTACTATACATCAGACAGTTAATATACATCAGACAGTACAGTTACTATACATCAGACAGTTAATATACATCAGACAGTTACTATACATCAGACAGTTACTATGAATCAGACAGTACAGTTATTATACATAATACAGTTAATATACATCAGACAGTTACTATATATCAGACAGTTACTATACATCAGACTGTACAGTTGCTATACATCAGACAGTACAGTTGCTATACATCAGACAGTTACTATACATCAGACAGTTGCTATACATCAGACAGTACAGTTGCTATACATCAGACAGTTACTATACATCAGACAGTTACTATACATCTGACAGTACAGTTACTATACATCAGACAGTTACTATACATCAGACAGTGCAGTTACTATACATCAGACAGTTACTATACATCAGACAGTACAGTTACTATACATCAGACAGTGCAGTTACTATACATCAGACAGTTACTATACATCAGACAGTGCAGTTACTATACATCATACAGTTACTATACATCGGACAGTACAGTTACTATACATCAGACAGTTACTATACATCAGACAGTGCAGTTACTATACATCAGACAGTTACTATACATCAGACAGTTACTATACATCAGACAGTACAGTTACTATACATCAGACAGTACAGTTACTATACATCAGACAGTTACTATACATCAGACAGTGCAGTTACTAGACATGAGACAGTTATTATACATCAGACAGTACAGTTATTATACATCAGACAGTACAGTTACTATACATCAGACAGTACAGTTACTATACATCAGACAGTTACTATATATCAGACAGTTACTATACATCAGACTGTACAGTTGCTATACATCAGACAGTACAGTTGCTATACATCAGACAGTTACTATACATCAGACAGTTGCTATACATCAGACAGTACAGTTGCTATACATCAGACAGTTACTATACATCAGACAGTTACTATACATCTGACAGTACAGTTACTATACATCAGACAGTTACTATACATCAGACAGTGCAGTTACTATACATCAGACAGTTACTATACATCAGACAGTACAGTTACTATACATCAGACAGTGCAGTTACTATACATCAGACAGTTACTATACATCAGACAGTGCAGTTACTATACATCATACAGTTACTATACATCGGACAGTACAGTTACTATACATCAGACAGTTACTATACATCAGACAGTTACTATACATCAGACAGTACAGTTACTATACATCAGACAGTACAGTTACTATACATCAGACAGTTACTATACATCAGACAGTGCAGTTACTAGACATGAGACAGTTATTATACATCAGACAGTACAGTTATTATACATCAGACAGTACAGTTACTATACATCAGACAGTACAGTTACTATACATCAGACAGTTACTATACATCAGACAGTGCAGTTACTAGACATGAGACAGTTATTATACATCAGACAGTACAGTTATTATACATCAGACAGTACAGTTACTATACATCATACAGTTACTATACATCAGACAGTTACTATACATCAGACAGTTACTATACATCAGACATTACAGTTACCATACATCATACAGTTACTATACATCAGACAGTTAATATACATCAGACAGTTAATATACATCAGACAGTACAGTTACTATACATCAGACAGTTACTATACATCAGACAGTTACCATACATCATACAGTTACTATGAATCAGACAGTTACCATACATCAGACAGTTACTATACATCAGACAGTTACTATACATCAGACAGTTACTATACATCAGACAGTACAGTTACTATACATCAGACAGTTAATATACATCAGACAGTTACTATACATCAGACAGTACAGTTACCATACATCATACAGTTACTATACATCAGACAGTTAATATACATCAGACAGTTACTATACATCAGACAGTTACTATACATCAGACAGTTAATATACATCAGACAGTTACTATACATCAGACAGTTACTATACATCAGACAGTTACTATACATCAGACAGTTACTATACATCAGACAGTTACTATACATCATACAGTACAGTTGCTATACATCAGACAGTACAGTTACTATACATCAGACAGTTACTATACATCAGACAGTACAGTTGCTATACATCAGACCGTTGCTATACATCAGACAGTTACTATACATCAGACAGTTAATATACATCAGACAGTTACTATACATCAGACAGTACAGTTACCATACATCATACAGTTACTATACATCAGACAGTTACTATACATCAGACAGTTACTATACATCAGACAGTTACTATACATCAGACCGTTACTATACATCAGACAGTACAGTTAATATACATCAGACAGTTACCATACATCAGACAGTTACCATACATCAGACCGTTACTATAGATCAGACAGTACAGTTGGTATACATCTGACAGTACAGTTACTATACATCAGACAGTGCAGTTACTATACATCAGACAGTTACTATACATCAGACAGTGCAGTTACTATACATCAGACAGTTACTATACATCAGACAGTTACTATACATCAGACAGTACAGTTACTATACATCAGACAGTGCAGTTACTATACATCAGACAGTTACTATACATCATACAGTTACTATACATCAGACAGTACAGTTACTATACATCAGACAGTACAGTTACTATACATCAGACAGTTACTATATACATCAAACAGTGCAGTTACTAGACATGAAACAGTTATTATACATCAGACAGTACAGTTATTATACATCAGACAGTACAGTTACTATACATCATACAGTTACTATACATCAGACAGTTACTATACATCAGACAGTTACTATACATCAGACAGTACAGTTACCATACATCATACAGTTACTATACATCAGACAGTTAATATACATCAGACAGTTAATATACATCAGACAGTTACTATACATCAGACAGTTACTATACATCAGACAGTTACTATACATCAGACAGTACAGTTACTATACATCAGACAGTTACTATACATCAGACAGTTACCATACATCATACAGTTACTATGAATCAGACAGTTACCATACATCAGACAGTTACTATACATCAGACAGTTACTATACATCAGACAGTTACTATACATCAGACAGTACAGTTACTATACATCAGACAGTTAATATACATCAGACAGTTACTATACATCAGACAGTTACTATACATCAGACAGTTAATATACATCAGACAGTTACTATACATCAGACAGTTACTATGAATCAGACAGTACAGTTATTATACATAATACAGTTACTATACATCAGACAGTTACTATATATCAGACAGTTACTATACATCAGACAGTACAGTTGCTATACATCAGACAGTACAGTTGCTATACATCAGACAGTTACTATACATCAGACAGTTACTATACATCAGACAGTACAGTTGCTATACATCAGACAGTACAGTTGCTATACATCAGACCGTTACTATAGATCAGACAGTACAGTTGCTATACATCTGACAGTACAGTTACTATACATCAGACAGTGCAGTTACTATACATCAGACAGTTACTATACATCAGACAGTACAGTTACTATACATCAGACAGTGCAGTTACTATACATCAGACAGTACAGTTACTATACATCAGACAGTGCAGTTACTATACATCATACAGTTACTATACATCAGACAGTACAGTTACTATACATCAGACAGTTACTATACATCAGACAGTGCAGTTACTATACATCAGACAGTTACTATACATCAGACAGTTACTATACATCAGACAGTACAGTTACTATACATCAGACAGTTAATATACATCAGACAGTTACTATACATGAGACAGTTACTATACATCAGACAGTACAGTTACTATACATCAGACAGTACAGTTACTATACATCAGACAGTTACTAGACATCAGACAGTACAGTTACTATACATCAGACAGTACAGTTACTATACATCAGACAGTTACTAGACATGAGACAGTTACTATACATCAGACAGTACAGTTACTATACATCAGACAGTACAGTTACTATACATCAGACAGTTACTATACATCAGACAGTGCAGTTACTATACATCAGACAGTTACTATACATCAGACAGTTATTATACATCAGACAGTACAGTTATTATACATCAGACAGTTACTATACATCAGACAGTTACTATACATCAGACAGTTACTATACATCAGACAGTACAGTTATTATACATCAGACAGTACAGTTACTATACATCAGACAGTTACTATACATCAGACAGTGCAGTTACTATACATCAGACAGTTACTATACATCATACAGTTACTATACATCAGACAGTACAGTTATTATACATCAGACAGTACAGTTATTATACATCAGACAGTACAGTTACTATACATCATACAGTTACTATACATCAGACAGTACAGTTACTATACATCATACAGTTACTATACATCAGACAGTACAGTTACTATACATCAGACAGTGCAGTTACTATACATCAGACAGTACAGTTACTATACATCATACAGTTACTATACATCAGACAGTTACTATACATCAGACAGTTACTATACATCAGACAGTACAGTTATTATACATCAGACAGTTACTATACATCAGACAGTGCAGTTACTAGACATGAGACAGTTATTATACATCAGACAGTACAGTTACTATACATCAGACAGTTACTATACATCAGACAGTACAGTTACTATACATCAGACAGTACAGTTACTATACATCAGACAGTTACTATACATCAGACAGTACAGTTACTATACATCAGACAGTACAGTTACTATACATCAGACAGTTACTATACATCAGACAGTACAGTTACTATACATCAGACAGTTAATATACATCAGACAGTTACTATACATGAGACAGTTACTATACATCAGACAGTACAGTTACTATACATCAGACAGTACAGTTACTATACATCAGACAGTTACTATACATCAGACAGTACAGTTACTATACATCAGACAGTACAGTTACTATACATCAGACAGTTACTAGACATGAGACAGTTACTATACATCAGACAGTACAGTTACTATACATCAGACAGTACAGTTACTATACATCAGACAGTTACTATACATCAGACAGTGCAGTTACTATACATCAGACAGTTACTATACATCAGACAGTTATTATACATCAGACAGTACAGTTATTATACATCAGACAGTTACTATACATCAGACAGTTACTATACATCAGACAGTTACTATAGATCAGACAGTACAGTTATTATACATCAGACAGTACAGTTACTATACATCAGACAGTTACTATACATCAGACAGTACAGTTACTATACATCAGACAGTTACTATACATCATACAGTTACTATACATCAGACAGTACAGTTATTATACATCAGACAGTACAGTTATTATACATCAGACAGTACAGTTACTATACATCATACAGTTACTATACATCAGACAGTACAGTTACTATACATCATACAGTTACTATACATCAGACAGTACAGTTACTATACATCAGACAGTGCAGTTACTATACATCAGACAGTACAGTTACTATACATCATACAGTTACTATACATCAGACAGTTACTATACATCAGACAGTTACTATACATCAGACAGTACAGTTATTATACATCAGACAGTTACTATACATCAGACAGTGCAGTTACTAGACATGAGACAGTTATTATACATCAGACAGTACAGTTACTATACATCAGACAGTGCAGTTACTATACATCAGACAGTACAGTTATTATACATCAGACAGTACAGTTACTATACATCAGACAGTACAGTTATTATACATCAGACAGTACAGTTACTATACATCATACAGTACAGTTACTATACAAGGGTATAGTAACAGTTACTATACATCAGACAGTTACTATACATCAGACAGTGCAGTTACTAGACATGAGACAGTTACTATACATCAGACAGTGCAGTTACTTGACATGAGACAGTTACTATACATCAGACAGTACAGTTACTATACATCAGACAGTTACTATACATCAGACAGTGCAGTTACTAGACATCAGACAGTACAGTTACAATACATCATACAGTGCAGTTACTAGACATGAGACAGTTACTATACATCAGACAGTACAGTTACTATACATCAGACAGTACAGTTACTATACATCAGACAGTTACTATACATCAGACAGTGCAGTTACTATACATCAGACAGTTACTATACATCAGACAGTGCAGTTAGTAGACATGAGACAGTTACTATACATCAGACAGTGCAGTTACTAGACATGAGACAGTTACTATACATCAGACAGTACAGTTACTATACATCAGACAGTTACTATACATCAGACAGTGCTGTTACAATACATCATACAGTTACTATACATCAGACAGTGCAGTTACTATACATCAGACAGTGCAGTTACTATACATCAGACAGTAGGGAGACTATATGTGTACATTATGCTGTATATTGTAGTACATTGTTGTCATTTGGGAATAGAGAATTCTATAGAGGGCAATTGAAAAGCTTGTAGGCTGTGGTAGTTGTTCTGTTTAATTCCGAGATGAGTCCTCAGCATGCCATTAGGTTACCAGGCAACAGTGTGCTCTACCGTCAAATGCTTCTTGTATTTATTTATTTACCTACTTAGCATTTAGTTATGAGGGCAAGAAGTAAATGGTTTCATGCCTGTCTGGAAATAAACAAGAATATTTGCTATGTGCCAACATATCACTTGATAAACTGTGTCATGCGCTTATGATAAAATATAATGTAGTTTTCCATTCAAGCTATGTACTTTTCACAGTATCTCCTCAGAAAAGATTGAGTCTGAAAACATCTCTCCATAACTTCATAAATGCATGTTTTATACAGCACATTTCACCTACTTTGCAGTACAATTTGATACAGGATACAGGACGCGTACTCAGAGCGCTGACCAGCTGGCAAGTGTCTTTTTCAATCTCTTTCTGACCCAGTCTGTAATACCTACATGTTTCAAGGAGACCACCATAGTCCCTGTACCTAAGAACGCCAAGGTAACCTGTCTAAATGACTATCGGCCCGTAGAAATCGCATCTATAGCCATGAAATGCTTTGAAAGGCTGGTCATGTCTCAGATCAACACCAATCCCAGACACCCTGGAGCCACTCCAATTCACACACTGACCCAACAGATGCATAGATGACACAACCCCCACACACACACTGCCCCAACAGATTCACAGATGACACAGTCCCCCCCCCCCACACACACACTGCCCCAACAGATTCACAGATGACACAGTCCCCCCCCCCCACACACACACTGCCCCAACAGATTCATAGATGACACAACCCCCCCCCCCCCCACACACACACACACACTGCCCCAACAGATTCACAGATGACACAATCCCCCCCCCCACACACACACACTGCCCCAACAGATTCATAGATGACACAACCCCCCCCCCCCACACACACACACACTGCCCCAACAGATTCACAGATGACACAATCCCCCCCCCCCACACACACACTGCCCCAACAGACTCATAGATGACCAACCCCCCCCCCCACACACACACACACTGCCCCAACAGATTCACAGATGACCAATCCCCCCCCCCACACACACACACATTGCCCCAACAGATTCACAGATGACCAATCCCCCCCCCCCCCCCACACACACACACACTGCCCCAACAGATTCACAGATGACACAATCCCCCCCCCCCCCCCCACACACACACACACTGCCCCAACAGATTCACAGATGACGCAATCCCCCCCACACACACACACTGCCCCAACAGATTCACAGATGACACAATCCCCCCCCCCCACACACACACGGACACTAATTTTCCTACCGAAATGTACATATTACAGATGTAGGATCTTAATTTATTTGATCACCTACTTTAACTGCAAAACAATGTGATACATGATAGTAATAGCTTTCCTATAATGAGTAAGTTATGTATACATTATGGTATATATGCTGTTTAGAGGGATTTGGGATTGTTGATATGTAGTGCTGAGCAGGGCCAGATTGGGACTGTTGATATGTAGTGCTGAGCAGGGCCAGATTGGGACTGTTGATATGTAGTGCTGGGCAGGGACAGATTGGGACTTTTGATATTTCTTGGCAGGGCCAGATTGGGACTGTTGATATGTAGTGCTGAGCAGGGCCAGATTGGGACTGTTGATATGTAGTGCTGAGCAGGGCCAGATTGGGACTGTTGATATTTCTTGGCAGGGCCAGATTGGGACTGTTGATATGTAGTGCTGAGCAGGGCCAGATTGGGACTGTTGATATGTAGTGCTGAGCAGGGCCAGATTGGGACTGTTGATATGTAGTGCTGAGCAGGGCCAGATTGGGACTGTTGATATGTAGTGCTGGGCAGGACCAGAATGGGACTGTTGATATGTAGTGCTGGGCAGGGCCAGATTGGGACTGTTGATATGTAGTGCTGGGCAGGGCCAGATTGGGACTGTTGATATGTAGTGCTGAGCAGGGCCAGATTGGGACTGTTGATATGTAGTGCTGAGCAGGGCCAGATTGGGACTGTTGATATGTAGTGCTGAGCAGGGCCAGATTGGGACTGTTGATATGTAGTGCTGAGCAGGGCCAGATTGGGACTGTTGATATGTAGTGCTGGGCAGGACCAGAATGGGACTGTTGATATGTAGTGCTGAGCAGGGCCAGATTGGGACTGTTCATATGTAGTGCTGGGCAGGACCAGAATGGGACTGTTGATATGTAGTGCTGGGCAGGGCCAGATTGGGACTGTTGATATGTAGTGCTGGGCAGGGCCAGATTGGGACTGTTGATATGTAGTGCTGAGCAGGGCCAGATTGGGACTGTTGATATGTAGTGCTGGGCAGGGACAGATTGGGACTGTTGATATGTAGTGCTGGGCAGGGCCAGATTGGGACTGTTGATATGTAGTGCTGGGCAGGGCCAGATTGGGACTGTTGATATGTAATGCTGGGCAGGGCCAGATTGGGACTGTTGATATTTCTTGGCAGGGCCAGATTGGGACTGTTGATATGTAGTGCTGGGCAGGGCCAGATTGGACTGTTGATATTTCTTGGCAGGGCCAGATTGGGACTGTTGATATGTAGTGCTGGGCAGGGCCAGATTGGGACTGTTGATATGTAGTGCTGGGCAGGGCCAGATTGGGACTGTTGATATGTAGTGCTGGGCAGGGCCAGATTGGGACTGTTGATATGTAGTGCTGGGCAGGGCCAGATTGGGACTGTTGATATGTAGTGCTGGGCAGGGCCAGATTGGGACAGTTGGTATTTCTTGGCAGGGCCAGATTGGGACTGTTGATATGTAGTTCTTGGCAGGGCCAGATTGGACTATTGATATGTTGTGCTTGGCAGGGCCAGATTGGGACTGTTGATATGTAGTGCTTGGCAGGGCCAGATTGGGACTGTTGATATGTAGTGCTGGGCAGGGCCAGATTGGGACTGTTGATATGTAGTGCTGGGCAGGGCCAGATTGGGACTGTTGATATGTAGTTCTTGGCAGGGCCAGATTGGGACTGTTGATATGTAGTTCGTGGCAGGGACAGATTGGGACTGTTGATATGTAGTGCTGGGAAGGGCCAGATTGGGACTGTTGATATGTAGTTCTTGGCAGGGCCAGATTGGGACTGTTGATGTGTAGTTCTTGGCAGGGCCAGATTGGGACTGTTGATATGTAGTTCTTGGCAGGGACAGATTGGGACTGTTGATATGTAGTGCTTGGCAGGGACAGATTGGGACTGTTGATATGTAGTGCTGGGCAGGGCCAGATTGGGACTGTTGTTATGTAGTGCTGGGCAGGGCCAGATTGGGACTGTTGATATGTAGTGCTTGGCAGGGCCAGATTGGGACTGTTGATATGTAGTGCTGGGCAGGGCCAGATTGGGACTGTAGTTATGTAGTGCTGGGCAGGGCCAGATTGGGACTGTTGTTATGTAGTGCTGGGCAGGGCCAGATTGGGGCTGTTGATATGTAGTGCTTGGCAGGGCCAGATTGGAACAGTTAATATGTACTGTATTGCCAGATTTGGAAGAAGTGGAGACAGACAGAGGCTCAGAGAAAAGGGGGAAGGCTGAGAGGTGAGAGACAGGTTTATAGTGCATGGCCTCAGAGGTTTGGGGTTCATCTCAAATGGCACCCTGTTCCCTATTTAATGCACTACTTTTGACCACGGCTGAAATCAGTTCTGGTCAAAAGTAGTGCACTATATCAGGAATAGGGTGCCATTTGGGACATATCCTCTTGGGGCTGTCTATATTTGGCTTTTATGCTCTGATGTGTTCTGATTACATTTAGTCTGTAGGAGGGATGTCAGCATCCCTCCTATCTTGCTACAGTATAATGTTAGCAGGGAATAACAGAGGAATGAACGGCTATTTCCAGAGCATGAAAAATGCAGCTGGGTCAAGTGGGCGAGGGTCCTGAGTACATTCATCTACTGTATGTGTGTGTGTGAGGTTAAACAGAGGCATGTGGTGTGGAGCGCTGGAGTCTATCTCAGTGTGTTGTCATGATAGGAACACCAGAGATGTGGTGTGGAGCGCTGGACTCTATCTCAGTGTGTTGTCATGATAGGAACACCAGAGATGTGGTGTGGAGCGCTGGAGTCTATCTCAGTGTGTTGTCATGATAGGAACACCAGAGACGTGGTGTGGAGCGCTGGAGTCTATCTCAGTGTGTTGTCATGATAGGAACACCAGAGATGTGGTGTGGAGCGCTGGAGTCTATCTCAGTGTGTTGTCATGATAGGAACACCAGAGATGTGGTGTGGAGCGCTGGAGTCTATCTCAGTGTGTTGTCATGATAGGAACACCAGAGACGTGGTGTGGAGCGCTGGAGTCTATCTCAGTGTGTTGTCATGATAGGAACACCAGAGACGTGGTGTGGAGCGCTGGAGTCTATCTCAGTGTGTTGTCATGATAGGAACACCAGAGATGTAGTGTGGGGCGCTGGAGTCTATCTCAGTGTGTTGTCATGATAGGAACACCAGAGATGTGGTGTGGAGCGCTGGAGTCTATCTCAGTGTGTTGTCATGATAGGAACACCAGAGATGTGGTGTGGAGCGCTGGTCAGGTGATCTAGAGGTTACACTGCTGCTACCTACAGCACATCTACAGTACTGTGTTGGAGTGGATTTGAATAATGTCATAATAATGTCTCTCTTAACTTCCTGTCCTTTTGTCACTGTCTCTAGACAATAATTCTTATTCTTATTATATATACATATATTATAAATACATTAGCTTTATGACATACATATAGTACATTATCCACGTATCCCAAATGGCACCCTATTCCCTATATAGCGCACTACTGATATGGGATGAAACCTTAGAAAACATCTAATACTGACACTGCGGTTTTGCTAGTGGAGAACATTCTACACAGTACTGTATGTAGGGTAACTCATCCCTCAGTTTTGCTAGTGGAGAACATTCTACACAGTACTGTATGTAGGGTAACTCATCCCTCAGTTTTGCTAGTGGAGAACATTCTACACAGTACTGTATGTAGGGTAACTCATCCCTCAGTTGTGTTAGTGGAGAACATTCTACACAGTACTGTATGTAGGGTAACTCATCCCTCAGTTTTGCTAGTGGAGAACATTCTACACAGTACTGTATGTAGGGTAACTCATCCCTCAGTTTTGCTAGTGGAGAACATTCTACACAGTACTGTATGTAGGGTAACTCACCCCTCAGTTGTGTTAGTGGAGAACATTCTACACAGTACTGTATGTAGGGTAACTCATCCCTCAGTTTTGCTAGTGGAGAACATTCTACACAGTACTGTATGTAGGGTAACTCATCCCTCAGTTTTGCTAGTGGAGAACATTCTACACAGTACTGTATGTAGGGTAACTCATCCCTCAGTTTTGCTAGTGGAGAACATTCTACACAGTACTGTATGTAGGGTAACTCATCCCTCAGTTTTGCTAGTGGAGAACATTCTACACAGTACTGTATGTAGGGTAACTCATCCCTCAGTTTTGCTAGTGGAGAACATTCTACACAGTACTGTATGTAGGGTAACTCATCCCTCAGTTTTGCTAGTGGAGAACATTCTACACACTACTGTATGTAGGTTAACTCATCCCTCAGTTTTGCTAGTGGAGAACATTCTACACAGTACTGTATGTAGGGTAACTCATCCCTCAGCTTTGCTAGTGGAGAACATTCTACACAGTACTGTATGTAGGGTAACTCATCCCTCAGTTTTGCTAGTGGAGAACATTCTACACAGTACTGTATGTAGGGTAACTCATCCCTCAGTTTTGCTAGTGGAGAACATTCTACACAGTACTGTATGTAGGGTAACTCATCCCTCAGTTTTGTTAGTGGAGAACATTCTACACAGTACTGTATGTAGGGTAACTCATCCCTCAGTTTTGCTAGTGGAGAACATTCTACACAGTACTGTATGTAGGGTAACTCATCCCTCAGTTTTGCTAGTGGAGAACATTCTACACAGTACTGTATGTAGGGTAACTCATCCCTCAGTTTTGCTAGTGTAGAACATTCTACACAGTACTGTATGTAGGGTAACTCATCCCTCAGTTTTGCTAGTGGAGAACATTCTACACAGTACTGTATGTAGGGTAACTCATCCCTCAGTTTTGCTAGTGGAGAACATTCTACACAGTACTGTATGTAGGGTAACTCATCCCTCAGTTTTGTTAGTGGAGAACATTCTACACAGTACTGTATGTAGGGTAACTCATCCCTCAGTTTTGCTAGTGGAGAACATTCTACACAGTACTGTATGTAGGGTAACTCATCCCTCAGTTTTGTTAGTGGAGAACATTCTACACAGTACTGTATGTAGGGTAACTCATCCCTCAGTTTTGCTAGTGGAGAACATTCTACACAGTACTGTATGTAGGGTAACTCATCCCTCATTTCCAGTCATGTTCCTCACTCCTCTACTCAAATCAAATCAAATTTTATTTGTCACATACACATGGTTAGCAGATGTTAATGCGAGTGTAGCGAAATGCTTGTGCTTCTAGTTCCGACAATGCAGTAATAACCAACAAGTAATCTAACTAACAATTCCTAATCTACTGTCTTATACACAGTGTAAGGGGATAAAGAATATGTACATAAGGATATATGAATGAGTGATGGTACAGAGCAGCATAGGCAAGATACAGTAGATGGTATCGAGTACAGTATATACATGTGAGATGAGTATGTAAACAAAGTGGCATAGTTAAAGTGGCTAGTGATACATGTATTACATAAGGATGCAGTCGATGATATAGAGTACAGTATATACGTATGCATATGAGATGAATAATGTAGGGTAAGTAACATTATATAAGGTAGCATTGTTTAAAGTGGCTAGTGATATATTTACAACATTTCCCATCAATTCCCATTATTAAAGTGGCTGGAGTTGAGTCAGTGTCAGTGTGTAGGCAGCAGCCACTCAATGTTAGTGGTGGCTGTTTAACAGTCTGATGGCCTTGAGATAGAAGCTGTTTTTCAGTCTCTCGGTCCCAGCTTTGATGCACCTGTACTGACCTCGCCTTCTGGATGATAGCGGGGTGAACAGGCAGTGGCTCGGGTGGTAGATGTCCTTGATGATCTTTATGGCCTTCCTGTAACATCGGGTGGTGTAGGTGTCCTGGAGGGCAGGTAGTTTGCCCCCGATGATGCGTTGTGCAGACCTCACTACCCTCTGGAGAGCCTTACGGTTGAGGGAGGAGCAGTTGCCGTACCAGGCGGTGATACAGCCCGCCAGGATGCTCTCGATTGTGCCTCTGTAGAAGTTTGTGAGTGCTTTTGGTGACAAGCCGAATTTCTTCAGCCTCCTGAGGTTGAAGAGGCGCTGCTGCGCCTTCTTCACGATGCTGTCTGTGTGATTGGACCAATTCAGTTTGTCTGTGATGTGTATGCCGAGGAACTTAAAACTTGCTACTCTCTCCACTACTGTTCCATCGATGTGGATAGGGGGTGTTCCCTCTGCTGTTTCCTGAAGTCCACAATCATCTCCTTAGTTTTGTTGACGTTGAGTGTGAGGTTATTTTCCTGACACCACACTCCGAGGGCCCTCACCTCCTCCCTGTAGGCCGTCTCGTCGTTGTTGGTAATCAAGCCTACCACTGTTGTGTCGTCCGCAAACTTGATGATTGAGTTGGAGGCGTGCGTGGCCACGCAGTCGTGGGTGAACAGGGAGTACAGGAGAGGGCTCAGAACGCACCCTTGTGGGGCCCCAGTGTTGAGGATCAGCGGGGAGGAGATGTTGTTACCTACCCTCACCACCTACTCCAATGTTCCCCACGCAACATCACCTGTAGCTAGAGCCACACTGACAGAGAGAGGGTCAGAGCAGTCCTTACAGACAGACCACGACATTTCTCCTACAACAGCTTCTCTTTTATAAATGAGTGGGCAGTGCTGTACTGTTGTATAGCCTAGTTGGAGGAATGTTCATACTCCCCATTGCACTTACCGGGGGAGTAGCCTTGCGCCACAGATGGGCTCTCTCAGTCACTCAGACAGGCTGCAGCTGAGAGGTGGGATGGGGGACTGGGGCTGGGGGACCTGGCTGGCTGGGGTTTTAGCCTGGGTTACGTCCCAAATGGCACCCTATTCCCCGGGCCTGGTCATAAGCAGTGTTTTATAAAGAATTCGGTGCCATTTGGGATGCAACCTAAGCCTCCCTCTATTTGTTTCCATTTCCTGTCCCAGTGCATGCTGGGCCATGAATCATTCATGTCTCATCCTGTATGGATGAGAAATGGAAGAAATTAAAGAGGCTGTCAGAAGTGTTTATGTTAGATTAATATTGTGTGTTTTTTGTGGGGTTTTTCTTGTTCTGTAATATATATTTTTTTTAAAGGTAAAGGAAGGTATTTTTTTGTTTGTTTAATTTTAAACTATAATTTGACTTCAACTTTATTTGACAAACAATGTCTGCTATGTCACTGTATTTTCATATACTTTTGTGTATTTTAACTCTGAAAGGCTTTTTCTAAATAAAATGTCAGCATACATGTGAAATTGTAAAAAAATAGAACAACAAACCTTTCAATGACGTGCGCCCCATAAATAGACCGGTGGCCGACCCATGTGGAGCTTGCTGTTTACGTTGCCCAGTCAAAGCAGCAAAGAGGCTCAATGTGTAGCAAGTGTGTAGCAGAGTTCACTAATGCAATGCAACTTGGAATAAAATGACGGAATTAAAAGTTTGTGAAATGAACAGGAGTAGGCTACAACAAGCAATCAACAGGTAGGCTGTTGATTTACCTGAATGGAGTTGTGGTTTATATGAATGGGGTTGTGGTTTATGTGAATGGGGTTGTGTTTTA
>NC_088240.1:87761539-87804737 GCF_036934945.1 Oncorhynchus masou masou
GAGTATCAAATTTCAGTCTTTGAATGATGCTGTTTCTGCATGTATGTATTACAATTATAATCTTCAACAGTGTTTACCAATCCTTGTTCTGGGACATCAATGGTTACATATTGTAACTATCAAATAGACTAGAAACATGATTTAACTAGGTAAAGGCTGATTTGTAATTCACATATACAGAAATAGAATTGATAAAACAGTACACTACACTTCCTATGCATCATGTAAATTCTCTAAAACCGGTTCATCTCAGTATCTAATTTCCTTCATCTGCATTGATCTGATCAACACAGGATAGGTGTAATATTTCATCAAATTAGAGACTTAATATAAACCAGTAGAGGATATGAAACGCTTTATTGAAAGAAGTTCATTATCCAAGTGTTATAAATATGTAATACATGCATTATAAATATTATACTTGTAATATTATTTTATAAATACAAGTTCAATCTGTACTTCAATGCACATCTGTTGTGCATTATAAATACAGAGGAAGAAAGAGGTGATGAGAGATGTAAAAGACAGGAAGGGAAAGAGGTGAGAACAGAGGAACAGGGAAGACAGCATATGATTAGTGAATCACATTGCTACCCTAATATTCTCTCAGTTCATCACAATTACATAAAAGTGTCTCTAGTGGTGTCTGCAAACCAGCCTATGGCTCCCAGTCGACCTGAATGTGATCTTAAGAGCGGGTTAGGTGGCGATGACAGGACTCGGGGTTGGCATCCTCTCTCACATCAAAACATACCTGCAGTCGAGAGACCGATGGAGAGAGAGAGAGAGAGAGGGAGAGAGAGATAGCATGTTTAAGTCTTGTGTTTTTTAAGTCGCTCTGGATAAGAGCGTCTGCCAAATGACTTAAATGTTAAATGTTTTATTCTAACACTGTCAGTCATCATAATCATCAGGAGGTGAAATGCAAAACTGACTTTGGGGACTACTACATCTCTATCTGTATTTCATTGTAAAGCATCTGTTTAATAATACTTCCTGTTGACCCAACCAAGTGACCTCTCACCTCTGATCATGCTGTGCCCTCTATGTAGCCAGTTCAGATGCGGGAGGGGTTCACCGACACAGCTGATATAACCTAGAATATTTAGGGAGAAGGGGAAAGAGGGATGAGTGAAGGAGAGAGACTGTTATTGAGAAAATACGGTAGTTAAAGAGACAGTGTTCAAAAGGAAAAACATGCACAGACACACGAGGCCAAACAATACAGCGTAGTTATAGAAATAATGACGTGTCTTACTATTCTCCATGATCGGCCCTCTTGCCTATTCTCCATGGTTGGCCCTCTTGCCTATTCTCCATGGTTGGCCCTCTTGCCTATTCTCCATGGTTGGCCCTTTTGCCTATTCTCCATGGTTGGCCCTCTTGCCTATTCTCCATGGTTGGCCCTCTTGCCTATTCTCCATGGTTGGCCCTCTTGCCTATTCTCCATGGTTGGCCCTCTTGCCTATTCTTTGATGGTGGAAGGATCCATAGTTATACACCCGAGCCTGCTTACTGCACAACACCATCCGTCAATCAGATTGATACATGGCTGGGTAGGTGTGGGTTATAAGGTGTCTAATTGTTAAAATTCTTAAAATAGCCTCTTTTGTTTTTGTACGGACATCACACACCCTTACCTAAACAGCACCCTCATCTGAGAAGTAGAAATCAAAGGGAGAGAAACTGGGAAATGAATAACTGCAGTTGACATAGCTAAGTAAATTGAAGAATACTCTTATTGCAATGTGAATGGCTCTTAAACGAGCCTTTGGTTGTGCAGAGTGTAGTCTATGGTGTTGCCAGGGAACAGCAACCTCGTCTAAGAAGTAGGAGGTGCAGATCACCCGAACATGGATTGCCTCTCTTGCTGCGTTGTTGGACCCATCTTTGAAACATCCTGCAGAACAGCAGGCTTCTCCTCTGGCACACGGTGGCGAGCTGCAGATCCCCTCCTGGACCTCATGTCTATCCTCAGGAAGTTATGCAGATCACAGGTAGCCTTCACACACCTGAATTCCTCCAGGAGGCAGTCCCAGATGGCCCTGGTCACCCAACCCTGCACAGTAACTGTAAGCAATCATTTTGAAGGAATCTCCAGTTACAAGGTATCTGTAGGAATATGGAAGACTAATGTAATTATTAGACTTTTACATCACCAGGTCATTGTGGATTACTAAAGTATAATATCCTTTCTAACAAATCATGATAACATTAGATAGATAGATAGATAGATAGATAGATAGATAGATAGATAGATAGATAGATAGATGCATGTGCACACAGACGTGCATGTGTAGCATGTAACAATAGCAGGACCATATCAAGGATAGCATCACAAATGACATAAATACCACTAGAATATTGATGATGAGTTGATCATTTGAATCACCTGTGCAGTGTTAAGGCAAAAACAAAATGTGCCCCTCTGAGTCCCCAGGACCAGGACTGAGAACCACTGCTCTTCATCTGCAGACAGGCTTCATAGATCTCTGTATCTGAGGACAGAAAACCTCACAAGAAACAGACTTCATTCTAGTCAAATTACACCGCACTGAATATTATGTTACTGTTATCTCCGTCCTCACTTCTCGGGACAGGAACTACGTGTTCTTCACCCTCCTACATGGCTGTCAGCTCGCTACCTACAAATGCATTTGGAGTTTGTTTTTTACAGTGATAAATACATCAAGATAGCTAGCTAATATGAAGTTAGGAACAAACCTGCTATGCTGAAATCTTGACACACAATCAAACATGCTGCCATATGCTGCCAACACGCCCACAAGCAAGCCACTCTGGACGGCCTAAGCGGCACGCAGCAATTTACAGTGTGCCAGTGTACACGAGCCGTTAGTCCTGCTGTCTTAGTTCACTGTACTCTGATCCACCACAAGGGACAAACACACAAAAACATATATTTTAGAATCGATAGCTAGGTTCCCATCCGATTGGTGACAGATTGTCATGCGAATACTCGAAATAAAGAAAATATGCACATTTTTAAATCAGTGTGTGGTTATGTACTTTTTGTCCTTAAATGTTCATGTACCGAATTAAAATCTAAAGTTCAATAGGTTTCCATCACTGTATCAATAGTTTTGTCACAAAAACAGTTGTGTTAAATAGCAGATGTGCCTCCTCTGGTCTTGGCAGGTGTGTTTCAGCCAACAGCTCACAGATACAGTGAGGGTCGGCTGTGAGGGTATAGTCTAGACTCTACATGATTACATTATTATGGATAAGAGACAGAATATCTTTATTTGGCAAACGGCAGTCAAGCATCGATCATCATGTCAACAGAATAACACCCTCGATATTCATTTGAAATGAGCATCAAGATCACAGTGCACCTTACCAACCTGTGAAGGTTCATCATAACTTATTTCATTTGTAGCCTAATTAACTGCATGGTTTCCCGAGTCGTAGTGGAAGGACCACACACCATATCATCGCGTGACTCCAAGTTTACTTCGATATGATGTTTATTATATCAATTTTTGTGCATAAAAGCGTTGCCACTGCCATTTTACGCATAATAAATTATACCAACACAATAAGACCCCTCCATGTCAAACGAACAAATGATCTGTCAGCATTCATAAAATTGTACTGAAACTTCCTGTTCCTATCACAGCTGTCATGATTTGTTTTTATTCACTATTTTATAATGTCTATGGACTTCGCATAAAAGCTGTGGATGGAAACGTGGTTCGTGTAGTGAAAAGTTTTGGCTGAAGTCCATCGACAAGCTCCACTGAATTACTCTTCTGACCATAGAAACATATCAATTCAGCTTGAGAAAGTCTATGCTGTGAGGACAAGGAGATGCTGGTGGTGGGGGTGATTGATGTAGACAGGGGCTGGAGATGAGACTGGGAGACTGGGAGACTAGGGACTCATCAGTGGTGGAAGTGAATGTTCTGTAAGAGGTCTGCCATTGCTTTTCTACCAAACAAATGGGATGACCCCTGGCCTCTTGCCTCATCACTCTGAAGAGAGGAAGACAGGAAGCTGGGAGCTCTAGGTGCAATTTAAATAGAAGGTCAGACACTCTCTCAGGAGTGATTATTTCATTTTTGAAAAAAAGTTATCCCAGGCCCAGCAATTTACAAGTAGTTTGTAAATGCCCGTAGCTCAACTAAAACATGTGGGTTGTGTGAATTTGTAAGTATGGTATACTGTATATGATACTGAAATAACATCCCAGACCTCAATAATGTCACCTGTAGCAAGCAAGGCCCTCAATCTTTAGCCCTCCAGGTTTTTACATTTTAATACAGACATGGTTGCATCCCAAATGACACCCTATTCCCTATTTAGTCCACTACTTTAGACCAGAGCCCTAGATAGGGAATAGGGTGTTATTTGGAAATTGGAACACAGAAATGAACTATTTTAACAGTGGTGGCAGTCAAGTCTGTGTGGACTATTCCCTAGCTAATACTGCACTGTTTTAGTTAATAGTCAGAGGAAGAGGTGTTTTTCAGCAGCATTGTTGTGTCTGAGACCTCTGAGACAACACAGCAGGAGAGGACACACTCACCGTGGTCAAGAAAAGAAACTGTGGCGTAGGAGGAAGTCGCTGGGACAATGAGCGACAGCCACCCCTTCCTATAGGCAATCTGATTTCCTGGTCCGTTTTTTCTGTTGACCTTTGAAAGTCTATGAATGGAATCCTTGCTGCTTTAAAGGTCATTGAGAAAATGTCAAGTCAAGTTAACTGTTACTTCCAGGGTTTGTACGGTAGACTATCCATCATTAGTTGAGTATATAACAAGTTTAGTCATATTTTTACCTTTTATTTTAATGAATAGAATTGAATAGTATGTATAATATTTAGAATGTTTCAGAATTGAGCAGTTGTTGGAAATACTCAGTCTTCATCCCTATTTAGCTTTCCAACTCTATATTATTCCCAATCTATAATTTTGCGAAATCAAGGACACATTTTGAAATACAGTACTGTTGACTCACTATTTAAAAAGAAGATGGAGAACAAGCGATAAGGATGAGAAATACCATATTTTTGTCGCAGGTAGGCAGCTGACTAGCGCTAGCTGATGATGCTACCTAGCAAACATGTTTATTATTATGGAAGAGAGCATGATCTGTCAATCTGTAGAAATAGTGGATCAATGTTTTCCTACAGAGATGAACACATTGATCAGTGAGATGATCTCGGAGAGGCGGAGCGCCAGCCTCAGTTTTCAGTGGTTCTTTGTGTTTGGCTGCTGGCTACCACTGCTATATTTAGAAAGCCGAGCAATGCAGCCCGCTGAAAGCACAGCATCAGGGACCTGGCTAAAGATAGAACGCTGACCTGTAGGTCAGGATACAATGCAGCTAGGATGCTTTTAAAATGGGCTTTCACATTTAACACAAGAGTAAACACTGAGTGTACAAAACATTAGAAACACCTTCCTAATGTTTTTATTTTTATTTAACCTTTATTTAACCAGGAAATATTGAGTTGCATTTTGCTCTCAGAACAGCCTCAGTTCGTCAGGGCATGGACTCTGCAAGTTTTCGAAAGTGTTCCACAGGGATGCTGGCCCATGTTGACTCCAATGCTTGTGGCAAGTTGTCCTTTGGGTGGTGGTCCATTCTTGATACACAACTGTTGAGCGTGGAAAAACCCAGCAGCTTGCAGTTGTTGACACAAACCAGTGCACCTTCAAAGGCACTTAAATATTTTGTCTTGCCCATTCACCCTCTGAATGTAACACATGCACAATCCATGTGTCAATTGTCTTAAGACTTCCCTTCATTTACACGTATTGAAGTGGATTTAACAATTGACATCAATAAGGGATAATAGCTTTTACCTGGATTCACCTGGTCAGTCTGTGTCATGGAAAGAGCAGGTGTTCTTAATGTTTTGTACACTCAGTGTAGTCTTTCAAATGTAAGATCAGAATAAGGGGAATAGTCTGTTTTATAGATTGATCATAACTATGTTCTAGTATCTGCAGCACTCAGGAGAAGGGTACATTACTGTGTTGTTCTGTTGAATATATACAGTAGGTCTATCTATGTACACGGCAGGGTAGCCTAGTGGTTAGAGGGTTGGACCAGAAGGTTGCAAGTTCAAACCCCGAGCTGACAAGGTACAAATCTGTCACTCTGCCCTTGAACAGGCAGTTAACCCACTGTTCCTAGGCCGTCATTGAAAATAAGAATTTGTTCTTAACTGACTTGCCTGGTTAAATAAAGGTAAAATAAATAAAACATATATGCATGCATTCACACACACACACATACACTGCACACACACGCAAACACGCACTCTAAAAAAGTAAATTACATACAAAAACCCAAACTGTTATTTTACTTCCACAGGCGCGTCCTAGACTCCCAGGGGTTCCCTTGCATTATTGCATTATAATTAGCTTCATCACCAAACATTGTTTTAAATTGAGGAACCAAACATTACTGCCTTTTAAAAGCTTTTTGTGTGTTATTTGATCCAACATGTAAAGTGCCCTCTGCATCACCCAGAAAGTCCAACAGGAAATACCACAGGACGCCAGACAGGCTAACCTAATAAAAGTGAGAGCGCCCAATCATTAGCCAGGGAAACTCACTCCCATAACGCGTCCAGATGTAAGCTAATTGGGTATAGACATCAAATCAACAGTTCTAATTCCTTTGTGCTTTTATGAGGCCCAGCCGCAAAAGTATGCTAAAGTCAGAGAAAATTGACTTTCTTTCTTTTTAAAGTGATTTTATCCAATCTTACCCATACACCTCAGTGGGTAGTCTAGGCTAGGGGGCTTTTCCTGGTCTCTCCATGCCGTGGTGAGTCACCGTCAGAGAGCTGATGTAATGTTGCAGGCTCCCGAGGCTCCCAGTTACACTGGTAATTGGTGTGTGGAGGTAATTTCCCAGCAGGGCTGTGTCTCCTCTTAGGGCAGAGGAGGGCCACCAGGAGGGACGGGGGACTGTTACCTCAGAAAGCCCTGTTACCAGGCACCTCCACCTAGGGATGGTCCCTAGTGGTTTAGGGAGGTTGTCACCTGGTCATATTTACATCCTCTGTGACATCCCAGGGTGGCATGATGAAACACTGTTCAAACTGTAACATCCCTGGGTAGCATGATGAAACTCTGTTCAAACTGCAATATCCCTGGGTAGCATGATGAATCTCTGTTCAAACTGTAACATCCCTGGGTAGCATGATGAAACACTGTTCAAACTGTAACATCCCTGGGTAGCATGATGAATCTCTGTTCAAACTGTAACATCCCTGGGTAGCATGATGAAACTCTGTTCAAACTGCAATATCCCTGGGTAGCATGATGAATCTCTGTTCAAACTGTAACATCCCTGGGTAGCATGTTGAAACTCTGTTCAAACTGTAACATCCCTGGGTAGCATGATGAAACTCTGTTCAAACTGTAACATCCCTGGGTAGCATGATGAAACTCTGTTCAAACTGTAACATCCCTGGGTAGCATGATGAAACTCTGTTCAAACTGTAACATCCCTGGGTAGCATGATGAAACTCTGTTCAAACTGTAACATCCCTGGGAAGCATGATGAAACTCTGTTCAAACTGTAACATCCCTGGGTAGCATGATGAAACTCTGTTCATTCTGTAACATCCCTGGGTAGCATGATGAAACTCTGTTCAAACTGTAACATCCCTGGGTAGCATGATGAAACTCTGTTCAAACTGTAACATCCCAGGGTAGCATGATGAAACTCTGTTCAAACTGTAACATCCCTGGGTAGCATGATGAACTCTGTTCAAACTGTAACATCCCTGGGTAGCATGATGAAACTCTGTTCAAACTGTAACATCCCTGGGTAGCATGATGAAACTCTGTTCAAACTGTAACATCCCTGGGTAGCATGATGAAACTCTGTTCAAACTGTAACATCCCTGGGTAGCATGATGAAACTCTGTTCAAACTGTAACATCCCTGGGTAGCATGATGAAACTCTGTTCAAACTGTAACATCCCTGGGTAGCATGATGAAACTCTGTTCAAACTGTAACATCCCAGGGTAGCATGATGAAACTCTGTTCAAACTGTAACATCCCAGGGTAGCATGATGAAACTCTGTTCAAACTGTAACATCCCTGGGTAGCATGATGAAACTCTGTTCAAACTGTAACATCCCTGGGTAGCATGATGAAACTGTTCAAACTGTAACATCTCTGGGTAGCATGATGAAACTCTGTTCAAACTGTAACATCCCTGGGTAGCATGATGAAACTCTGTTCAAACTGTAACATCCCTGGGTAGCATGATGAAACTCTGTTCAAACTGTAACATCCCTGGGTAGCATGATGAAACTCTGTTCAAACTGTAACGTCCCTGGGTAGCATGATGAAACTCTGTTCAAACTGTAACATCCCTGGGTAGCATGATGAAACTCTGTTCAAACTGTAACATCCCTGGGTAGCATGATGAAACTGTTCAAACTGTAACATCTCTGGGTAGCATGATGAAACTCTGTTCAAACTGTAACATCCCTGGGTAGCATGATGAAACTATGTTCAAACTGTAACATCCCTGGGTAGCATGATGAAACTGTTCAAACTGTAACATCTCTGGGTAGCATGATGAAACTCTGTTCAAACTGTAACATCCCTGGGTAGTATGATAAAACTATGTTCAAACCGTGGACATAAAGATAAATAGACACACATTAAAATGTAGAAATGCTTAATCAAACTGGTCACGGGAGACACATGTACGCATAACACACGTACAAGTAAGCTGATATACCCCCCTCCCTTTGCCTCCAGAACAGCCTGAATTCTTTGTGGCATTAAACATTGCTCAGTTGGTATCAAGGGACCTACCGTGTATCAGACACAACATAAACCGGGATTCGAAACACCAGGCAGTGTTTTTCCACTCCTCTATTGTCCAGTGTTGGTGATCAGTGTTGGTGATTCATATTGATCTTGAATCTTGAGATGATGTAACATCGCTGTGAGATACACTCTCTCTGTCTTACTAATCAATGTGTTTGACATAAGAAAACCTTCTATGTCTGAGATAACAGGACTCTTTGAACTCAGGAAAAACAGGGAATAGAAAAAACAGTTTCTCCTCCCATGGCTCCTCCTACCATCCTCCCATGGCTCCTCCTGCCATCCTCCCATGGCTCCTCCTGCCATCCTCCCATGGCTCCTCCTGCTATCCTCCCATGGCTCCTCCTGCCATCCTCCCATGGATCCTCCTGCCATCCTCCCATGGTTCCTCCTGCCATCCTCCCATGGCTCCTCCTGCCATCCTCCCATGGCTCCTCCTGCCATCCTCCCATGGCTCCTCCTGCCATCCTCCCATGGCTCCTCCTGCCATCCTCCCATGGCTCCTCCTGCCATCCTCCCATGGCTCCTCCTGCCATCCTCCCATGGCTCCTCCTGCCATCCTCCCATGGCTCCTCCTACCATCCTCCCATGGCTCCTCCTGCCATCCTCCCATGGCTCCTCCTGCCATCCTCCCATGGCTCCTCCTGCCATCTTCCCATGGCTCCTCCTGCCATCCTCCCATGGCTCCTCCTGCCATCCTCCCATGGCTCCTCCTGCCATCCTCCCATGGCTCCTCCTACCATCCTCCCATGGCTCCTCCTGCTATCCTCCCATGGCTCCTCTTACCATCTTCCCATGGCTCCTCCTGCCATCCTCCCATGGCTCCTCCTGCCATCCTCCCATGGTTCCTCCTGCCATCCTCCCATGGCTCCTCCTGCTATCCTCCCATGCATGGATCATCGGTTAATAACAACACATTTAAAAGTGGGATCATATGAGGGTAGAGGAGACATGTTATGTTTGTCCATTGTTGGTGTTGCAACACTTAGTGTTCCTCCTTACATACTGGGCCTGGCTTCCTGCTGGGTTTCATCATAATTTCTGTTTGTCACAGAGAGAGAGAGAGAGAGAGAGAGAGAGAGAGAGAGAGAGAAAGAGACAGAGAGAGAGTGATAGAGAGAGAGAGGAGTCCCCTAAGCAAGCTGGTCCTGGGGCTCTGTTCACAAACACAGACAAACCCCACAGAGCCCCGGGACATGGCCAAATTTTCTATTGTTTTTTTCTCTCTTTTGTTTATTATCTATATCTTTTAAAACCTCAACATCTAAATACTCTCCTGCAACCCGCCTCACCCAATGTAGCGTGGATCTGCTTTTTTTCTAAAGTATTTATATTTACTTCGGATCCGGAACCCCTCAACTGAAGCTAGCCAGCTAACTACCAGCAATCAATCAGCAAACCATTGCTAGCGGTCATCAGCTAACCTTTAGCTCGGAAAGCTCTCGCCAGTTCGAACAACGCGACTCTAACCAGAGCATAACTGACCTATTATTTTTATCCCCGGATTCCCACCGCAAACGGAACTCTTTCATCTGGATCTTCACAACAAGCTAACCGCAACCCCGGATGACTACTCCTGGCTAGCGTTTCCATCCACTTAGCTTGAAGCTAGCCCGGCCAGAGCTCCTGTGCTACCACCGAAGCACACTCCTGGGCTACAATATCCGGACCCACGACTGGTCTATCGATGTCACCTCATGAAGAGGCATAAACAGACTTAACCCCATCGCGACGTACCCAAAGGCTAACTTTCTAGCCCTTGCTATCTGCTTGCTTGCTAATTCGGCCTGCTAACTGCGAGCTTGTTTAGCCCCGGCCTACTAACTGTTAGCTTGTTAGCACAGGCCTGCTAACTGTCTGAATCGCCGCATCCCCAGCCAGCCCATCCACTCACTGGACCCATATTTACTTTCAATCTCTTTTCGATTTTTAATTCATTTATACCTTCCGGTAACCTGCCTCATCCAATGTGATACGGAATCGCTATTATTTTAAATTTTTAGAACACATTCAAGAACCTCCAGAAGCTAACCAGCTAACTAGCTACAAGCTATTTAGTCATTGTTAGCCACTGCTAGCGGCTTTTACCTTCAGCACAGCCAGACAGATTTTTTTTTGCCTGGATATTACTCGCCAGTCTAGCTTCCCTGTCCCATCCACCGCTGCCCCCTGGACACTGTGATCACTTGGCTACATAGCTAATGCATGCTGGACTGTTCATTAATCACGGTACTCCAATCACGTTACTCCATTCTGTTTGTTTATGTTTTATCTGTCGGCCCCAGCCGCACTCAGGCTCTGTGTGTAGTTAATCCGACTCTCTCTGCCTAGTCAACACCATTTTACCTGCTGTTGTTGTGCTAGCTGATTAGCTGTTGTTGTCTCACCTACTGGTTTAGCTAGCTCTCCAAATCAACACATGTCTCTCTCAAATGTCAATATGCCTTGTATACTGTTGTTCAGGTTAGTTATCATTGTTTTAGTTTACAATGGAGCCCCTAGTTCCACTCTTCATACCCCTGATACCTCCTTTGTCCCACCTCCCACACATGCGGTGACCTCACCCATTACAACCAGCATGTCCAGAGATACAACCTCTCTCATCATCACCCAGTGCCTGGGCTTACCTCCGCTGTACCCGCACCCCACCATACCCCTGTCTGCGCATTATGCCCTGAATATATTCTACCATGCCCAGAAATCTGCTCCTTTTATTCTCTGTCACCAACGCTCGAGGCGACCAGTTTTGATAGCCTTTAGCTGCACCCTCATACTACTCCTCCTCTGTTCCGCGTGTGATGTGGAGGTAAACCCAGGCCCTGCCTGTCCCCAGGCACCCTCATTTGTTGACTTCTGTGATCGAAAAAGCCTTGGTTTCATGCATGTCAACATCAAAAGCCTCCTCCCTAAGTTTGTTTTACTCACTGCTTTAGCACACTCTGCTAACCCTGATGTCCTTGCCGTGTCTGAATCCTGGCTCAGGAAGGCCAACAAAAATTCAGAGATTTCCATACCCAACTATAACATTTTCCGTCAAGATAGAACTGCCAAAGGGGGAGGAGTTGCAGTCTACTGCAGAGATTGCCTGCAAAATAATGTCATACTTTCCAGGTCCATACCCAAACAGTTCAAAACTACTAATTTTAAAAATTACTCTCTCCAGAAATAAGTCTCTCACTGTTGCCGCCTGCTACCAACCCCCTCAGCTCCCAGCTGTGCCCTGGACACCATTTGTGAATTGATTGCCCCCATCTAGCTTCAGAGTTTGTTCTGTTTGGTGACCTTAACTGGGATATGCTTAACACCCCGGCAGTCCTACAATCTAAGCTAGATGCCCTCAATCTCACACAAATCATCAGGGAACCCACCAGGTACAACCCTAAATCTGTAAACAAGGGCACCCTCATAGACGTCATCCTGACCAACTGGCCCTCCAAATACACCTCCGCCAGGATCTCAGCGATCACTGCCTCATTGCCTGCATCCGCCACGGATCCGCAGTCAAACGACCACCCCTCATCACTGTCAAACGCTCCCTAAAACACTTCTGTGAGTATGCCTTTCTAATCGACCTGGCCCGGGTATCCTGGAAGGACATTGACCTCATCCCGTCAGTTGAGGATGCCTGGTCATTCTTTAAAAGTAACTTCCTCACCATTTTAGATAAGCATGCTCCGTTCAAAAAATGCAGAACTAAGAACAGATATAGCCCTTGGTTCACTCCAGACCTGACGGCCCTCGACCAGCACAAAAACATCCTGTGGCGGACTGCAATAGCATCGAATAGTCCCCACGATATGCAACTGTTCAGGGAAGTCAGGAACCAATACACTCAGTCAGTCAGGAAAGCAAAGGCCAGCTTCTTCAGGCAGAAATTTGCATCCTGTAGCTCTTAACTCCAAAAAGTTCTGGGACACTGTGAAGTCCATGGAGAACAAGAGCACCTCCTCCCAGCTGCCCACTGCACTGAGGCTCGGCAACTCGGTCACCACCGATAAATCCACGATTATCGAAAAC
Source organism: Oncorhynchus masou masou (assembly GCF_036934945.1). Lineage (NCBI taxonomy): Eukaryota > Metazoa > Chordata > Actinopteri > Salmoniformes > Salmonidae > Oncorhynchus > Oncorhynchus masou. The sequence goes on from NC_088240.1 coordinate 87,774,389, forward strand.
TTCAACAAGCATTTCTCAATGGCTGGCCATGCCTTCCTCCTGGCTACTCCAACCTCGGCCAACAGCTCCACCCCCCCCCCCCCCCGCAGCTACTCTCCCAAGCCTCTCCAGTTTCTCCTTTACCCAAATCCAGATAGCAGATGTTCTGAAAGAGCTGCAAAACCTGGTGGACCCATACAAATCAGCTGGGCTTGACAATCTGGACCCTCTATTTCTGAAACTATCCGCCGCCATTGTCGCAACCCCTTTTACCAGCCTGTTCTCTTTCATATCGTCTGAGATCCCCAAGGATTGGAAAGCTGCCGCAGTCATCCCCCTCTTAAAAGGGGGAGACAACCTGGACCCAAACTGTTACAGACCTATATCCATCCTGCCCTGCCTATCTAAGGTCTTCGAAAGCTAAGTCAAAAAACATGTCACTGACCATCTCGAATCCCACCGTACCTTCTCCGCTGTGCAATCTGGTTTCCGAGCCAGTCACGCGTGCACCTCAGCCACGCTCAAGGTACTAAAAGATATCATAACCGCCATCGATAAAAGACAGTACTGTGCAGGCGTCTTCATCGACCTTGCCAAGGCTTTCAACTCTGTCAATCACCATATTCTTATCGGCAGACTCAGTAGCCTCGGTTTTTCTGATGACTGCCTTGCCTGGTTCACCAACTACTTTGCAGACAGGGTTCAGTGTGTCAAATCGGAGGGCATGCTGTCCGGTCCTCTGGCAGTCTCTATGTGGGTGCTACAGGGTTCAATTCTCGGGCCGACTCTTTTCTCTGTATATATAAATGATGTTCCTCTTGCTGCGGGCAATTCCCTGATCCACTTCTACGCAGACGACACCATTCTGTATACTTCCGGCCTGTTCTTGGACACTGTGCTATCTAACCTCCAAACAAGCTTCAATGCCATACAACACTCCATCCGTGGCCTCCAACTGCCCTTAAACGGTAGTAAAACCAAATGCATGCTTTTCAACCGTTCGCTGCCTGCACCTGCACGCCCGACTAGCATCACCACCCTGGATGGTTCCGACCTAGAATATGTGGACATCTATAAGTACCGAGGTGTCTGGCGAGACTGTAAACTCTCCTTCCAGATTCATATCAAACATCTCCAATCTAAAAACAAATCTAGAGTCGGCTTTCTATTCCGCAACAAAGCCTCCTTCACTCACGCCGCCAAACCTACCCTATTAAAACTGACTATCCTACCGATCCTCGACTTCGGCGATGTCATCTACAAAATGGCTTCCAATACTCTACTCAGCAAACTGGATGCAGTTTATCACAGTGCCATCCGTTTTGTTACTAAAGCACCTTATACCACCCACCACTGTGACCTGTATGCTCTAGTCGGCTGGCCCTCGCTACATATTCGTCGCCAGACGCACTGGCTCCAGGTCATCTACAAGTCCATGCTAGGTAAAGCTCCGCTTTATCTCAGTTCACTGGTCACGATGGCAACACCCACCCGTAGCACGCGCTCCAGCAGGTGTATCTCACTGATCATCCCTAAAGCCAACACCTCATTTGGCCGCCTTTCGTTCCAGTTCTCTGCTGCCTGTGACTGGAACGAATTGCAAAAATCGCTGAAGTTGGAGACTTTTATCTCCCTCACCAACTTCAAACATCTGCTTTCTCAAAATCAAATCAAATCAAATCAAATTTTATTTGTCACATACACATGGTTAGCAGATGTTAATGCGAGTGTAGCGAAATGCTTGTGCTTCTAGTTCCGACAATGCAGTAATAACCAACAAGTAATCTAACTAACAATTCCAAAACTAATTTCTTATACACAGTGTAAGGGGATAAAGAATATGTACATAAAGATATGAATGAGTGATGGTGCAGAGCCACAATAGCAAGATACAGTAGATGGTATCGAGTACAGTATATGAGCAGCTAACCGATCGCTGCAGCTGTACATAGTCTATCGGTAAATAGCCCACCCAATTTTACCTACCTCTTCCCCATACTGTTTATATTTATTTACTTTTCTGCTCTTTTGCACACCAATATCTCTACCTGTACATGACCATCTGATCATTTATCACTCCAGTGTTAATCTGCAAAATTTTAATTATTCGCCTACCAACTCATGCCTTTTGCACACAATGTATAAAGACTCTCTTTTTTTTCTTTTTTTTTCTACTGTGTTATTGACTTGTTTATTGTTTACTCCATGTGCAACTCTGTGTTGTTGTCTGTTCACACTGCTATGCTTTATCTTGGCCAGGTCGCAGTTGCTAATGAGAACTTGTTCTCAACTAGCCTACCTGGTTAAATAAAGGTGATAAATAATAAATAAATATACATATGTATCCCAAGCCAATTAAGGCCTTGAAATGAATTGAGAAAGAAAGAGCGTTAGAGGGAGTGTGAGAGAGAGAGAGCTAGAGAGAGAGAGAGAGCAGCCATGCTGCATTGATTAACAACACAGGACATCACCATGTAGAGGGGAATAACACAGGACATCACCATGTAGAGGGGTACAACACAGGACATCACCATGTAGAGGGGTACAACACAGGACATCACCATGTAGAGGGGTACAACACAGGACATCACCATGTAGAGGGGTACAACACAGGACATCACCATGTAGAGGGGAATAACACAGGACATCACCATGTAGAGGAGAACAACACAGGACATCACCATGTAGAGGGGAATAACACAGGACATCACCATGTAGAGGAGAACAACACAGGACATCACCATGTAGAGGGGTACAACACAGGACATCACCATGTAGAGGAGAACAACACAGGACATCACCATGTAGAGGGGTACAACACAGGACATCACCATGTAGAGGAGAACAACACAGGACATCACCATGTAGAGGAGAACAACACAGGACATCACCATGTAGAGGAGAACAACACAGGACATCACCATGTAGAGGAGAACAACACAGGACATCACCATGTAGAGGGGTACAACACAGGACATCACCATGTAGAGGAGAACAACACAGGACATCACCATGTAGAGGAGAACAACACAGGACATCACCATGTAGAGGGGTACAACACAGGACATCACCATGTAGAGGAGAACAACACAGGACATCACCATGTAGAGGAGAACAACACAGGACATCACCATGTAGAGGAGAACAACACAGGACATCACCATGTAGAGGGGTACAACACAGGACATCACCATGTAGAGGAGAACAACACAGGACATCACCATGTAGAGGAGAACAACACAGGACATCACCATGTAGAGGGGTACAACACAGGACATCACCATGTAGTGTGTGTCCTTGTGTGTGTGTGTGTGTGTGTGTGTGTGTGTGTGTGTGTGTTTGTTTGTGTGTTTGTAGTGTGTGTGTGTGTGTGAGTGTGTTTGTAGTGTGTGCTTGTGTATGAGTGTGTGTGTGTTTGTAGTGTGAGTGTGTGCATATGTGTGTGTTTGTAGTGTGTGTGTGTGTGTTTTTGTAGTGTGAGTGTGTGCATGTGTGTGTGTTTGTAGTGTGTGTGTAGTGTGTGTGTGTGTGAGAGTGTGTGTTTGTAGTGCGTGCGTGTGAGTGTGTGTGTGTGTGTTTGTAGTGTGTGAGTGTGTGTGCGTGTGTTTGTTTGTAGTGTGTGTGTAGTGTGTGTGTTTGTAGTGTGTGTGTTTGTAATGTGTGTGTGCGAGTGTGTGTGTTTGTGTGTGTGTGTTTGTAATGTGTGTGTGTGAGTGTGTAGTGTGTGTGTGTGTTTGTAGTGTGTGTAGTGTGTGTGTGTGAGAGTGTGTGTTTGTAGTGTGTGTGTAGTGTGAGTGTGTGTGTGTTTGTAGTGTGAGTGTGTGCGTGTGTGTTTGTAGTGTGAGTGTGTAGTGTGTGTGTGTTTGTAGTGTGCGTGTGTGTGTGTTTGTAGTGTGTGTTTGTAGTGTGTGTGTGTGTGTTTTTTTAGTGTGTGAGTGTGTGTGCGTGTGTTTGTTTGTAGTGTGTGTGTAGTGTGTGTGTTTGTAGTGTGTGTAGTGTGTGTGTGTGTGTGTTTGTAATGTGTGTGTGCGAGTGTGTAGTGTGTGTGTTTGTGAGTGTGTGTTTGTAGTGTGTGTGTTTGTAGTGTGTGTGTAGTGTGCGTGTGTGTGTGTTTGTAGTGTGAGTGTGTGCGTGTGTGTGTGTTTGTAGTGTGAGTGTGTAGTGTGTGTGTGTTTGTAGTGTGAGTGTGTGCGTGTGTGTGTGTTTGTAGTGTGTGTGTAGTGTGTGTGTGTGTGTGTGTTTGTAGTGGGTGAGTGTGTTTGTGTGTGTGTGTTTGTGTGTGTGTGTGTGTGTGTGTGTGTGTGAGAGTGTGTGTTTGTAGTGTGTGTGTAGTGTGCGTGTGTGTGTGTGTTTGTAGTGTGAGTGTGTGCGTGTGTGTGTTTGTAGTGTGAGTGTGTGCGTGTGTGTGTTTGTAGTGTGTGTGTGTGTTTGTAGTGTGTGAGTGTGTGTGCGTGTGTTTGTTTGTAGTGTGTGTGTAGTGTGTGTGTAGTGTGTGTGTTTGTAGTGTGCGTGTAGTGTGTGTGTGTGTATTTGTAATGTGTGTGAGTGAGTGTGTAGTGTGTGTGTTTGTGTGTGTGTGTGTGAGTGTGTAGTGTGTGTGTTTGTGTGTGTGTGTGTGTTTGTAGTGTCCTTTCTCTGTTGACACCCTGTTCTCTCTGAGTAGAGCTATAAAGGCCTTTATTGGAAAACCCTCTGGGCCACTTGTTCCCCCATCCCCTGTCTCACACACACACACACACACACACACACACACACACACACACACACACACACACACACACACACACACACACACACACACACACACACACACACACACACACACACACACACACACACACACACACACACACAGTGTGGGGAGGGAGGTGACAGAGGCCCAGTCCCCCTACACTAGCACCTAGTCTCTCCAGGAGCAGAGTGGAGTGACTCCCTCTCCAGACGCCGTGCTGACGTTGACAGTTAAATGCTTTAATCGGCCTAAATCAGACCACGGGCTCTGGTGACGCAGGAGAGCAAGCTATAACAGGCCACAGGTACTGGTCATGACTCTGTCCAGCCACACAACACCTCATCAGACTCAGGAAGAGGAGAGACGGGTTGAAACACAAAGTCTAGGTTGATCCCTGCTCACGGCCTCCAATGAGTTGTCCCTGTTAGCTGCCAATGAAAGCTTGTCTGTGGAGAAAGTGGGGTGATTTTGTTAGATATGACTGATTGATTCGTGCAATGTTCCAAGACATGCATTGTTTATATGCAGTGCAAATCTTTAAAATGATTCTGCCGGGGCACCAGGTAGCCTAGTGATTAGAACGGTGGACAAGAAACCCACAGGATGCAAGATCAAATCCCTGAGCTGACAAGGTCAAAATCTGTAGTTCTACTCCTGAACAAGGCAGTTAACCCACTGTTCCTAGGCTGTTATTGAAGATAAGAATGTGTTCTTAACTGACTTGCCTAGTTAAATAAAGATCATTCAGGTCAGAGTTGAAAAATGCAGTTATTTTTGGAATTGGTCATATTTAGGCAATATTGTAACACAGTATTCCTAGAACTCATTGTGAAATGATAATGGTATCATTATGTGACTAGTCATTCAGGAATTTCCTAGCCTGGTTAACCAGCTTTCTGTGTGTCAGGACTTTCCATGTGTATAGTTACCCATTAGAGTTGTAATTTCTCATAATAGGAATTGCTTTGTCATAATCCCAAACCTAATGCCTGGACGCTTGAGACTTCCTCTGTTTAGCCTGACCTCACCTGTGACCTGTCACTGTGACAGCTCCAGGTCTCTAGGCTTTAGGATCAGAGCTGGTGGGTCACTGTGACAGCTCCAGGTCTCTAGGTTTTAGGATCAGAGATGGTCTGTCACTGTGACAGATGTTGCAGTTGTGTTTATTATTATTACATTTTTACGCCACGATGTCCATACACACAATAAAAAAATATATTAAAGACAGACAACTTTACTATTGACATTGCAAGACTGACAGATCTTTAATCCCCCACTCCCCTCCCGGCACCACAGCCAAATCCCCCTTTAGATAGACTACATAGAGATGGATGGATCAGGACTTTCCTAACTCTAATTGCCCTAATTTACTGGGGATTATGTCGCCCGTGGAGATAAAAACAATCACTAATTGTAGACCGTGTTTTCCATGATGTAGGTACTTTAGGTTAGCCAGGCAGATAGATAAGTCTTACTAGGATAGATATATTTAAATCTCACTAGAATAGATACAATGATGTACAGTATGCATGGCTCTGCAAACCCGACATTGCAATCACATTGCCTCAATCTAAATCTAACATTTAAATGTAACTCAAGCTTTTAGGTAGCTGATAATTCCCAAGGCTGTCCAAATGCTCGTTGCTTTATTAAGAAAAAGTAAAAGAGTGTGTTGGCTACAGTATGAAGCTGTTTAATATAACAGAAACAAATATGATCATTTAGTTTTATTCCAAAATGACATAGATTTTTTTGCCACTTGAGTATAGCCTAGCCTGTGAGCTGTGCATTCCCTCTTCTGTGTTTCCCATGTTGTGTTGTAATAAAAGCATTGAGGGTATAACTGTTTGGCCAGCTGAAATAACACAGTCCAACTCCTTTCTCTCTTTCTCTCTCTGTCTCTCCTTCTCTCTCTCACCCTCTCTCTCTCTCCCCTGCCTGTAGAGTCATAAAAGCGCTGAGCAGGACTCTATAAATAGCACTGTGCTGGCTTCACGCCCCTGGCTGGAGGACAGGTCAAATTATGAAGGAAAAGAAGATGACAATTTTAAAGGCATAGCCGCTAGCTTAGCCAGTAACTCAACTCACTAACTTTACATTTACATTACATTTAAGTCATTTGGCAGACGCTCTTATCCAGAGCGACTTACAAATTGTTGAATTCACCTTATGACATCCAGTGGAACAGCCACTTTACAATAGTGCATCTAAATCATTTAAGGGGGGGGGTGAGAAGGATTACTTTATCCTATCCTAGGTATTCCTTAAAGAGGTGGGGTTTCAGGTGTCTCCGGAAGGTGGTGATTGACTCCGCTGTCCTGGCGTCGTGAGGGAGTTTGTTCCACCATTGGGGGGCCAGAGCAGCGAACAGTTTTGACTGGGCTGAGCGGGAACTGTACTTCCTCAGTGGTAGGGAGGCGAGCAGGCCAGAGGTGGATGAACGCAGGTTAGACCTGCTCTATGAAGTCATATGGGTTAGACCTGCTCTATGAAGTCGTATGGGTTAGACCTGCTCTATTTTTTTTATTTTTATTTTTTTTTACCTTTATTTAGCCTGTAACTCAGCCCGCTAGCTTAGCCAGTAACTCAACCCACTAACTTAGCCTGTAACTTAGTCCGGTACCTTAGCCAGTAACTCAACTCACTAACTTAGCCTGTAACTCAGACCGGTAGCTTAGCCAGTAACTCAACCCAATAACTTAGCCTGTAACTCAGTCCGGTAGCTTAGCCAGTAACTCCACCCACAAACTTAGCCTGTAACTCAGTCCGGTAGCTTAGCCAGTAACTCAACCCACTAACTTAGCCTGTAACTCAGCCCGGTAGCTTAGCCAGTAACTCAGCCCGGTAGCTTAGCCAGTAACTCAGCCCGCGAGCTTAGCCAGTAACTCAACCCGCTAACTTAGTCTGTAACTCAGCCCACTAGCTTAGCCAGTAACTCAGCCTGCTAGCTTAGCCAGTAACTCAGCCCGCTAGCTTAGACAGTAACTCAGCCCGCTAGCTTAGACAGTAACTCAGCCTTAGCTTAGCCAGTAACTCAAGCCTGCTTAGCCAGTATCTCAGGCCCACTTAGCCAGTAAGTCAGGCCTGCGTCTATCAGTGGTCAGAGAGAACACTCGACCTGACGTGTATGTTATGAGTCTAATTATCATGTTATTGGTTCTCTACGGGGCTCTGATGGAATAATACACTGTTCTGTTTTTAGAGCCAGACCAAAGCGATTGCTTCCTTCCCCCTGCCATTCAAACAGATCATGTGGATGTATTATCAAACAATGAACTATTTTGTTCCTCTGTACCAGTGGAGGCTGCTGAGGGGAGGACGGCTCATAATAATGGTTGGAACGGAGCAAATGAAATGGCATCAAACACATGGAAACCATAGAAACCATGTGTTTGATGTATTTGATACCCTTCCACGCATTCCGCTCCAGCCATTACCACAAGCACGTCCTCCCCAATTAAGGTGCCACCAACCTCCTGTGCTCTGTAATGCTATCAATGCACAGCACTCCCTAGTGACCTAGTTCTGATTCAGTAGTTTGTGTTTTTTTAAACCTGTTGTGTCACATGAAAGACTATGAAAGGGACAGTGTTGTCCTGTGTTTTAGACAAGGACAAATGGAAGCTAAGCTGAAAGCTGTTACAGTTTTTTACAGTTGCTAACAAGCATTTACTTATACTTAAGATACTTTTCCCTAAACTCTTAAACACAGCAACACACAATTAGCCAAATAGTTAATGTTCTGCTCAAAACCACATTTTGTTCATTAAATACATTTCAAAATACAAAAACACTTTCTCTACATACACTAACTCTATCAAAACACGGTAAACCTGACTCAATATCTAATCATTCTGTCAAAACACTAGCACATGTTTTCTATCCAAGAGGAGCATATAGTCAATCTTAGCACAACGACATTACAAAAACTGCATTACTTTTCAGGTTTCGGTTCTACCTGCACACATTAGACAATATGAAATCCATAGTTTTTTATAATTCAGTTTCAAGTGTCGAATGTGTGCAATTTTGGCAACATACTCTCTAAAAGTGAATGAGTCATCTTTACTTCATAGAATGTACAGTAGAAACAAATAGGAAGTGCTGCAGTAAAAGCGTTATTAGCAACATGAAATTGCTGCCGGTGTTCAACAACACATCCAACACACATGACCTTTGGTTCAACAACACATCCAACATACATGACCTTTGGTTCAACAACACCTCCAACATACATGACCTTTGGTTCAACAACACATCCAACATACATGACCTTTGGTTCAACAACACCTCCAACATACATGACCTTTGGTTCAACAACACATCCAACATACATGACCTTTGGTTCAACAACACCTCCAACATACATGACCTTTGGTTCAACAACACATCCAACATACATGACCTTTGGTTCAACAACACATCCAACATACATGACCTTTGGTTCAACAACACATCCAACATACATGACCTTTGGTTCAACAACACCTCCAACATACATGACCTTTGGTTCAACAACACATCCAACATACATGACCTTTGGTTCAACAACACATCCAACATACATGACCTTTGGTTCAACAACACCTCCAACATACATGACCTTTGGTTCAACAACACATCCAACATACATGACCTTTGGTTCAACAACAAATGTGTAAAAATAAAACACAATTACTTTGGTTCAAAAAAGGCACAGAAGGGAAAAACAGTAAAATGCTTTGGTTCAACTGTTCTAATCTATACCATCTTCAGCATTTGGCCACATGTTCTCACATCCACATCACATCTTATGTCGTCTCTCGTTATGCATCTTGGATAGAAACGCTTGGCCTGCCTTATCCACCCCTGACAGTCTTCAGCTGAGATGTCTCTGCACCTTGGATAGAAACACTTGGCCTGCCTCATCCACCCCTGACAGTCTTCAGCTGAGATGTCTCTGCACCTTGGATAGAAACACTTGGCCTGCCTCATCCACCCCTGACAGTCTTCAGCTGAGATGTTCTGCACCTTGGATAGAAACGCTTGTCATGCCTCATCCACCCCTGGCAGTCTTCAGCTGAGATGTCTCTGCATCTTGGATAGAAACACTTGGCCTGCCTCATCCACCCCTGACAGTCTTCAGCTGAGATGTCTCTGCACCTTGGATAGAAACACTTGGCCTGCCTCATCCACCCCTGACAGTCTTCAGCTGAGATGTCTCTGCACCTTGGATAGAAACGCTTGTCATGCCTCATCCACCCCTGGCAGTCTTCAGCTGAGATGTCTCTGCATCTTGGATAGAAACACTTGGCCTGCCTCATCCACCCCTGACAGTCTTCAGCTGAGATGTCTCTGCACCTTGGATAGAAACGCTTGTCATGCCTCATCCACCCCTGACAGTCTTCAGCTGAGATGTCTCTGCACCTTGGATAGAAACGCTTGTCATGCCTCATCCACCCCTGACAGTCTTCAGCTGAGATGTCTCTGCACCTTGGATAGAAACACTTGGCCTGCCTCATCCACCCCTGACAGTCTTCAGCTGAGATGTCTCTGCACCTTGGATAGAAACGCTTGTCATGCCTCATCCACCCCTGACAGTCTTCAGCTGAGATGTCTCTGCACCTTGGATAGAAACGCTTGTCATGCCTCATCCACCCCTGACAGTCTTCAGCTGAGATGTCTCTGCACCTTGGATAGTAGCGCTTGGCCTGCCTCATCCACCCCTGACAGTCTTCAGCTGAGATGTCTCTGCAGACGGCATCCATTGCATCCAGGAGGGACATTTGGTCATGTGACCGATGATCATACACTTTCCACCTCCAGGCAGAAAAAAGTTTGGGGAACGGTGAGTGGGGGGGGGGGGGGGCATTCTTGGATGGGCTTCCAAACCAGTTTGTGATTGCATGTGAATGGTGGAATGCTACATTGTCCCATGCAATCACACATTCCTCCCAGCTGTTCCCTTTCTGCTTCTGGCACCAGAAGAAGGTGCTCAGTGTTGCAGGGACCAATCTGGCATTTCTGCACGACCAAACCAGCACTCGAGGTTGAAGCACACATTGTGATATTTGCTCCTCTCTGACCCGGCACATCAACAGTGGCCCTTTTCTCTATGACGTTTCTTACCTACCGATGTGCTTATGCCAGGTTAAACCCTGTCTCGTCTACTTACATTATTTCATTATGGGGTCTGATTAGCCTTGACCTCCATGACTCTCTGAAAGAAACCAAACACAGTATGTGTAAATGCTTTTCAGGATGTCCTACTGTATGTACTGTAACTCATGTTTACATGTAGAGTAGCATAGTGTAAATCTCACTATAGAACTAGACATATTGGATAGACATCATACCTGTTGCCGGAGTTCCTTGACCCGCTCACTGTTCCTTTCAGAAGTGTGTAAAACTGTTTCATTCCAGCTCTGTGTTTGGTCAGAGTCTGAGCCAATGGTAGTCAGGCTGATGCTTTCCACATTTTGAAATAACAGGTTGTACCCAAATAGCCACCCTTTGCCTTGATGACAGGGCAAAGTATTGACACGTTGTTTTGAATTGAGAAACGAGCTTAAAGTTTTCTTTACTGAACATCATTTTCACTTGTCTGACCGCTTGATGATGATGAGTTTCTCACACGACTGGCCTGTCTGGGGGATGTTTTGTCTCACACGACTGGCCTATCTGGGTGATGTTTTTTCTCACACGACTGGCCTGTCTGGGTGATGTTTTGTCTCACACGACTGGCCTATCTGGGTGATGTTTTGTCTCACACGACTGGCCTGTCTGGGGGATGTTTTGTCTCACACGACTGGCCTGTCTGGGTGATGTTTTGTCTCACACGACTGGCCTGTCTGGGGGATGTTTTGTCTCACACGACTGGCCTATCTGGGTGATGTTTTGTCTCACACGACTGGCCTATCTGGGTGATGTTTTGTCTCACACGACTGGCCTATCTGGGGGATGTTTTGTCTCACACGACTGGCCTGTCTGGGTGATGTTTTGTCTCACACGACTGGCCTGTCTGGGTGATGTTTTGTCTCACACGACTGGCCTGTCTGGGTGATGTTTTTTCTCACACGACTGGCCTATCTGGGGGATGTTTTGTCTCACACGACTGGCCTGTCTGGGTGATGTTTTGTCTCACACGACTGGCCTATCTGGGTGATGTTTTGTCTCACACGACTGGCCTGTCTGGGTGATGTTTTTTCTCACACGACTGGCCTATCTGGGGGATGTTTTGTCTCACACGACTGGCCTGTCTGGGTGATGTTTTTTCTCACACGACTGGCCTATCTGGGGGATGTTTTGTCTCACACGACTGGCCTGTCTGGGTGATGTTTTGTCTCACACGACTGGCCTATCTGGGTGATGTTTTGTCTCACACGACTGGCCTGTCTGGGGGATGTTTTTTCTCACACGACTGGCCTATCTGGGGGATGTTTTGTCTCACACGACTGGCCTATCTGGGTGATGTTTTGTCTCACACGACTGGCCTGTCTGGGTGATGTTTTTTCTCGACTGAATGATCTGAATCTAGGATTACAGGGACTTTCCGCAACTATATTCAATGTGTGAGACAAAATTGAGGCTATGATGAAGAAGTTGGAGCTCTTCTCTGTCTGCATTAACAAGGACAACACACAGGTCTTTCCATCATTGTTTGATTTTTTGTGTGAAAATGAACTCAAGCTTACGGACAATGTCAAATGTGATATAGGAAGCACCTGAGTGAGTTGGGTACTGTCCCAAAACAGATGACACAAACAACTGGATTTGATATCCCTTTCATGCCCTGCCTCCAGTCCACTTACCATATCTGAACAAGAGAGCCTCATCGAAATTGCAACAAGCGGTTCTGTGAAATTTTTATTTCATCAGAAGGGACTGACAGATTTTTGGATTGGGCTGCTCTTAGAGTATCCTGCCTTGGCAAATCCCGTGGTTAAGACACTGATGCCCTTTGCAACCACGTACCTATGTGAGAGTGGATTCTCGGCCCTCACTAGCATGAAAACTAAATACAGGCACAGACTGTGTGGAATATGATTTAAGACTGAGACTCTCTCCAATACAACCCAACATGTTGAGTCATTGCCCATTTTTGATGAACAAATACAGTTTTATATAGAAGATGGTTAAATAAAGAGCAAAATTGTTGATTATTATTATTATATTATTATTTGTGCCCTGGTCCTATAAGAGCTCTTTGTCACTTCCCACGAGCTTTGTAAAAAAACAGCATTTGAGAGTGTGCTGACCCTGGTGCTAGAGGGGGGTACGCAGCTGGAGGTTGAATGTTTGAAGGGGTACGGGACTATAAACATTTTGGGAACCACTGCCTTAGGGCATCCTTCCTCACATGATTGGCTGACTCATGGCATGCTTCCTCACACGATTGGCTGGCTCAGGGCATGCTTCCTCACACGATTGGCTGGCTCAGGGCATGCTTCCTCACATGATTGGCTGGCTCAGGGCATGCTTCCTCACATGATTAGCTGGCTCAGGGCATGCTTCTTCACACGATTAGCTGGCTCAGGGCATGCTTCCTCACATGATTGGCTGACTCATGGCATGCTTCCTCACACGATTGGCTGGCTCAGGGCATGCTTCTTCACACGATTAGCTGGCTCAGGGCATGCTTCTTCACACGATTAGCTGGCTCAGGGCATGCTTCTTCACACGATTAGCTGGCTCAGGGCATGCTTCCTCACATGATTGGCTGACTCATGGCATGCTTCCTCACACGATTGGCTGGCTCAGGGCATGCTTCTTCACACGATTAGCTGGCTCAGGGCATGCTTCTTCACACGATTAGCTGGCTCAGGGCATGCTTCTTCACACGATTAGCTGGCTCAGGGCATGCTTCCTCACATGATTGGCTGACTCATGGCATGCTTCCTCACACAATTGGCTGGCTCAGGGCATGCTTCTTCACACGATTAGCTGGCTCAGGGCATGCTTCCTCAAGAGCAGTACAGATTTAGGATCTTAATTTGATTACTATTTTGTATCTGAGAATGTTCCTGCACGGCAGGAAAGGCAAACTTGTAGTGTAGGGTTAGGGTTAGGGTTAGGGTTAGGGTTAGGGTTAGGGTCAGGGTTCACCCTATTTTGTCGCTGAGAATGTTCCTGCACGGCAGGAAAGGCCAGCTTGTAGTGTATTCAGGGTTTTAAAAAGGTTCTAAAGTTTGTCATTTCCACGTTAAAATGTAAGACTTGATTTGCCCTGATGAAACATGTTTTAATGCCTTCATAAAAATACCCATTAATTATAATCCACACAATAATTCACATTTCTTGTTGCTGCAGGATTTGTTTCCTGTTATAGCAAACTGTCTGGAATGAAGATCCTACATCTGCAGTGTCCTGGATGCACACTGACCCCTGCTCTCTCTCCATCCTACAATCTGAGATAATAGTTACTATTCCACTTGGTCAGGTGGTTGGGTCAGGGTGATCTGGGAGGGTTGACACCGTTAGTTATATAATACATGTGTTTCTTTAACATGCAGAATATGGTGCTGGTTTGTTACTCTCAATGACTAACCAATCATCTTGAGATTGAACTAATAACCAACCTATCAGATATGGGCTGCTTGAACTACTAACCAACCTATCAGAAATGGGCTGCCAATAAGAATAGAAGTTACGTTGTCAAAATACAGAATATCACAGGCACCATAAACTACCATGAAAGAAAAACAACAGTAGCAAGACCTTGTACGGATGAGGAAATACATTTGATTTGGATAGTATGTTTTGGAAAAAGGGATATAAGGATGAATCTTGTACGAGAGAAAGAAATGAAGAATCCCAGTTGAGAGAGGGTAGAGAGAGAGAGAGGGAGAGAGATAAATAGAGAGAAAGAGAAAGGAGAGAGATACATAGATTTGAAATGAGAGAAAGAGTGAGAGAAAAGAGCAAGAGAGAGAGAGGGGGAGAGAGAGGAATCAAGCAGAGTGAGCCTCCTTCTGCAGCTTGGCTGGGCTCTGCTCTGGGAGAGAGGGAGGGAGGGAGTCAGTCAGGAGACATGCCTTCTGGCAGGAATCTAGCTGTAGAGCTGTAGAAGAGACAGCTGTGTTTGGTGGAGGTATTTTTAAACACATCAATGCTGCTCCAATCCCCTCGCCTCTGCCCTCCTATTTATAGCTGGGGCCGGCCATTGTTCTATTTCTGTCACCTGTGGGCCACGCTGTTGTTAATTCACATGCAAATGAAGCTTGCACCCTCTCCGGCTCAAGCATTACTTTCCTGTGAGAGGTTGACGGATAAACAGTGCCCGGCTTAGCTCATCTCTGACTAGTACACCCCCCACTGGAAGGTTGAAACACAGGCAGGCTCACTCTCACCACTCAGACATTACTGAGAGAGGAACAGAGAGGAGAAGACAGACAGATGAGAGAGAGAGACAACAGAGAGAGAGAGACAACAGAGAGAGAGAGAGATCAGAGGGAATAAGAGCAGGGTAGTAGCTCAGTGTCACACCAAGAGAAGAGAATCAGACTGCCAGTCATCTTCTAACTCTGTCTGAACAGGGACTTCTTGACTGAAGCTCTGTGTTCTATGGTGCTGTGTAGTCACAGTATAGTGGGGAAAGCCTCACAGAGGGAGTGTGTGGTGTGGTTATTGTATTGCGTTTCAGCACAGCAAGAGAGAGAGAGTTTCCTCAGAGGAAAAGGAGGTCTCCGTACGCCGTCGTGGTCGTTCCCCTGAGTGCACTGCTGTGAGAGGGTTGGCTCTTTAGGGACAGGAAGAGCAGGACTTGCGATGCGACCTGAGCGCTGAGTGGAGTATGCTGCAGACAATTTACGAGAGCGAGTCAAATTTCTCCACCACAACAAACAAGCTCGTTGTCCACCAGCGACTCTTGGACCAGCAGAAGATGCACAACGTTAACTCAGGTGACCAGACCCACCATGCTCTCTCTCCGCTCCTAAAGGGATAGCCTCTCTTTCTCTTTTTCCTCTGGATTTTTACAGCACTCTTATCCTCTCTCTCTGTTTTTCTTCATCTGGCGGTCTGCCGCTCTCTCTCCTTATTTCCCTCTCTCTCTCTCTCTCTCTTTTTCTCTCTCTCTCACTCCCTACCTCCCTCTCCCTCGGTTTCATTCTCTCAACTCTCCGGTCTCTCCCAGTCAGTCTCTATCTGTCTGCCTCTGTGAAAGGAGGGCTCCAAACTTCTCAGCACAGCAACGCGTTATGATCAGGCACTGCTTTCTGTATCCAGGTATTTACATGTGTGATATTATCCTGCATGGTTTTACAGTGTGCAGTGCTTCTGGATGGGCAGTTCCTCCTTGCATTCTGTTACTGTCATTGTTTCTCTGTTTGCTTGTGTCTGAAAGGAGTAAAACAAACATGTTTAAAACTGTCTGTATAGTGAGTGTTAGTAAATACACATAGTTTTATCATTGTGTGGAAATGGACTGAGTGCTCAGTTTGGATTTGTTTTGGTGCATATTAATAGCACTGTGCTTTTTACAGTCATTGTCACCACAAACATGAAAGGGATGTTGTGTTTGGAAGGGATGTTGTGTTTGGAAGGGATGTTGTGTTTGGAAGGGATGTTGTGTTTGGAAGGGATGTTGTGTTTGGAAGGGATGTTGTGTTTGGAAGGGATGTTGTGTTTGAAAGGGATGTTGTGTTTGGAAGGGATGTTGTGTTTGGAAGGGATGTTGTGTTTGGAAGGGATGTTGTGTTTGAAAGGGATGTTGTGTTTGGAAGGGATGTTGTGTTTGGAAGGGATGTTGTGTTTGGAAGGGATGTTGTGTTTGGAAGGGATGTTGTGTTTGAAAGGGATGTTGTGTTTGGAAGGGATGTTGTGTTTGGAAGGGATGTTGTTTATGGAAGGGATGTTGTGTTTGGAAGGGATGTTGTGTTTGGAAGGGATGTTGTGTTTGGAAGGGATGTTGTGTTTGGAAGGGATGTTGTGGAAGGGATGTTGTGTTTGGAAGGGATGTTGTGTTTGGAAGGGATGTTGTGTTTGGAAGGGATGTTGTGTTTGGAAGGGATTTGTGTTTGGAAGGGAGGCTTCCATGTCAGGCTTCACTTTTTGGGGTATAATAACAGTAGCAGGAAATGCCAAGGTAAAAATACAGACATTACAAGGCAAAGGGAAATGAAGATCAAAAGATTATCTCTGCGTCTCTGTGGATGTTCACCAAACACAATGACATTCTACTCCTGACCTGAGAAATGCATCTCAGGGTTCAAACGAATCTGACATCATTCTGAGTAATGTCGGATTACGGTATTCACTCAATGTGAGTCACTCTGTTATTCTCTGCCTTTTGGACTTGTGGTAGTTCAGAACATTCACTGGGCTGTTGTCATCTAATGGGACCAGCATTGTATTATGGGAAAGCACACACACTACAGTAAATGTCAGGAGTTTTGGTGGGCAGCATTGTTATGACAATACACAGATTGAGTCATGTACTGCGTATTGTGGGCAGAGAGTTGTATACAGGAAATGAATATTATGGCTATTGATTTCTCAATAACTTGTGAACATCAGAGATAAACGCTTAAGTGATTCATTTCACACATCCTCACATTGATCACCAAGGATACCACATGCTCTGTGGACATGACTCTTATAGTGTGTTTCTGTAAACTCAGTGTATTTCTCCTCATACGCATTGTACTGTTGTCTGTTGTAGAACTATATTTAACCACCAGTACAATATATTAACTACAGGAAAAACACATATCAACTTAATTAACCACAGAACAAAAACATATCTACTTAATTAACTACAGAACAGACACGTCTCTACTTCATTAACTACAGGACAAACACATCTCTACTTAATTAACCACAGACCATACACATCTCTACTTAATTAACTACAGGAACAACACATCTCTACTTCATTAACTACAGACCATACACATCTCTACTTAATTAACTACAGGACCAACACATCTCTACTTCATTAACCACAGACCATACACATCTCTACTTAATTAACTACAGGACCAACACATCTCTACTTCATTAACCACAGACCATACACATCTCTACTTAATTAACTACAGGACCAACACATCTCTACTTCATTAACTACAGGACCAACACGTCTCTACTTCATTAACTACAGGACAAACACATCTCTACTTAATTAACCACAGACCATACACATCTCTACTTAATTAACTACAGGACCAACACATCTCTACTTCATTAACTACAGGACAAACACATATCTACTTAATTAACCACAGACCATACACATCTCTACTTCATTAACTACAGGACCAACACATCTCTACTTCATTAACTACAGGACAAACACATATCTACTTAATTAACCACAGACCATACACATCTCTACTTCATTAACTACAGGACCAACACATCTCTACTTCATTAACTACAGGACAAACACATATCTACTTAATTAACCACAGACCATACACATCTCTACTTAATTAACTACAGGACCAACACATCTCTACTTCATTAACCACAGACCATACACATCTCTACTTAATTAACTACAGGACCAACACATCTCTACTTCATTAACTACAGGACAAACACATATCTACTTAATTAACCACAGACCATACACATCTCTACTTAATTAACTACAGGACCAACACATCTCTACTTCATTAACTACAGGACAAACACATATCTACTTAATTAACTACAGGACCAACACGTCTCTACTTCATTAACTACAGGACAAACACATCTCTACTTAATTAACTACAGGACCAACACGTCTCTACTTCATTAACTACAGGACAAACACATCTCTACTTAATTAACCACAGACCATACACATCTCTACTTAATTAACTACAGGACCAACACATCTCTACTTCATTAACTACAGGACAAACACATATCTACTTAATTAACCACAGACCATACACATCTCTACTTCATTAACTACAGGACCAACACATCTCTACTTCATTAACTACAGGACAAACACATATCTACTTAATTAACCACAGACCATACACATCTCTACTTCATTAACTACAGGACCAACACATCTCTACTCATTAACTACAGGACCAACACATCTCTACTTAATTAACTACAGGACCAACACATCTCTACTTCATTAACTACAGGACAAACACATATCTACTTAATTAACCACAGAACATACACATCTCTACTTCATTAACTACAGGACAAACACATATCTACTTAATTAACTACAGGACCAACACATCTCTACTTCATTAACTACAGGACAAACACATCTCTACTTAATTAACTACAGGACCAACACATCTCTACTTCATTAACTACAGGACCAACACATCTCTACTTAATTAACTACAGGACCAACACATCTCTACTTCATTAACTACAGGACCAACACATCTCTACTTCATTAACTACAGGACAAACACATATCTACTTAATTAACTACAGGACCAACACATCTCTACTTCATTAACTACAGGACAAACACATATCTACTTAATTAACCACAGACCATACACATCTCTACTTAATTAACTACAGGACCAACACATCTCTACTTCATAACTACAGGACAAACACATATCTACTTAATTAACCACAGAACATACACATCTATACTTAATTAACTACAGGACCAACACATCTCTACTCATTAACTACATACTGCATTTTTATTCTATTCTGCTCTGTTCGATTATATTCTATTATAGTATGTCTCTATTCTGTCCTATTTTATTCTGCTCTGTTATATTATATTCTATCCTATTCTATCCTGCTCTGTTCTATTATGTCTCTTCTCTGTCCTATTCTATTCTGCTCTGTTCTATTCTATTCTGTCCTATTCTATTCGGCTCTGTTCTGCTCTATTCTATTCTGTCCTATTCTGTTCTATTCTATTCTGTCCTATTCTGTTCTGCTTTGTTCTATTATGTTCTAATCTGTCCTATTCTATTCTGGTCTGTTTGATTCTTTTGTATTCTATTCTGATCTGTTCTATTCTGCTCTGTTCTATGATATTATATTGTATTCTGTCCTATATTGTATTCTGTTCTGCTCTGTTCGATTATGTTCTATTCTGTCATATTCTGTTCTGTTCTGCTCTGTTCAATTCTGTTGTATTCTATTCTACTCTGTTCTATTCTGCTCTGTTCTATTCTGCTCTGTTTTCTTCTATTCTGTTGTATTGTATCCTGTAGACAAGCTGAAAGGTAGTACAGTACATGATCCATGGTAGTCAGCAGAACAAGAAGAGCAGAAGTGTGAATAAGGCTCTAGCATGACACATTCTATCTCCTCTGCTCTGTCAATAGAACACCAGGTCAATCCCAACATCCATTGCTGCTTTTCTCTCTCCTTCAAGCCAAGCATTTCAGCTCTTCTTGTTCTTCTTCTTCTTCTCGCAGAACATTATCTGCCAAACAACAAGATATTTTAAGTGCCTGAATTTCAGGCTTCTTGCTTATTCTGTGGGTCAGCTATTCTTAGGTGTGTTATTCTGGGCTTATGGCATTAGCCAGCTAAGATTAGGCTCCTTGCTGTCTTTATCACTCCATCTCAGCAGCCAGCAGCACACCCCTGATATAACAGTGCTTTTGGAAGGAGAGATATACTTCATTTATCATTTACCTATTAAGTGTGTGTGTGTGTGTGTGTGTGTGTGTGTGTGTGTGTGTGTGTGTGTGTGTGTGTGTGTGTGTGTGTGTGCGTGTGCGTGTGTGTGTGCCTGTCTCTTATTCTGGTTTCACTTGTTGACGATTATATTTTCGGTTCTAAAAATAACCTTGTCACATGCCTTTTATGACGGCTGCATGGGAGGCAGGGAGGCACCACAGTGACTGCTGCACAGCACACAGGTCTGTTCTGTTGGACTAAGACCATGGAGACAGTGTAAACAGGGTAGACAGCGTAGACAGGGTAAACAGGGAAGACAGGGTAGACAGGGTAAACAGGGCAGACAGGGTAAACAGGGTAGACAGGGTAGACAGCATAAACAGGGTAGACAGGGTAAACAGGGTAGACAGTGTAAACAGGGTAGACAGCGTAAACAGGGTAGACAGCGTAAACAGGGTAGACAGGGAAGACAGGGTAGACAGCTTAGACAGCTTAAACAGCGTAAACAGGGTAGACAGCGTTAACAGGGTAGACAGCGTAAACAGGGTAGACAGCATAAACAGGGCAGACAGGGAAGACAGGGTAAACAGGGCAGACAGGGTAAACAGGGCAGACAGGGTAGACAGGGCAGACAGGGTAGACAGGGTAAACAGGGCAGACAGGGTAAACAGGGCAGACAGGGTAGACAGGGCAGACAGGGAAAAACAGGGTAGACAGGGTAAACAGGGAAGACAGGGTAGACAGGGTAAACAGGGAAGACAGGGTAAACAGGGTAAACAGGGTAGACAGGGTAGACAGCGTAAACAGGGTAGACAGGGTAAACAGGGTAGACAGTGTAAACAGGGTAGACAGCGTAAACAGGGTAGACAGCGTAAACAGGGCAGACAGGGAAGACAGGGTAAACAGGGCAGACAGGGTAAACAGGGCAGACAGGGCAGACAGGGTAGACAGGGTAAACAGGGCAGACAGGGTAAACAGGGCAGACAGGATAGACAGGGCAGACAGGGCAAAACAGGGTAGACAGGGAAAAACAGGGTAGACAGGGAAAACAGGGTAGACAGGGTAAACAGAAGTTGTTAGGAATTTGACCTCGTGAAGCTCACATACAGAAAGATACACATACATTCATTTCCTGACAGTACTCATGTCAGACATAACATCTGAAACCATCTAAAATGGTGTGTTATGAGTGGGTTTATAATCACATCCAATGGTGATGAAGCTGTCCTTGCAACTATCTGGAGAACCAGCATTCATAAAGGTTTCTGTCCACAGAGCTCTTCGTGAATTCACACTTCACTTAATAAAACTCTCATCTCTCCCGCTTTCATGTTGAAGAAGCTCAATGAATTCAGAGGGAGGAAGACAACATGTCTTTGTGATTTTAATGAGATGAGCCATGTAGCAGTGACATCAACATGTTCTAACGTGACCAAAACAAAGTGCTCAGACACAAAGGCTTTTTGAAAAAGAGAAAATGCCTAATTAGTTAACTGAATGTAATGTCAGGAAGTGGGATTGTTGAGAATAATAAAACAAACAACAACACTGTGTTTATAATGCCCTATAATATGACCATGGCCTCTCCTTTGTCTGCTGCTCTCTCTACCGTTATATTCATTTCAATCATCTGCTGCTTAACAAAGACTGTCATTGGTGAATTAGATTTGTATATTGCATTACAGTTACTCTGTACCCCTTCTGCAATACAAATATGTAACAAGATGTTCCTCTTGAACTGTTAAATAATAGTTGAACATTCCAAATATACGGTTTGAAAATGAATAATAGCAAGACTACGATAAGCATAGTCGAGGTATCAAGCAATTATTTCTTCACTCTAATAATTTGATACAAATTTGATGAAATTTAGAGGAACATAATATTAGAGGACCAGCTGTTGTTGCGTAATTTCTAATGCACAACGGCCTATCAGAGTGTCTGTATGGTGTGAAGCTCTGTTGAGTTGCTGTGAATGTGCTGGGCCCACATCCTTCCATCACTGGGCTGATGCTTGGACCTGTACAAGGAAAAAGACAGGCTTCGCAGGGCATCCTGGGGAGGTAGTAAAGTGCTATTCAAATGTGAAACGTACAGTTCTCTCTCTGTCTGCCACCGTTATGTACATTATCTTGACTGGGTTGCTATGTTACTGTACATTACAGAACGGTAGGGATTTTGGGAGGTGACAGAGTCCTATAGACTGTATAAAGCAGTGCCTCATGGTTGGACAGTTTCATTACATTAATGGGCTATTTCTGGATTTTCACCAGTCAGATTAATTTGTGGATACCGTTTTTATTAGTGCAATTGCTAACTAGCATGCTTGCAGATAACCATAGACTTCCAGTCATTGTGCTAACACTAGTTAGCATTGGCTGAAGAGACTACCTCTAACTTCCTTCATACTGGACACGGAGACACACTACAGAGTTCATCTGACTCTTGGGAAGGAGATAAAGGGCCTCATTGCCAAAATCCCCAAGTATCCCTTTAAGGACATACACATTAAACTCTATGGTGAATGACCAGGGTTTGAGTGGTTCGGGTTGTGGCTCGGCAGCGGCTCGGCTCCTTTTGTTAGCGTTAGATGATAGCTTGCAAGCCACAGCTCTGTTTGAGCTGCGAAGACGAGTCTGACCGCCTGGGACTTAAAAATAAAGCTCTGTTTCCTGCTTTAGACGTGCCAGCTGCCCCAAAATAACAAGGCACTTAATGAGAGATCCAGCACCACACAGCAGACCCAAGCATCAGGCTATTCCTGCCCTGAAACATCTTCTGCATCTCCCAGTTTCTATTTATACAAGGCCAGTTAGAAAGAGCTCTGAGAGCTTGGTTGAATGTCACTATGTTTTTGGAAAGCAGGAAAAAGTATTGTTTGGGATTGTTGGATTCACTATATTGCACTGTATTTATAATTAAGTGTCAGTTGTTGTGATCTATTTTTTTGTTTGTTGATGTCTTTTCACTTATATTCAGATCATTTTGGATTGTTGGATTGTAAGTGTTATATTATTATTATTATTATTATTATTGGCTTGTTGTTTGTTGCTGTCTTTTAACGAATGTGTCTGTAAGAGCCAAAACATGTCAGGACCCGGTTTCGAACCTGGGTCTCCGGAGTGAGAAACAGTCACTTAACCAACTGAGCCACGAATAGACAGCAGAACCCAGAAGATGAGGCAGACACAGCAGTACTTAAGACGGTGTATTTAATAAAGAAAAAATCCTAAAATACAAAAATGGCAAATCCAAAAGGTGGTAGGTAAAACACAAAAGAACTCAAAAGAAACTCACCAAAAATAAACAAAAACAAAAAACAGAATACCACAAGAACGTCACCCGGAATCGACAAGAGCACACAGAACACTAGGGCAGGGTGCTAACATACAAACACAGAGCACAGAACTGAGGGAAACAAAGGGTTTAAATACAATCAGGGGAAACGAGACACAGGTGCAAACAATAATGGGGATCAAGGGAAAGACACAGGGACAAAAAGCACAATGGGGACATCTACTGACAAAAACCCGGAACAACCCTGGCCAAATCCTGACAAAACAGATGTAGAATCTTATTTGATCGCTCTTTTGTTGCTGAGAATTCTTCTTTGCCAAAGGAAATGCAGATGAGCTTCCTAATTTACATAAATTCACTGAAAACCCTCATTAACACACTGTTATATTAAGATTATTGCACTTTTTATAGTCTTCACAGAGCTCTATAATATTATTATGGTCTATACAGAGATTTCTAATATTATTATGGTTTTCACAGCTCTATAATATTATTATAGTCTTCACAGAGCTCTATAATATTATTATAGTCTTCACAGAGCTCTATAATTTTATTATAGTCTTCACAGAGCTCTATAATATTATTATAGTCTTCACAGAGCTCTATAATATTATTATAGTCTTCACAGAGCTCTATAATATTATTATGGTTTTCAAAGAGCTCTATAATTTTATTATAGTCTTCACAGAGCTCTATAATATTATTATGGTTTTCAAAGAGCACTATAATTTTATTATAGTCTTCACAGAGCTCTATAATATTATGGTTTTCACAGAGATCTATAATATTATTATGGTTTTCACAGAGCTCTATAATATTATTATGGTCTATACAGAGCTCTATAATATTATTATGGTCTATACAGAGATCTATAATATTATTATGGTCTATACAGAGCTCTATAACATTATTATGGTCTATACAGAGATCTATAATATTATTATGGTCTATACAGAGATCTATAATATTATTATGGTCTATAAGGAGATCTATAATAATATTATGGTCTATACAGAGATCTATAATATTATTATGGTCTATACAGAGATCTATAATATTATTATGGTCTATACAGAGATCTATAATGTTATTATGGTCTATACAGAGCTCTATAATATTATTATGGTCTTCACAGAGATCTATAATATTATTATGGTTTTCAAAAAGCTCTATAATTTTATTATAGTCTTCACAGAGATCTATAATATTATTATAGTCTTCACAGAGAACTATAATAATATTATGGTCTTCACAAAGTGTTGCTATGAGTAAGCAGTCAAGCAAAGTACCATCAGAAAGATGAATAACCTAATAATTAACCTTGTGGTGATATGTCTACTTAGTGTCATAGTGTCGGCCACAGTCTCATCTCCATTCAGAATGATACATTAAACACTATGGGCCAGTTTCTCGGACACTGATTAATTAAGACAATACTATATATATAAAGGTATGTGGACACCCCTTCAAATTAGTGGATTTGGCTATTTCAGCCACATCCGTTGCTGACAGCACACAGCCATGCAATCGTCATATGATGCCACCTTTTCAACAAGTCAATTCATCAAATTTATGCACTGCTAGAGCTGCCCCAGTCAACTGTAAGTGCTGTTATTGTGAAGTGGAAACGTCTAGGAGCAACAACGGCTCAGTCGCAAAGTGGTAGGCCACACAAGCTCACAGAAAGGGACCTCCGAGTGCTGAAGCGCACAAAAATCGTCTGTCCTCGGTTGCAACACTCACCACCCAGTTCCAAACTGCCTCTTGAAGAAAACGTCAGCACAAGAACTGTTCGTCAGGAGCTTCACTAAATGGGTTTCCATAGCCGAGCAGTGGCACACAAGCCTAAAATCAACATGCGCAATGCCAAGCGTTGGCTGGAGTGGTGTAAAGCTCGCCACCATTGGACTCTGGAGCCGTGGAAATGTATTTTCTGGCGTGATGAATCACGCTTCACCATCTGGCAGTCCAACGGACGAATCTGGGTTTGACGGATGCCAGGAGAACACTACCTGCCCCGACTGTAAAGTTTGGAGGAGGAAGAATAATGATCTGAGGCTGATATTTCATGGTTTGGGCTTGGCCCCTTAGTTCCAGTAAAGGAGAACTTTGTGGCAACAGTTTGGGGAAGGTCCTTTCCTGTTCCAGTGTGGGAGAACTTTGTGGCAACAGTTTGGGGAAGGCCCTTTCCTGTTCCAGTGTGGGAGACCTTTGTGGCAACAGTTTGGGGAAGGTCCTTTCCTGTTCCAGTGTGGGAGAACTTTGTGGCAACAGTTTGGGGAAGGCCCTTTCCTGTTCCAGTGTGGGAGAACTTTGTGGCAACAGTTTGGGGAAGGTCCTTTCCTGTTCCAGTGTGGGAGAACTTTGTGGCAACAGTTTGGGGAAGGCCCTTTCCTGTTCCAGTGTGGGAGAACTTTGTGGCAACAGTTTGGGAAGGTCCTTTCCTGTTCCAGTAAAGGGAAAACTTTGTGGCAACAGTTTGGGGAAGGTCCTTTCCTGTTCCAGTGTGGGAGAACTTTGTGGCAACAGTTTGGGGAAGGTCCTTTCCTGTTCCAGTGTGGGAGAACTTTGTGGCAACAGTTTGGGGAAGGTCCTTTCCTGTTCCAGTGTGGGAGAACTTTGTGGCAACAGTTTGGGAAGGCCCTTTCCTGTTCCAGTGAAGGGAGAACTTTGTGGCAACAGTTTGGGGAAGGTCCTTTCCTGTTCCAGTGTGGGAGAACTTTGTGGCAACAGTTTGGGGGAGGTCCTTTCCTGTTCCAGTGAAGGGAGAACTTTGTGGCAACAGTTTGGGAAGGTCCTTTCCTGTTCCAGTGAAGGGAGAACTTTGTGGCAACAGTTTGGGGAAGGTCCTTTCCTGTTCCAGTGTGGGAGAACTTTGTGGCAACAGTTTGGGGAAGGTCCTTTCCTGTTCCAGTGTGGGAGAACTTTGTGGCAACAGTTTGGGGAAGGTCCTTTCCTGTTCCAGTAAAGGGAAAACTTTGTGGCAACAGTTTGGGGAAGGTCCTTTCCTGTTCCAGTGTGGGAGAACTTTGTGGCAACAGTTTGGGGAAGGTCCTTTCCTGTTCCAGTGAAGGGAGAACTTTGTGGCAACAGTTTGGGGAAGGTCCTTTCCTGTTCCAGTGTGGGAGAACTTTGTGGCAACAGTTTGGGGAAGGTCCTTTCCTGTTCCAGTGAAGGGAGAACTTTGTGGCAACAGTTTGGGGAAGGTCCTTTCCTGTTCCAGTGTGGGAGAACTTTGTGGCAACAGTTTGGGGAAGGTCCTTTCCTGTTCCAGTGAAGGGAGAACTTTGTGGCAACAGTTTGGGGAAGGTCCTTTCCTGTTCCAGTGTGGGAGAACTTTGTGGCAACAGTTTGGGGAAGGTCCTTTCCTGTTCCAGTGTGGGAGAACTTTGTGGCAACAGTTTGGGAAGGTCCTTTCCTGTTCCAGTGTGGGAGAACTTTGTGGCAACAGTTTGGGGAAGGTCCTTTCCTGTTCCAGTGAAGGGAGAACTTTGTGGCAACAGTTTGGGGAAGGTCCTTTCCTGTTCCAGTGTGGGAGAACTTTACAGGTCTGCTCAGAGCCCTGACTTCAACCACATCCAACACCTTTGGGATGAATTGGAACGTTGACTGTGAGCCAGACCTAATCGCCCAACATCAGTGCCCGACCTCATTAATGCTCTTGTGGCTGAATGGAAGCAAGTTCCCGCAGCAATGTTCCAACATCTAGTAGAAAGCCTTCCCAGAAGAGTGGAGGCTGTTATTGAAGCAAAGGGGGCCATCTCCATATTAATGCCCATGATTTTGGAATGAGATGTCCGACAAGCAGGTGTCCACATACCTTTGGTCATATAGAGTCTGTCAATTTTTTAATTAATGTTTTTGTTGAACCTTTATTTAACTCGGTCAGTCAGTTAAGAACAAATTCCTGTTTTACAATAACGGGCCTACCTCGGCCAAACCCTCCCCTGACCCGGACCACGCTGGGTCAATTGTGTGCCGGCCTGAGATTCAATGATGAGTCTCCATTAAGCATGCTTTTTAGTCCAGGACGAGGCTTCTTCTGTGTCTGGGAAACTGGCCATGTAGCCTATCCATTGACTGCAAATGATGCAGGACAGTAGTATGTAGCTGTAGTATGTAGCTGTAGGATCTAACATGGGCACTGTCTTCTAGCCTATTATCATTATTATTATTATTATTATTAGACAAATAGATGATGGGAAGAGATCCAAGAACACATATCTCACATCACAGACGTCACAACATGTAACACTCTCACCAGTCCAGACGACTTGCCTCTATTCTATTCTCTCTCTCTCTGCTGTGTGGTGGGTGAAGCCTGCTAGTGTGACTCCTCAAGGTAAAAACAGACAGGGACTGTGTCCCACATGGCACCCTATTCCCTATGGGCTCTGGTCAAAAGTAGTGCACTATATAGGAAATGGGCTGCCAATTGGGAAGCAAACACCTGCCATTGCCATGCCAACATCTCAAATGAAGGCTGTGATCGTCACTCCAACTGCCATGAGGGCTAACGAGAGACAGATCTGTTATAGAAATAAACACGTTGGGGACAGGCGGTCACGGAGCTGTGTGGTGGTAGTGTTGGCCCGTGGTGTCAGAGTGGAGGCTAGTGCAGTGGGAGTGCAGCCACTGGTTATGAGTCACCCTATCCCCTGTTGGCAGGGCCCTCGGAGGGGAAGAATTTGGGCATGGGGCAGGGTGCTGCTTGTCTCTCCCTGGTGCTAAAAACAAATTGGACCTGTCATTCATAAATCTCCTTTACCCGCCAGTCCCTGCCGTTGGCGCTTAGTGACACCTCTCCACCAATGAGGAGGCCCCATCACTTCTTTCGCTCAAGGAAAACTGCAGGTGAATTAATATCTAGTAGTAACAGTTTATTGTATCTTCGTCAAAAAGCCAGAGGTTGATTCAGTGCTCCTTCAGGGCATTTAGCTTAAAAACAAAACTCTGTGTTAAATTAAGCAGACAGCCTGACATCCGTGACAGTCTTTCACACATTGTCTATATTAAGACCCAGGCAGCTCAGAAAATCTGTTATATATAGCCGTAGTTACTGCTGCTTCCGTGTTCTCCTCCTGGTATTTGCAGTACATCAACAGCAGATTTCAGTTTCACGTATAACTGTAGGCAGCCACAGATATAACCAGATAGACATTGGTCTATTTTAATGTCGGCGTATGATGCTGGTTAATTCAAAACAGACACGGTGATAATATCTCGGGCAAAGATCTGCCTTCTTTACTATGTGTTCTGTTTAACAGGGTGCTGTGTCTATACAGTCTGCACTTGACCTGAACAACAGATGGCTTATGTTGATAAGAAGTGTAAGGACTAGTTAAAAAAAAATATTTCAACTTAGAAAAATAGTTTAGAAAAATAGTTTTTCCGCCGACTTAAAATGTTGCATCTTACAATGTAACTGTACCTTTGGTCATGTTAACTTTCTAAATGGACGTTACTTAAAGTCTGAAGGTGGCTGGGGCCACTTACCTTTCTGGAACAACTACCATTGTTTAAATGGAAGAATCTGCAGTGGAGAGTAAACCTTGCATTCTCATTCCCTATTCCCTATGCACAGTTTAAGTCGGAAGTTTACATACACCTTCGCCAAATACATTTAAACGCAGTTTTTCATAATTCCTGACGTTTAATCCTAGTAGAAAGTCCCTGTCTTAGGTCAGTTAGGATCAACACTTTATTTTAAGAATGTGAAATGTCAGAATAATAGTAGATAGAATGATTTATTGCAGCTTTTATTTCTTTCATCACATTCCCAGTGGGTCAGAAGTTTACATACACTCAATTAGTATTCGGTAGCATTGCCTTTAAATTGTTTAACTTGGGTCAAAAGTTTCAGGTAGCCTTCCACAAGCTTCCCACAATAAGCTGGGTGAATTTTGGCCCATTACTCCTGACAGAGCTGGTGTAACTGAGTCAGACCTCCTTGCTCGCACACACTTTTTCAATTCTGACCACATATTTTCTATGGGATCGAGGTCAGGGCTTTGTGATGGCCACTCCAATACCTTGACTGTGTTGTCCTTAAGGCATTTTGCCACAACTTTGGAAGTATGCTTGGGGTCATTGTCCATTTGGAAGACCCATTTGCGAACAAGCTTTAACTTCCTGACTGATGTCTTGAGATGTTGCTTCAATATATCCACCTAATTTTCCTACGTCATGATGCCATCTATTTTGTGAAGTTCACCAGTCCCTCCTGCAGCAAAGACATCCCTACAACATGATGCTGCCACCCCCGTGCTTCACGGTTGGAATGGTGATCTTCTGCTTGCAAGTTTCCCCTTTTTTCCTCCAAACATAACGATGATCATTATGTCCAAACAGTTCTATATTTGTTTCATCAGACCAGAGGACATTTCTCCAAAAAGTACGATCTTTGTCCCCATGTGCAGTTGCAAACCACAGTCTGAAATTTGAAATGACTTAAACCTAAGTAAGTGTAAACTTCCGACTTCAACTGTATTTATAGTGCCCTACTTTTGAACAGGGTCGATATGGCTCTGGTCAAAAGTAGTGCACCAAATAGAAATATTGTCAAAGGTGTCCTTTTTCCTCACCTCTTAGAGCTTGGACCCTTTTGAAAAACACACATGAATTTCACTTGTGAACACGTGAAGTTAATGTAATAATGTGAAACCTGTAAAGCAACATGTGATAACCATTTCCTTTCATGTGATAACCATTTCCTTTCATGTGATAACCATTTCCTTTCATGTGATAACCATTTCCTTTCATGTGATAACCATTTCCTTTCATGTGATAACCATT
>NC_088240.1:87805237-87807737 GCF_036934945.1 Oncorhynchus masou masou
TCATCCCTCATTTCCAGTCATGTTCCTCACTCCTCTACTCAAATCAAATCAAATTTTATTTGTCACATACACATGGTTAGCAGATGTTAATGCGAGTGGAATAAATGCTTGTGCTTCTAGTTCCACAATGCAGTAATAACCAACAAGTAATCTAACTAACAATTCCTAATCTACTGTCTTATACACAGTGTAAGGGGATAAAGAATATGTACATAAGGATATATGAATGAGTGATGGTACAGAGTGCATAGGCAAGATACAGTAGATGGTATCGAGTACAGTATATACATGTGAGATGAGTATGTAAACAAAGTGGCATAGTTAAAGTGGCTAGTGATACATGTATTACATAAGGATGCAGTCGATGATATAGAGTACAGTATATAGGTATGCATATGAGATGAATAATGTAGGGTAAGTAACATTATATAAGGTAGCATTGTTTAAAGTGGCTAGTGATATATTTACAACATTTCCCATCAATTCCCATTATTAAAGTGGTGGAGTTGAGTCAGTGTCAGTAGGTAGGCAGCCACTCAATGTTAGTGGTGGCTGTTTAACAGTCTGATGGCCTTGAGATAGAAGCTGTTTTTCAGTCTCTCGGTCCCAGCTGATGCACCTGTACTGGGACCTCGCCTTCTGGATGATAGCGGGGTGAACAGGCAGTGGTTCGGGTGGTAGATGTCCTTGATGATCTTTATGGCCTTCCTGTAACATCGGGTGGTGAGGTGTCCTGAGGGCAGGTAGTTTGCCCTCGATGATGCGTTGTGCAGACCTCACTACCCTCTGGAGAGCCTTACGGTTGAGGGAGGAGCAGTTGCCGTACCAGGCGGTGATACAGCCCGCAGGATGCTCTCGGACAGCTGCCTCTGTAGAAGTTTGTGAGTGCTTTTGGTGACAAGTCAATTCTTTCAGCCTCCTGAGGTTGAAAGGCGCTGCTGCACCTTCTTCACGATGCTGTCTGTGTGATTGGACCAATTCAGTTTGTCTGTGATGTGTATGCCGAGGAACTTAAAACTTGCTACTCTTTCCACTACTGTTCCATCGATGTGGATAGGGGGGTGCTCCCTCTGCTGTTTCCTGAAGTCCACAATCATCTCCTTTGTTTTGTTGACGTTGAGTGTGAGGTTATTTTCCTGACACCACACTCCGAGGGCCCTCACCTCCTCCCTGTAGGCCGTCTCGTCATTGTTGGTAATCAAGCCTACCACTGTTGTGTCGTCCGCAAACTTGATGATTGAGTTGGAGGCGTGCGTGGCCACGCAGTCGTGGGTGAACAGGGAGTACAGGAGAGGGCTCAGAACGCACCCTTGTGGGGCCCCAGTGTTGAGGATCAGCGGGAGGAGATGTTGTTACCTACCCTCACCACCTACTCCAATGTTCCCCACACAACATCACCTGCAGCTGGAGCCACACTGACAGAGAGAGGGTCAGAGCAGTCCTTACAGACAGACCACGACATTTCTCCTACAACAGCTTCTCTTTATAAATGAGTGGGCAGTGCTGTACTGTTGTATAGCCTAGTTGGGGAATGTTCATACTCCCCATTGCACTTACCGGGGGAGTAGCCTTGCGCCACAGATGGGCTCTCAGTCACTCAGACAGGCTGCAGCTGAGAGGTGGGATGGGGGACTGGGGCTGGGGGACCTGGCTGGCTGGGGTTTTAGCCTGGGTTACGTCCCAAATGGCACCCTATTCCCCGGGCCTGGTCATAAGCAGTGTTTTATAAAGAATTGGGTGCCATTTGGGATGCAACCTAAGCCTCCCTCTATTTGTTTCCATTTCCTGTCCCAGTGCATGTTGGGCCATGAATCATTCATGTCTCATCCTGTATGGATGAGAAATGGAAGAAATTAAAGAGGCTGTCAGAAGTGTTTATGTTAGATTAATGTTGTGTGTTTTTTGTGGGGTTTTTCTTGTTCTGTAATATATATTTTTTTTAAAGGTAAAGGAAGGTATTTTTTTGTTTGTTTAATTTTAAACTATAATTTGACTTCAACTTTATTTGACAAACAATGTCTGCTATGTCACTGTATTTTCATATACTTTTGTGTATTTTAACTCTGAAAGGCTTTTTCTAAATAAAATGTCAGTATACATGTGAAATTGTAAAAAAATAGAACAACAAACCTTTCAATGACGTGCGCCCCATAAATAGACCGGTGGCCGACCCATGTGGAGCTTGCTGTTTACGTTGCCCAGTCAGCAGCAAAGAGGCTCAATGTGTAGCAAGTGTGTAGCAGAGTTCACTAATGCAATGCAACTTGGAATAAAATGACGGAATTAAAAGTTTGTGAAATGAACAGGAGTAGGCTACAACAAGCAATCAACAGGTAGGCTGTTGATTTACCTGAATGGAGTTGTGGTTTATATGAATGGGGTTGTGGTTTATGTGAATGGGGTTGTGTTTTATATGAATGGGGTTGGATTTACTGAATGGGGTTGTGGTTTATTTGAATGGGGTTGGATTTTACTGAATGGGGTTGTGGTTTATCCGAAT
>NC_088240.1:87812737-87922737 GCF_036934945.1 Oncorhynchus masou masou
AGGTGTAATATTTCATCAAATTAGAGACTTAATATAAACCAGTAGAGGATATGAAACGCTTTATTGAAAGAAGTTCATTATCCAAGTGTTATAAATATGTAATACATGCATTATAAATATTATACTTGTAATATTATTTTATAAATACAAGTTCAATCTGTACTTCAATGCACATCTGTTGTGCATTATAAATACAGAGGAAGAAAGAGGTGATGAGAGATGTAAAAGACAGGAAGGGAAAGAGGTGAGAACAGAGGAACAGGGGAAGACAGCATATGATTAGTGAATCACATTGCTACCCTAATATTCTCTCAGTTCATCACAATTACATAAAAGTGTCTCTAGTGGTGTCTGCAAACCAGCCTATGGCTCCCAGTCGACCTGAATGTGATCTTAAGAGCGGGTTAGGTGGCGATGACAGGACTCGGGGTTGGCATCCTCTCTCACATCAAAACATACCTGCAGTCGAGAGACCGATGGAGAGAGAGAGAGAGAGAGGGAGAGAGAGATAGCATGTTTAAGTCTTGTGTTTTTTAAGTCGCTCTGGATAAGAGCGTCTGCCAAATGACTTAAATGTTAAATGTTTTATTCTAACACTGTCAGTCATCATAATCATCAGGAGGTGAAATGCAAAACTGACTTTGGGGACTACTACATCTCTATCTGTATTTCATTGTAAAGCATCTGTTTAATAATACTTCCTGTTGACCCAACCAAGTGACCTCTCACCTCTGATCATGCTGTGCCCTCTATGTAGCCAGTTCAGATGCGGGAGGGGTTCACCGACACAGCTGATATAACCTAGAGGATTTAGGGAGAAGGGGAAAGAGGGATGAGTGAAGGAGAGAGACTGTTATTGAGAAAATACGGTAGTTAAAGAGACAGTGTTCAAAAGGAAAAACATGCACAGACACACGAGGCCAAACAATACAGAGGAGTTATAGAAATAATGAAGTGTCTTACTATTCTCCATGATTGGCCCTCTTGCCTATTCTCCATGGTTGGCCCTCTTGCCTATTCTCCATGGTTGGCCCTCTTGCCTATTCTCCATGGTTGGCCCTCTTGCCTATTCTCCATGGTTGGCCCTCTTGCCTATTCTCCATGGTTGGCCCTTTGCCTATTCTCCATGGTTGGCCCTCTTGCCTATTCTTTGAAGGTGGAAGGAGCCACAGTTATACACCCGAGCCTGCTTACTGCACAACACCATCCGTCAATCAGATTGATACATGGCTGGGTAGGTGTGGGTTATAAGGTGTCTAATTGTTAAAATTCTTAAAATAGCCTCTTTTGTTTTTGTACGGACATCACACACCCTTACCTAAACAGCACCCTCATCTGAGAAGTAGAAATCAAAGGGAGAGAAACTGGGAAATGAATAACTGCAGTTGACATAGCTAAGTAAATTGAAGAATACTCTTATTGCAATGTGAATGGCTCTTAAAAGAACCTTTGGTTGTGCAGAGTGTAGTCTATGGTGTTGCCAGGGAACAGCAACCTCGTCTAAGAAGTAGGAGGTGCAGATCTCCCGAACATGGATTGCCTCTCTTGCTGCGTTGTTGGACCCATCTTTGAAACATCCTGCAGAACAGCAGGCTTCTCCTCTGGCACACGGTGGCGAGCTGCAGATCCCCTCCTGGTCCTCATGTCTATCCTCAGGAAGTTATGCAGATCACAGGTAGCCTTCACACACCTGAATTCCTCCAGGAGGCAGTCCCAGAGGGCCCTGGTCACCCAACCCTGCACAGTAACTGTAAGCAATCATTTTGAAGGAATCTCCAGTTACAAGGTATCTGTAGGAATATGGAAGACTAATGTAATTATTAGACTTTTACATCACCAGGTCATTGTGGATTACTAAAGTATAATATCCTTTCTAACAAATCATGATAACATTAGATAGATAGATAGATAGATAGATAGATTAGATAGATAGATAGATAGATAGATGCATGTGCACACAGACGTGCATGTGTAGCATGTAACAATAGCAGGATCATATAAAGGATAGCATCACAAATGACATAAATACCACTAGAATATTGATGATGAGTTGATCATTTGAATCACCTGTGCAGTGTTAAGGCAAAAACAAATGTGCCCCTCTGAGTCCCCAGGACCAGGACTGAGAACCACTGCTCTTCATCTGCAGACAGGCTTCATAGATCTCTGTATCTGAGGACAGAAAACCTCACAAGAAACAGACTTCATTCTAGTCAAATTACACCGCACTGAATATTATGTTACTATTATCTCCATCCTCACTTCTCGGGACAGGAACTACGTGTTCTTCACCCTCCTACATGGCTGTCAGCTCGCTACCTACAAATGCATTTGGAGTTTGTTTTTTACAGTGATAAATACATCAAGATAGCTAGCTAATATGAAGTTAGGAACAAACCTGCTATGCTGAAATCTTGACACACAATCAAACATGCTGCCATATGCTGCCAACACGCCCACAAGCAAGCCACTCTGGACGGCCTAAGCGGCACGCAGCAATTTACAGTGTGCCAGTGTACACGAGCCGTTAGTCCTGCTGTCTTAGTTCACTGTACTCTGATCCACCACAAGGGACAAACACACAAAAACATATATTTTAGAATCGATAGCTAGGTTCCCATCCGATTGGTGACAGATTGTCATGCGAATACTCGAAATAAAGAAAATATGCACATTTTTAAATCAGTGTGTGGTTATGTACTTTTTGTCCTTAAATGTTCATGTACCGAATTAAAATCTAAAGTTCAATAGGTTTCCATCACTGTAGCAATAGTTTTGTCACAAAAACAGTTGTGTTAAATAGCAGATGTGCCTCCTCTGGTCTTGGCAGGTGTGTTTCAGCCAACAGCTCACAGATACAGTGAGGGTCGGCTGTGAGGGTATAGTCTAGACTCTACATGATTACATTATTATGGATAAGAGACAGAATATCTTTATTTGGCAAACGGCAGTCAAGCATCAATCATCATGTCAACAGAATAACACCCTCGATATTCATTTGAAATGAGCATCAAGATCACAGTGCACCTTACCAACCTGTGAAGGTTCATCATAACTTATTTCATTTGTAGCCTAATTAACTGCATGGTTTCCCGAGTCGTAGTGGAAGGACCACACACCATATCATCGCGTGACTCCAAGTTTACTTCGATATGATGTTTATTATATCAATATTTTTGCATAAAAGCGTTGCCACTGCCATTTTACGCATTATAAATTATACCAACACAATAAGACCCCTCCATGTCAAACGAACAAATGATCTGTCGGCATTCATAAAATTGTACCGAAACTTCCTGTTCCTTCACAGCTGTCATGATTTGTTTTTATTCACTATTTTATAATGTCTATGGACTTCGCATAAAAGCTGTGGATGGAAACGTGGTTCGTGTAGTGAAAAGTTTTGGCTGAAGTCCATCGACAAGCTCCACTGAATTACTCTTCTGACCATAGAAACATATCAATTCAGCTTGAGAAAGTCTATGCTGTGAGGACAAGGAGATGCTGGTGGTGGGGGTGATTGATGTAGACAGGGGCTGGAGATGAGACTAGGAGACTGGGAGACTAGGGACTCATCAGTGGTGGAAGTGAATGTTCTGTAAGAGGTCTGCCATTGCTTTTCTACCAAACAAATGGGATGACCCCTGGCCTCTTGCCTCATCACTCTGAAGAGAGGAAGACAGGAAGCTGGGAGCTCTAGGTGCAATTTAAATAGAAGGTCAGACACTCTCTCAGGAGTGATTATTTCATTTTTTGAAAAAAAGTTATCCCAGGCCCAGCAATTTACAAGTAGTTTGTAAATGCCCGTAGCTCAACTAAAACATGTGGGTTGTGTGAATTTGTAAGTATGGTATACTGTATATGATACTGAAATAACATCCCAGACCTCAATAATGTCACCTGTAGCAAGCAAGGCCCTCAATCTTTAGCCCTCCAGGTTTTTACATTTTAATACAGACATGGTTGCATCCCAAATGACACCCTATTCCCTATTTAGTCCACTACTTTAGACCAGAGCCCTAGATAGGGAATAGGGTGTTATTTGGAAATTGGAACACAGAAATGAACTATTTTAACAGTGGTGGCAGTCAAGTCTGTGTGGACTATTCCCTAGCTAATACTGCACTGTTTTAGTTAATAGTCAGAGGAAGAGGTGTTTTTCAGCAGCATTGTTGTGTCTGAGACCTCTGAGACAACACAGCAGGAGAGGACACACTCACCGTGGTCAAGAAAAGAAACTGTGGCGTAGGAGGAAGTCGCTGGGACAATGAGCGACAGCCACCCCTTCCTAAAGGCAATCTGATTTCCTGGTCCATTTTTTCTGTTGACCTTTGAAAGTCTATGAATGGAATCCTTGCTGCTTTAAAGGTCATTGAGAAAATGTCAAGTCAAGTTAACTGTTACTTCCAGGGTTTGTACGGTAGACTATCCATCATTAGTTGAGTATATAACAAGTTTAGTCATATTTTTACCTTTTATTTTAATGAATAGAATTGAATAGTATGTATAATATTTAGAATGTTTCAGAATTGAGCAGTTGTTGGAAATACTCAGTCTTCATCCCTATTTAGCTTTCTAACTCTATATTATTCCCAATCTATAATTTTGCGAAATCAAGGACACATTTTGAAATACAGTACTGTTGACTCACTATTTAAAAAGAAGATGGAGAACAAGCGATAAGGATGAGAAATACCATATTTTTGTCGCAGGTAGGTAGCTGACTAGCGCTAGCTGATGATGCTACCTAGCAAACATGTTTATTATTATGGAAGAGAGCATGATCTGTCAATCTGTAGAAATAGTGGATCAATGTTTTCCTACAGAGATGAACACATTGATCAGTGAGATGATCTCGGAGAGGCGGAGCGCCAGCCTCAGTTTTCAGTGGTTCTTTGTGTTTGGCTGCTGGCTACCACTGCTATATTTAGAAAGCCGAGCAATGCAGCCCGCTGAAAGCACAGCATCAGGGACCTGGCTAAAGATAGAACGCTGACCTGTAGGTCAGGATACAATGCAGCTAGGATGCTTTTAAAATGGGCTTTCACATTTAACACAAGAGTAAACACTGAGTGTACAAAACATTAGAAACACCTTCCTAATGTTTTTATTTTTATTTAACCTTTATTTAACCAGGAAATATTGAGTTGCATTTTGCTCTCAGAACAGCCTCAGTTCGTCAGGGCATGGACTCTGCAAGTTTTCGAAAGTGTTCCACAGGGATGCTGGCCCATGTTGACTCCAATGCTTGTGGCAAGTTGTCCTTTGGGTGGTGGTCCATTCTTGATACACAACTGTTGAGCGTGGAAAAACCCAGCAGCTTGCAGTTGTTGACACAAACCAGTGCACCTTCAAAGGCACTTAAATATTTTGTCTTGCCCATTCACCCTCTGAATGTAACACATGCACAATCCATGTGTCAATTGTCTTAAGACTTCCCTTCATTTACACGTATTGAAGTGGATTTAACAATTGACATCAATAAGGGATAATAGCTTTTACCTGGATTCACCTGGTCAGTCTGTGTCATGGAAAGAGCAGGTGTTCTTAATGTTTTGTACACTCAGTGTAGTCTTTCAAATGTAAGATCAGAATAAGGGGAATAGTCTGTTTTATAGATTGATCATAACTATGTTCTAGTATCTGCAGCACTCAGGAGAAGGGTACATTACTGTGTTGTTCTGTTGAATATATACAGTAGGTCTATCTATGTACACGGCAGGGTAGCCTAGTGGTTAGAGGGTTGGACCAGAAGGTTGCAAGTTCAAACCCCCGAGCTGACAAGGTACAAATCTGTCACTCTGCCCTTGAACAGGCAGTTAACCCACTGTTCCTAGGCCGTCATTGAAAATAAGAATTTGTTCTTAACTGACTTGCCTGGTTAAATAAAGGTAAAATAAATAAAACATATATGCATGCATTCACACACACACACATACACTGCACACACACGCAAACACGCACTCTAAAAAAGTAAATTACATACAAAAACCCAAACTGTTATTTTACTTCCACAGGCGCGTCCTAGACTCCCAGGGGTTCCCTTGCATTATTGCATTATAATTAGCTTCATCACCAAACATTGTTTTAAATTGAGGAACCAAACATTACTGCCTTTTAAAAGCTTTTTGTGTGTTATTTGATCCAACATGTAAAGTGCCCTCTGCATCACCCAGAAAGTCCAACAGGAAATACCACAGGACGCCAGACAGGCTAACCTAATAAAAGTGAGAGCGCCCAATCATTAGCCAGGGAAACTCACTCCCATAACGCGTCCAGATGTAAGCTAATTGGGTATAGACATCAAATCAACAGTTCTAATTCCTTTGTGCTTTTATGAGGCCCAGCCGCAAAAGTATGCTAAAGTCAGAGAAAATTGACTTTCTTTCTTTTTTAAAGTGATTTTATCCAATCTTACCCATACACCTCAGTGGGTAGTCTAGGCTAGGGGGCTTTTCCTGGTCTCTCCATGCCGTGGTGAGTCACCGTCAGAGAGCTGATGTAATGTTGCAGGCTCCCGAGGCTCCCAGTTACACTGGTAATTGGTGTGTGGAGGTAATTTCCCAGCAGGGCTGTGTCTCCTCTTAGGGCAGAGGAGGGCCACCAGGAGGGACGGGGGACTGTTACCTCAGAAAGCCCTGTTACCAGGCACCTCCACCTAGGGATGGTCCCTAGTGGTTTAGGGAGGTTGTCACCTGGTCATATTTACATCCTCTGTGACATCCCAGGGTGGCATGATGAAACACTGTTCAAACTGTAACATCCCTGGGTAGCATGATGAAACTCTGTTCAAACTGCAATATCCCTGGGTAGCATGATGAATCTCTGTTCAAACTGTAACATCCCTGGGTAGCATGATGAAACACTGTTCAAACTGTAACATCCCTGGGTAGCATGATGAATCTCTGTTCAAACTGTAACATCCCTGGGTAGCATGATGAAACTCTGTTCAAACTGCAATATCCCTGGGTAGCATGATGAATCTCTGTTCAAACTGTAACATCCCTGGGTAGCATGTTGAAACTCTGTTCAAACTGTAACATCCCTGGGTAGCATGATGAAACTCTGTTCAAACTGTAACATCCCTGGGTAGCATGATGAAACTCTGTTCAAACTGTAACATCCCTGGGTAGCATGATGAAA
The DNA here is from genome assembly GCF_036934945.1 of Oncorhynchus masou masou. NCBI lineage: Eukaryota > Metazoa > Chordata > Actinopteri > Salmoniformes > Salmonidae > Oncorhynchus > Oncorhynchus masou. The sequence continues at coordinate 87,819,881 of NC_088240.1, forward strand.
CTCTGTTCAAACTGTAACATCCCTGGGTAGCATGATGAAACTCTGTTCAAACTGTAACATCCCTGGGAAGCATGATGAAACTCTGTTCAAACTGTAACATCCCTGGGTAGCATGATGAAACTCTGTTCATTCTGTAACATCCCTGGGTAGCATGATGAAACTCTGTTCAAACTGTAACATCCCTGGGTAGCATGATGAAACTCTGTTCAAACTGTAACATCCCAGGGTAGCATGATGAAACTCTGTTCAAACTGTAACATCCCTGGGTAGCATGATGAACTCTGTTCAAACTGTAACATCCCTGGGTAGCATGATGAAACTCTGTTCAAACTGTAACATCCCTGGGTAGCATGATGAAACTCTGTTCAAACTGTAACATCCCTGGGTAGCATGATGAAACTCTGTTCAAACTGTAACATCCCTGGGTAGCATGATGAAACTCTGTTCAAACTGTAACATCCCTGGGTAGCATGATGAAACTCTGTTCAAACTGTAACATCCCTGGGTAGCATGATGAAACTCTGTTCAAACTGTAACATCCCAGGGTAGCATGATGAAACTCTGTTCAAACTGTAACATCCCAGGGTAGCATGATGAAACTCTGTTCAAACTGTAACATCCCTGGGTAGCATGATGAAACTCTGTTCAAACTGTAACATCCCTGGGTAGCATGATGAAACTGTTCAAACTGTAACATCTCTGGGTAGCATGATGAAACTCTGTTCAAACTGTAACATCCCTGGGTAGCATGATGAAACTCTGTTCAAACTGTAACATCCCTGGGTAGCATGATGAAACTCTGTTCAAACTGTAACATCCCTGGGTAGCATGATGAAACTCTGTTCAAACTGTAACGTCCCTGGGTAGCATGATGAAACTCTGTTCAAACTGTAACATCCCTGGGTAGCATGATGAAACTCTGTTCAAACTGTAACATCCCTGGGTAGCATGATGAAACTGTTCAAACTGTAACATCTCTGGGTAGCATGATGAAACTCTGTTCAAACTGTAACATCCCTGGGTAGCATGATGAAACTATGTTCAAACTGTAACATCCCTGGGTAGCATGATGAAACTGTTCAAACTGTAACATCTCTGGGTAGCATGATGAAACTCTGTTCAAACTGTAACATCCCTGGGTAGTATGATAAAACTATGTTCAAACCGTGGACATAAAGATAAATAGACACACATTAAAATGTAGAAATGCTTAATCAAACTGGTCACGGGAGACACATGTACGCATAACACACGTACAAGTAAGCTGATATACCCCCCTCCCTTTGCCTCCAGAACAGCCTGAATTCTTTGTGGCATTAAACATTGCTCAGTTGGTATCAAGGGACCTACCGTGTATCAGACACAACATAAACCGGGATTCGAAACACCAGGCAGTGTTTTTCCACTCCTCTATTGTCCAGTGTTGGTGATCAGTGTTGGTGATTCATATTGATCTTGAATCTTGAGATGATGTAACATCGCTGTGAGATACACTCTCTCTGTCTTACTAATCAATGTGTTTGACATAAGAAAACCTTCTATGTCTGAGATAACAGGACTCTTTGAACTCAGGAAAAACAGGGAATAGAAAAAACAGTTTCTCCTCCCATGGCTCCTCCTACCATCCTCCCATGGCTCCTCCTGCCATCCTCCCATGGCTCCTCCTGCCATCCTCCCATGGCTCCTCCTGCTATCCTCCCATGGCTCCTCCTGCCATCCTCCCATGGTTCCTCCTGCCATCCTCCCATGGTTCCTCCTGCCATCCTCCCATGGCTCCTCCTACCATCCTCCCATGGCTCCTCCTGCCATCCTCCCATGGCTCCTCCTGCCATCCTCCCATGGCTCCTCCTGCCATCCTCCCATGGCTCCTCCTGCCATCCTCCCATGGCTCCTCCTGCCATCCTCCCATGGCTCCTCCTGCCATCCTCCCATGGCTCCTCCTACCATCCTCCCATGGCTCCTCCTGCCATCCTCCCATGGCTCCTCCTGCCATCCTCCCATGGCTCCTCCTGCCATCTTCCCATCCTCCTGCCATCCTCCCATGGCTCCTCCTGCCATCCTCCCATGGCTCCTCCTGCCATCCTCCCATGGCTCCTCCTACCATCCTCCCATGGCTCCTCCCATCCTCCCATGGCTCCTCTTACCATCTTCCCATGGCTCCTCCTGCCATCCTCCCATGGCTCCTCCTGCCATCCTCCCATGGTTCCTCCTGCCATCCTCCCATGGCTCCTCCTGCTATCCTCCCATGCATGGATCATCGGTTAATAACAACACATTTAAAAGTGGGATCATATGAGGGTAGAGGAGACATGTTATGTTTGTCCATTGTTGGTGTTGCAACACTTAGTGTTCCTCCTTACATACTGGGCCTGGCTTCCTGCTGGGTTTCATCATAATTTCTGTTTGTCACAGAGAGAGAGAGAGAGAGAGAGAGACAAAGAGAGAGAGAGAGAGAGAAAGAGACAGAGAGAGAGAGTGATAGAGAGAGAGAGGAGTCCCCTAAGCAAGCTGGTCCTGGGGCTCTGTTCACAAACACAGACAAACCCCACAGAGCCCCGGGACATGGCCAAATTTTCTATTGTTTTTTTCTCTCTTTTGTTTATTATCTATATCTTTTAAAACCTCAACATCTAAATACTCTCCTGCAACCCGCCTCACCCAATGTAGCGTGGATCTGCTTTTTTTCTAAAGTATTTATATTTACTTCGGATCCGGAACCCCTCAACTGAAGCTAGCCAGCTAACTACCAGCAATCAATCAGCAAACCATTGCTAGCGGTCATCAGCTAACCTTTAGCTCGGAAAGCTCTCGCCAGTTCGAACAACGCGACTCTAACCAGAACATAACTGACCTATTATTTTTATCCCCGGATTCCCACCGCAAACGGAACTCTTTCATCTGGATCTTCACAACAAGCTAACCGCAACCCCGGATGACTACTCCTGGCTAGCGTTTCCATCCACTTAGCTTGAAGCTAGCCCGGCCAGAGCTCCTGTGCTACCACCGAAGCACACTCCTGGGCTACAATATCCGGACCCACGACTGGTCTATCGATGTCACCTCATGAAGAGGCATAAACAGACTTAACCCCATCGCGACGTACCCAAAGGCTAACTTTCTAGCCCTTGCTATCTGCTTGCTTGCTAATTCGGCCTGCTAACTGCGAGCTTGTTTAGCCCCGGCCTACTAACTGTTAGCTTGTTAGCACAGGCCTGCTAACTGTCTGAATCGCCGCATCCCCAGCCAGCCCATCCACTCACTGGACCCATATTTACTTTCAATCTCTTTTCGATTTTTAATTCATTTATACCTTCCGGTAACCTGCCTCATCCAATGTGATACGGAATCGCTATTATTTTAAATTTTTAGAACACATTCAAGAACCTCCAGAAGCTAACCAGCTAACTAGCTACAAGCTATTTAGTCATTGTTAGCCACTGCTAGCGGCTTTTACCTTCAGCACAGCCAGACAGATTTTTTTTTGCCTGGATATTACTCGCCAGTCTAGCTTCCCTGTCCCATCCACCGCTGCCCCCTGGACACTGTGATCACTTGGCTACATAGCTAATGCATGCTGGACTGTTCATTAATCACGGTACTCCAATCACGTTACTCCATTCTGTTTGTTTATGTTTTATCTGTCGGCCCCAGCCGCACTCAGGCTCTGTGTGTAGTTAATCCGACTCTCTCTGCCTAGTCAACACCATTTTACCTGTTGTTGTGCTAGCTGATTAGCTGTTGTTGTCTCACCTACTGGTTTAGCTAGCTCTCCAAATCAACACATGTCTCTCTCAAATGTCAATATGCCTTGTATACTGTTGTTCAGGTTAGTTATCATTGTTTTAGTTTACAATGGAGCCCCTAGTTCCACTCTTCATACCCCTGATACCTCCTTTGTCCCACCTCCCACACATGCGGTGACCTCACCCATTACAACCAGCATGTCCAGAGATACAACCTCTCTCATCATCACCCAGTGCCTGGGCTTACCTCCGCTGTACCCGCACCCCACCATACCCCTGTCTGCGCATTATGCCCTGAATATATTCTACCATGCCCAGAAATCTGCTCCTTTTATTCTCTGTCACCAACGCCGAGGCGACCAGTTTTGATAGCCTTTAGCTGCACCCTCATACTACTCCTCCTCTGTTCCGCGTGTGATGTGGAGGTAAACCCAGGCCCTGCCTGTCCCCAGGCACCCTCATTTGTTGACTTCTGTGATCGAAAAGCCTTGGTTTCATGCATGTCAACATCAAAGCCTCCTCCCTAAGTTTGTTTTACTCACTGCTTTAGCACACTCTGCTAACCCTGATGTCCTTGCCGTGTCTGAATCCTGGCTCAGGAAGGCCAACAAAAATTCAGAGATTTCCATACCCAACTATAACATTTTCCGTCAAGATAGAACTGCCAAAGGGGGAGGAGTTGCAGTCTACTGCAGAGATTGCCTGCAAAATAATGTCATACTTTCCAGGTCCATACCCAAACAGTTCAAAACTACTAATTTTAAAAATTACTCTCTCCAGAAATAAGTCTCTCACTGTTGCCGCCTGCTACCAACCCCCCTCAGCTCCCAGCTGTGCCCTGGACACCATTTGTGAATTGATTGCCCCCATCTAGCTTCAGAGTTTGTTCTGTTTGGTGACCTTAACTGGGATATGCTTAACACCCCGGCAGTCCTACAATCTAAGCTAGATGCCCTCAATCTCACACAAATCATCAGGGAACCCACCAGGTACAACCCTAAATCTGTAAACAAGGGCACCCTCATAGACGTCATCCTGACCAACTGGCCCTCCAAATACACCTCCGCCAGGATCTCAGCGAGCGATCACTGCCTCATTGCCTGCATCCGCCACGGATCCGCAGTCAAACGACCACCCCTCATCACTGTCAAACGCTCCCTAAAACACTTCTGTGAGTATGCCTTTCTAATCGACCTGGCCCGGGTATCCTGGAAGGACATTGACCTCATCCCGTCAGTTGAGGATGCCTGGTCATTCTTTAAAAGTAACTTCCTCACCATTTTAGATAAGCATGCTCCGTTCAAAAATGCAGAACTAAGAACAGATATAGCCCTTGGTTCACTCCAGACCTGACGGCCCTCGACCAGCACAAAAACATCCTGTGGCGGACTGCAATAGCATCGAATAGTCCCCACGATATGCAACTGTTCAGGGAAGTCAGGAACCAATACACTCAGTCAGTCAGGAAAGCAAAGGCCAGCTTCTTCAGGCAGAAATTTGCATCCTGTAGCTCTTAACTCCAAAAAGTTCTGGGACACTGTGAAGTCCATGGAGAACAAGAGCACCTCCTCCCAGCTGCCCACTGCACTGAGGCTCGGCAACTCGGTCACCACCGATAAATCCACGATTATCGAAAACTTCAACAAGCATTTCTCAATGGCTGGCCATGCCTTCCTCCTGGCTACTCCAACCTCGGCCAACAGCTCCACCCCCCCCGCAGCTACTCTCCCAAGCCTCTCCAGTTTCTCCTTTACCCAAATCCAGATAGCAGATGTTCTGAAAGAGCTGCAAAACCTGGTGGACCCATACAAATCAGCTGGGCTTGACAATCTGGACCCTCTATTTCTGAAACTATCCGCCGCCATTGCCGCAACCCCTTTTACCAGCCTGTTCTCTTTCATATCGTCTGAGATCCCCAAGGATTGGAAAGCTGCCGCAGTCATCCCCCTCTTAAAAGGGGGAGACAACCTGGACCCAAACTGTTACAGACCTATATCCATCCTGCCCTGCCTATCTAAGGTCTTCGAAAGCTAAGTCAACAAACATGTCACTGACCATCTCGAATCCCACCGTACCTTCTCCGCTGTGCAATCTGGTTTCCGAGCCAGTCACGCGTGCACCTCAGCCACGCTCAAGGTACTAAAAGATATCATAACCGCCATCGATAAAAGACAGTACTGTGCAGGCGTCTTCATCGACCTTGCCAAGGCTTTCAACTCTGTCAATCACCATATTCTTATCGGCAGACTCAGTAGCCTCGGTTTTTCTGATGACTGCCTTGCCTGGTTCACCAACTACTTTGCAGACAGGGTTCAGTGTGTCAAATCGGAGGGCATGCTGTCCGGTCCTCTGGCAGTCTCTATGTGGGTGCTACAGGGTTCAATTCTCGGGCCGACTCTTTTCTCTGTATATATAAATGATGTTCCTCTTGCTGCGGGCAATTCCCTGATCCACTTCTACGCAGACGACACCATTCTGTATACTTCCGGCCTGTTCTTGGACACTGTGCTATCTAACCTCCAAACAAGCTTCAATGCCATACAACACTCCATCCGTGGCCTCCAACTGCCCTTAAACGGTAGTAAAACCAAATGCATGCTTTTCAACCGTTCGCTGCCTGCACCTGCACGCCCGACTAGCATCACCACCCTGGATGGTTCCGACCTAGAATATGTGGACATCTATAAGTACCGAGGTGTCTGGCGAGACTGTAAACTCTCCTTCCAGATTCATATCAAACATCTCCAATCTAAAAACAAATCTAGAGTCGGCTTTCTATTCCGCAACAAAGCCTCCTTCACTCACGCCGCCAAACCTACCCTATTAAAACTGACTATCCTACCGATCCTCGACTTCGGCGATGTCATCTACAAAATGGCTTCCAATACTCTACTCAGCAAACTGGATGCAGTTTATCACAGTGCCATCCGTTTTGTTACTAAAGCACCTTATACCACCCACCACTGTGACCTGTATGCTCTAGTCGGCTGGCCCTCGCTACATATTCGTCGCCAGACCCACTGGCTCCAGGTCATCTACAAGTCCATGCTAGGTAAAGCTCCGCTTTATCTCAGTTCACTGGTCACGATGGCAACACCCACCCGTAGCACGCGCTCCAGCAGGTGTATCTCACTGATCATCCCTAAAGCCAACACCTCATTTGGCCGCCTTTCGTTCCAGTTCTCTGCTGCCTGTGACTGGAACGAATTGCAAAAATCGCTGAAGTTGGAGACTTTTATCTCCCTCACCAACTTCAAACATCTGCTTTCTCAAAATCAAATCAAATCAAATCAAATTTTATTTGTCACATACACATGGTTAGCAGATGTTAATGCGAGTGTAGCGAAATGCTTGTGCTTCTAGTTCCGACAATGCAGTAATAACCAACAAGTAATCTAACTAACAATTCCAAAACTAATTTCTTATACACAGTGTAAGGGGATAAAGAATATGTACATAAAGATATGAATGAGTGATGGTGCAGAGCCACAATAGCAAGATACAGTAGATGGTATCGAGTACAGTATATGAGCAGCTAACCGATCGCTGCAGCTGTACATAGTCTATCGGTAAATAGCCCACCCAATTTTACCTACCTCTTCCCCATACTGTTTATATTTATTTACTTTTCTGCTCTTTTGCACACCAATATCTCTACCTGTACATGACCATCTGATCATTTATCACTCCAGTGTTAATCTGCAAAATTTTAATTATTCGCCTACCAACTCATGCCTTTTGCACACAATGTATAAAGACTCTCTTTTTTTTTTTTTTTTCTACTGTGTTATTGACTTGTTTATTGTTTACTCCATGTGCAACTCTGTGTTGTTGTCTGTTCACACTGCTATGCTTTATCTTGGCCAGGTCGCAGTTGCTAATGAGAACTTGTTCTCAACTAGCCTACCTGGTTAAATAAAGGTGATAAATAATAAATAAATAAACATATGTATCCCAAGCCAATTAAGGCCTTGAAATGAATTGAGAAAGAAAGAGCGTTAGAGGGAGTGTGAGAGAGAGAGAGCTAGAGAGAGAGAGAGAGCAGCCATGCTGCATTGATTAACAACACAGGACATCACCATGTAGAGGGGAATAACACAGGACATCACCATGTAGAGGGGTACAACACAGGACATCACCATGTAGAGGAGAACAACACAGGACATCACCATGTAGAGGGGTACAACACAGGACATCACCATGTAGAGGGGTACAACACAGGACATCACCATGTAGAGGGGAATAACACAGGACATCACCATGTAGAGGAGAACAACACAGGACATCACCATGTAGAGGGGAATAACACAGGACATCACCATGTAGAGGAGAACAACACAGGACATCACCATGTAGAGGGGTACAACACAGGACATCACCATGTAGAGGAGAACAACACAGGACATCACCATGTAGAGGGGTACAACACAGGACATCACCATGTAGAGGAGAACAACACAGGACATCACCATGTAGAGGAGAACAACACAGGACATCACCATGTAGAGGAGAACAACACAGGACATCACCATGTAGAGGAGAACAACACAGGACATCACCATGTAGAGGGGTACAACACAGGACATCACCATGTAGAGGAGAACAACACAGGACATCACCATGTAGAGGAGAACAACACAGGACATCACCATGTAGAGGGGTACAACACAGGACATCACCATGTAGAGGAGAACAACACAGGACATCACCATGTAGAGGAGAACAACACAGGACATCACCATGTAGAGGAGAACAACACAGGACATCACCATGTAGAGGGGTACAACACAGGACATCACCATGTAGAGGAGAACAACACAGGACATCACCATGTAGAGGAGAACAACACAGGACATCACCATGTAGAGGGGTACAACACAGGACATCACCATGTAGTGTGTGTCCTTGTTGTGTGTGTGTGTGTGTGTGTGTGTGTGTGTGTGTGTGTTTGTTTGTGTGTTTGTAGTGTGTGTGTGTGTGTGAGTGTGTTTGTAGTGTGTGCTTGTGTATGAGTGTGTGTGTGTTTGTAGTGTGAGTGTGTGCAGTGTGTGTGTTTGTAGTGTGTGTGTGTGTGTTTTTGTAGTGTGAGTGTGTGCATGTGTGTGTGTTTGTAGTGTGTGTGTAGTGTGTGTGTGTGTGAGAGTGTGTGTTTGTAGTGCGTGCGTGTGAGTGTGTGTGTGTGTGTTTGTAGTGTGTGAGTGTGTGTGCGTGTGTTTGTTTGTAGTGTGTGTGTAGTGTGTGTGTTTGTAGTGTGTGTGTTTGTAGTGTGTGTGTGCGAGTGTGTGTGTGTTTGTGTGTGTGTTTGTAATGTGTGTGTGTGAGTGTGTAGTGTGTGTGTGTGTTTGTAGTGTGTGTAGTGTGTGTGTGTGAGAGTGTGTGTTTGTAGTGTGTGTGTAGTGTGAGTGTGTGTGTGTTTGTAGTGTGAGTGTGTGCGTGTGTGTTTGTAGTGTGAGTGTGTAGTGTGTGTGTGTTTGTAGTGTGCGTGTGTGTGTGTTTGTAGTGTGTGTTTGTAGTGTGTGTGTGTGTGTTTTTTTAGTGTGTGAGTGTGTGTGCGTGTGTTTGTTTGTAGTGTGTGTGACTTAAATGTAGTGTGTGTGTGTTTGTAGTGTGTGTAGTGTGTGTGTGTGTGTGTTTGTAGATGTGTGTGTGCCAGAGTGTAGTGTGTGTGTTTGTGAGTGTGTGTTTGTACATGTGTGTGTTTGTACTTGTGTGTAGTGTGCGTCTGTGTGTTTGTAGTGTGAGTGTGTGCGTGTGTGTGTGTGTTGTAGTGTGAGTGTGTAGTGTGTGTGTGTTTGTAGTGTGAGTGTGTGCGTGTGTGTGTGTTTGTAGTGTGTGTGTAGTGTGTGTGTGTGTGTGTGTTTGTAGTGGGTGAGTGTGTTTGTGTGTGTGTGTTTGTAGTGTGTGTGTAGTGTGTGTGTGTGTGTGAGAGTGTGTGTTTGTAGTGTGTGTGTAGTGTGCGTGTGTGTGTGTGTTTGTAGTGTGAGTGTGTGCGTGTGTGTGTTTGTAGTGTGAGTGTGTGCGTGTGTGTGTTTGTAGTGTGTGTGTGTGTTTGTAGTGTGTGAGTGTGTGTGCGTGTGTTTGTTTGTAGTGTGTGTGTAGTGTGTGTGTAGTGTGTGTGTTTGTAGTGTGTGTAGTGTGTGTGTGTGTATTTGTAATGTGTGTGAGTGAGTGTGTGTGTGTGTGTTTGTGTGTGTGTGTGTGAGTGTGTAGTGTGTGTGTTTTGTGTGTGTGTGTGTTTGTAGTGTCCTTTCTCTGTTGACACCCTGTTCTCTCTGAGTAGAGCTATAAAGGCCTTTATTGGAAAACCCTCTGGGCCACTTGTTCCCCCATCCCCCCTCACACACACACACACACACACACACACACACACACACACACACACACACACACACACACACACACACACACACACACACACACACACACACACACACACACACACACACACACACACACACACACACACACACACAGTGTGGGGAGGGAGGTGACAGAGGCCCAGTCCCCCTACACTAGCACCTAGTCTCTCCAGGAGCAGAGTGGAGTGACTCCCTCTCCAGACGCCGTGCTGACGTTGACAGTTAAATGCTTTAATCGGCCTAAATCAGACCACGGGCTCTGGTGACGCAGGAGAGCAAGCTATAACAGGCCACAGGTACTGGTCATGACTCTGTCCAGCCACACAACACCTCATCAGACTCAGGAAGAGGAGAGACGGGTTGAAACACAAAGTCTAGGTTGATCCCTGCTCACGGCCTCCAATGAGTTGTCCCTGTTAGCTGCCAATGAAAGCTTGTCTGTGGAGAAAGTGGGGTGATTTTGTTAGATATGACTGATTGATTCGTGCAATGTTCCAAGACATGCATTGTTTATATGCAGTGCAAATCTTTAAAATGATTCTGCCGGGGCACCAGGTAGCCTAGTGATTAGAACGGTGGACAAGAAACCCACAGGATGCAAGATCAAATCCCTGAGCTGACAAGGTCAAAATCTGTAGTTCTACTCCTGAACAAGGCAGTTAACCCACTGTTCCTAGGCTGTTATTGAAGATAAGAATGTGTTCTTAACTGACTTGCCTAGTTAAATAAAGATCATTCAGGTCAGAGTTGAAAAATGCAGTTATTTTTGGAATTGGTCATATTTAGGCAATATTGTAACACAGTATTCCTAGAACTCATTGTGAAATGATAATGGTATCATTATGTGACTAGTCATTCAGGAATTTCCTAGCCTGGTTAACCAGCTTTCTGTGTGTCAGGACTTTCCATGTGTATAGTTACCCATTAGAGTTGTAATTTCTCATAATAGGAATTGCTTTGTCATAATCCCAAACCTAATGCCTGGACGCTTGAGACTTCCTCTGTTTAGCCTGACCTCACCTGTGACCTGTCACTGTGACAGCTCCAGGTCTCTAGGCTTTAGGATCAGAGCTGGTGGGTCACTGTGACAGCTCCAGGTCTCTAGGTTTTAGGATCAGAGATGGTCTGTCACTGTGACAGATGTTGCAGTTGTGTTTATTATTATTACATTTTTACGCCACGATGTCCATACACACAATAAAAAAATATATTAAAGACAGACAACTTTACTATTGACATTGCAAGACTGACAGATCTTTAATCCCCCACTCCCCTCCCGGCACCACAGCCAAATCCCCCTTTAGATAGACTACATAGAGATGGATGGATCAGGACTTTCCTAACTCTAATTGCCCTAATTTACTGGGGATTATGTCGCCCGTGGAGATAAAAACAATCACTAATTGTAGACCGTGTTTTCCATGATGTAGGTACTTTAGGTTAGCCAGGCAGATAGATAAGTCTTACTAGGATAGATATATTTAAATCTCACTAGAATAGATACAATGATGTACAGTATGCATGGCTCTGCAAACCCGACATTGCAATCACATTGCCTCAATCTAAATCTAACATTTAAATGTAACTCAAGCTTTTAGGTAGCTGATAATTCCCAAGGCTGTCCAAATGCTCGTTGCTTTATTAAGAAAAAGTAAAAGAGTGTGTTGGCTACAGTATGAAGCTGTTTAATATAACAGAAACAAATATGATCATTTAGTTTTATTCCAAAATGACATAGATTTTTTTGCCACTTGAGTATAGCCTAGCCTGTGAGCTGTGCATTCCCTCTTCTGTGTTTCCCATGTTGTGTTGTAATAAAAGCATTGAGGGTATAACTGTTTGGCCAGCTGAAATAACACAGTCCAACTCCTTTCTCTCTTTCTCTCTCTGTCTCTCCTTCTCTCTCTCACCCTCTCTCTCTCTCCCCTGCCTGTAGAGTCATAAAAGCGCTGAGCAGGACTCTATAAATAGCACTGTGCTGGCTTCACGCCCCTGGCTGGAGGACAGGTCAAATTATGAAGGAAAAGAAGATGACAATTTTAAAGGCATAGCCGCTAGCTTAGCCAGTAACTCAACTCACTAACTTTACATTTACATTACATTTAAGTCATTTAACTCTTATCCAGAGCGACTTACAAATTGTTGAATTCACCTTATGACATCCAGTGGAACAGCCACTTTACAAAGTGCATCTAAATCATTTAGCCTGATTACTTATCCTATCCTAGGTATTCCTTAAAGAGGTGGGGTTTCAGGTGTCTCCAGGTGGTGATTGACTGTCCAACGTGAGGGAGTTTGTTCCACCATTGGGGGGCCAGAGCAGCGAACAGTTTTGACTGGGCTGAGCGGGAACTGTAACTCAGAGGCCAGAGGTGGATGAACGCAGGTTAGACCTGCTCTATGAAGTCATATGGGTTAGACCTGCTCTATGAAGTCGTATGGGTTAGACCTGCTCTATTTTTTTTATTTTTATTTTTTTTTACCTTTATTTAGCCTGTAACTCAGCCCGCTAGCTTAGCCAGTAACTCAACCCACTAACTTAGCCTGTAACTTAGTCCGGTACCTTAGCCAGTAACTCAACTCACTAACTTAGCCTGTAACTCAGACCGGTAGCTTAGCCAGTAACTCAACCCAATAACTTAGCCTGTAACTCAGGTAGCTTAGCCAGTAACTCCACCCACAAACTTAGCCTGTAACTCAGTCCGGTAGCTTAGCCAGTAACTCAACCCACTAACTTAGCCTGTAACTCAGCCCGGTAGCTTAGCCAGTAACTCAGCCCGGTAGCTTAGCCAGTAACTCAGCCCGCGAGCTTAGCCAGTAACTCAACCCGCTAACTTAGTCTGTAACTCAGCCCACTAGCTTAGCCAGTAACTCAGCCTGCTAGCTTAGCCAGTAACTCAGCCCGCTAGCTTAGACAGTAACTCAGCCCGCTAGCTTAGACAGTAACTCAGCCCGCTAGCTTAGCCAGTAACTCAAGCCTGCTTAGCCAGTATCTCAGGCCCACTTAGCCAGTAAGTCAGGCCTGCGTCTATCAGTGGTCAGAGAGAACACTCGACCTGACGTGTATGTTATGAGTCTAATTATCATGTTATTGGTTCTCTACGGGGCTCTGATGGAATAATACACTGTTCTGTTTTTAGAGCCAGACCAAAGCGATTGCTTCCTTCCCCTGCCATTCAAACAGATCATGTGGATGTATTATCAAACAATGAACTATTTTGTTCCTCTGTACCAGTGGAGGCTGCTGAGGGGAGGACGGCTCATAATAATGGTTGGAACGGAGCAAATGAAATGGCATCAAACACATGGAAACCATAGAAACCATGTGTTTGATGTATTTGATACCCTTCCACGCATTCCGCTCCAGCCATTACCACAAGCACGTCCTCCCCAATTAAGGTGCCACCAACCTCCTGTGCTCTGTAATGCTATCAATGCACAGCACTCCCTAGTGACCTAGTTCTGATTCAGTAGTTTGTGTTTTTTTAAAACCTGTTGTGTCACATGAAAGACTATGAAAGGGACAGTGTTGTCCTGTGTTTTAGACAAGGACAAATGGAAGCTAAGCTGAAAGCTGTTACAGTTTTTTACAGTTGCTAACAAGCATTTACTTATACTTAAGATACTTTTCCCTAAACTCTTAAACACAGCAACACACAATTAGCCAAATAGTTAATGTTCTGCTCAAAACCACATTTTGTTCATTAAATACATTTCAAAATACAAAAACACTTTCTCTACATACACTAATTCTATCAAAACACGGTAAACCTGACTCAATATCTAATCATTCTGTCAAAACACTAGCACATGTTTTCTATCCAAGAGGAGCATATAGTCAATCTTAGCACAACGACATTACAAAAACTGCATTACTTTTCAGGTTTCGGTTCTACCTGCATACATTAGACAATATGAAATCCATAGTTTTTTATAATTCAGTTTCAAGTGTCGAATGTGTGCAATTTTGGCAACATACTCTCTAAAAGTGAATGAGTCATCTTTACTTCATAGAATGTACAGTAGAAACAAATAGGAAGTGCTGCAGTAAAAGCGTTATTAGCAACATGAAATTGCTGCCGGTGTTCAACAACACATCCAACACACATGACCTTTGGTTCAACAACACATCCAACATACATGACCTTTGGTTCAACAACACCTCCAACATACATGACCTTTGGTTCAACAACACATCCAACATACATGACCTTTGGTTCAACAACACCTCCAACATACATGACCTTTGGTTCAACAACACATCCAACATACATGACCTTTGGTTCAACAACACCTCCAACATACATGACCTTTGGTTCAACAACACATCCAACATACATGACCTTTGGTTCAACAACACATCCAACATACATGACCTTTGGTTCAACAACACATCCAACATACATGACCTTTGGTTCAACAACACCTCCAACATACATGACCTTTGGTTCAACAACACATCCAACATACATGACCTTTGGTTCAACAACACATCCAACATACATGACCTTTGGTTCAACAACACATCCAACATACATGACCTTTGGTTCAACAACACATCCAACATACATGACCTTTGGTTCAACAACAAATGACCTTTGTAAAAATAAAACACAATTACGGTAAAAAAGGCACAGAAGGGTTCAACAAAAACAGTAAAATGCCCCGTTCTGTTCTAATCTATACCATCTTCAGCATTTGGCCACATGTTCACATCCACATCACATCTTATGTCAACTCATCGTTATGCATCTTTGGATAACAACACCTGGCCTGCCTTATCCACACATCCCTGACAGTCTTCAGCTGAGATGTCTCTGCACCTTGGATAGAAACATTGGCCTGCCTCATCCACCCTGACAGTCTTCAGCTGAGATGTCTCTGCAACAAATGGATAGAAACACTTGGCCTGCCTCATCCACCCCTGACAGTCTTCAGCTGAGATGTTCTAACCTTGGATACCATCTTGTCATTTGCCTCATCCACCCCTGGCAGTCTTCAGCTGAGATGTCTCTGCATCTTGGATAGAAACACTTGGCCTGCCTTCATCCACCCCTGACAGTCTTCAGCTGAGATGTCTCTGCACCTTGGATAGAAACACTTGGCCATGCCTCATCCACCCCTGACAGTCTTCAGCTGAGATGTCTCTGCACCTTGGATAGAAACGCTTGTCATGCCTCATCCACCCCTGACAGTCTTCAGCTGAGATGTCTCTGCATCTTGGATAGAAACACTTGGCCTGCCTCATCCACCCCTGACAGTCTTCAGCTGAGATGTCTCTGCACCTTGGATAGAAACACTTGTCATGCCTCATCCACCCCTGACAGTCTTCAGCTGAGATGTCTCTGCACCTTGGATAGAAACGCTTGTCATGCCTCATCCACCCCTGACAGTCTTCAGCTGAGATGTCTCTGCACCTTGGATAGAAACACTTGGCCTGCCTCATCCACCCCTGACAGTCTTCAGCTGAGATGTCTCTGCACCTTGGATAGAAACACTTGTCATGCCTCATCCACCCCTGACAGTCTTCAGCTGAGATGTCTCTGCACCTTGGATAGAAACACTTGTCATGCCTCATCCACCCCTGACAGTCTTCAGCTGAGATGTCTCTGCACCTTGGATAGTAGCGCTTGGCCTGCCTCATCCACCCCTGACAGTCTTCAGCTGAGATGTCTCTGCAGATGGCATCCATTGCATCCAGGAGGGACATTTGGTCATGTGACCGATGATCATACACTTTCCACCTCCAGGCAGAAAAAAGTTTGGGGAACGGTGAGTGGGGGGGGGAGGGGGGCATTCTTGGATGGGCTTCCAAACCAGTTTGTGATTGCATGTGAATGGTGGAATGCTACATTGTCCCATGCAATCACACATTCCTCCCAGCTGTTCCCTTTCTGCTTCTGGCACCAGAAGAAGGTGCTCAGTGTTGCAGGGACCAATCTGGCATTTCTGCACGACCAAACCAGCACTCGAGGTTGAAGCACACATTGTGATATTTGCTCCTCTCTGACCCGGCACATCAACAGTGGCCCTTTTCTCTATGACGTTTCTTACCTACCGATGTGCTTATGCCAGGTTAAACCCTGTCTCGTCTACTTACATTATTTCATTATGGGGTCTGATTAGCCTTGACCTCCATGACTCTCTGAAAGAAACCAAACACAGTATGTGTAAATGCTTTTCAGGATGTCCTACTGTATGTACTGTAACTCATGTTTACATGTAGAGTAGCATAGTGTAAATCTCACTATAGAACTAGACATATTGGATAGACATCATACCTGTTGCCGGAGTTCCTTGACCCGCTCACTGTTCCTTTCAGAAGTGTGTAAAACTGTTTCATTCCAGCTCTGTGTTTGGTCAGAGTCTGAGCCAATGGTAGTCAGGCTGATGCTTTCCACATTTTGAAATAACAGGTTGTACCCAAATAGCCACCCTTTGCCTTGATGACAGGGCAAAGTATTGACACGTTGTTTTGAATTGAGAAACGAGCTTAAAGTTTTCTTTACTGAACATCATTTTCACTTGTCTGACCGCTTGATGATGATGAGTTTCTCACACGACTGGCCTGTCTGGGGGATGTTTTGTCTCACACGACTGGCCTATCTGGGTGATGTTTTTTCTCACACGACTGGCCTGTCTGGGTGATGTTTTGTCTCACACGACTGGCCTATCTGGGTGATGTTTTGTCTCACACGACTGGCCTGTCTGGGGGATGTTTTGTCTCACACGACTGGCCTGTCTGGGTGATGTTTTGTTCACACGACTGGCCTGTCTGGGGGATGTTTTGTCTCACACGACTGGCCTATCTGGGTGATGTTTTGTCTGATGGCCTATCTGGGTGATGTTTTGTCTCACACGACTGGCCTATCTGGGGGATGTTTTGTCTCACACGACTGGCCTGTCTGGGTGATGTTTTGTCTCACACGACTGGCCTGTCTGGGTGATGTTTTGTCTCACACGACTGGCCTGTCTGGGTGATGTTTTTTCTCACACGACTGGCCTATCTGGGGATGTTTTGTCTCACACGACTGGCCTGTCTGGGTGATGTTTTGTCTCACACGACTGGCCTATCTGGGTGATGTTTTGTCTCACACGACTGGCCTGTCTGGGTGATGTTTTTCTCACACGACTGGCCTATCTGGGGATGTTTTGTCTCACACGACTGGCCTGTCTGGGTGATGTTTTTTCTCACACGACTGGCCTATCTGGGGGATGTTTTGTCTCACACGACTGGCCTGTCTGGGTGATGTTTTGTCTCACACGACTGGCCTATCTGGGTGATGTTTTGTCTCACACGACTGGCCTGTCTGGGGGATGTTTTTTCTCACACGACTGGCCTATCTGGGGGATGTTTTGTCTCACACGACTGGCCTATCTGGGTGATGTTTTGTCTCACACGACTGGCCTGTCTGGGTGATGTTTTTTCTCGACTGAATGATCTGAATCTAGGATTACAGGGACTTTCCGCAACTATATTCAATGTGTGAGACAAAATTGAGGCTATGATGAAGAAGTTGGAGCTCTTCTCTGTCTGCATTAACAAGGACAACACACAGGTCTTTCCATCATTGTTTGATTTTTTTGTGTGAAAATGAACTCAAGCTTACGGACAATGTCAAATGTGATATAGGAAGCACCTGAGTGAGTTGGGTACTGTCCCAAAACAGATGACACAAACAACTGGATTTGATATCCCTTTCATGCCCTGCCTCCAGTCCACTTACCATATCTGAACAAGAGAGCCTCATCGAAATTGCAACAAGCGGTTCTGTGAAATTTTTATTTCATCAGAAGGGACTGACAGATTTTTGGATTGGGCTGCTCTTAGAGTATCCTGCCTTGGCAAATCCCGTGGTTAAGACACTGATGCCCTTTGCAACCACGTACCTATGTGAGAGTGGATTCTCGGCCCTCACTAGCATGAAAACTAAATACAGGCACAGACTGTGTGGAATATGATTTAAGACTGAGACTCTCTCCAATACAACCCAACATGTTGAGTCATTGCCCATTTTTGATGAACAAATACAGTTTTATATAGAAGATGGTTAAATAAAGAGCAAAATTGTTGATTATTATTATTATATTATTATTTGTGCCCTGGTCCTATAAGAGCTCTTTGTCACTTCCCACGAGCTTTGTAAAAAAACAGCATTTGAGAGTGTGCTGACCCTGGTGCTAGAGGGATGTACCGTATAAGCTGGAGGTTGAATGTTTGAAGGGGCATTTGGACTATAAACATTTTGGGAACCACTGCCTTAGGGCATCCTTCCTCACATGATTGGCTGACTCATGGCATGCTTCCTCACACGATTGGCTGGCTCAGGGCATGCTTCCTCACACGATTGGCTGGCTCAGGGCATGCTTCCTCACATGATTGGCTGGCTCAGGGCATGCTTCCTCACATGATTAGCTGGCTCAGGGCATGCTTCTTCACACGATTAGCTGGCTCAGGGCATGCTTCCTCACATGATTGGCTGACTCATGGCATGCTTCCTCACACGATTGGCTGGCTCAGGGCATGCTTCTTCACACGATTAGCTGGCTCAGGGCATGCTTCTTCACACATTAGCTGGCTCAGGGCATGCTTCTTCACACGATTAGCTGGCTCAGGGCATGCTTCCTCACATGATTGGCTGACTCATGGCATGCTTCCTCACACGATTGGCTGGCTCAGGGCATGCTTCTTCACATGATTAGCTGGCTCAGGGCATGCTTCTTCACACGATTAGCTGGCTCAGGGCATGCTTCTTCACACGATTAGCTGGCTCAGGGCATGCTTCCTCACATGATTGGCTGACTCATGGCATGCTTCCTCACACAATTGGCTGGCTCAGGGCATGCTTCTTCACACGATTAGCTGGCTCAGGGCATGCTTCCTCAAGAGCAGTACAGATTTAGGATCTTAATTTGATTACTATTTTGTATCTGAGAATGTTCCTGCACGGCAGGAAAGGCAAACTTGTAGTGTAGGGTTAGGGTTAGGGTTAGGGTTAGGGTTAGGGTTAGGGTCAGGGTTCACCCTATTTTGTCGCTGAGAATGTTCCTGCACGGCAGGAAAGGCCAGCTTGTAGTGTATTCAGGGTTTTAAAAAGGTTCTAAAGTTTGTCATTTCCACGTTAAAATGTAAGACTTGATTTGCCCTGATGAAACATGTTTTAATGCCTTCATAAAAATACCCATTAATTATAATCCACACAATAATTCACATTTCTTGTTGCTGCAGGATTTGTTTCCTGTTATAGCAAACTGTCTGGAATGAAGATCCTACATCTGCAGTGTCCTGGATGCACACTGACCCCTGCTCTCTCTCCATCCTACAATCTGAGATAATAGTTACTATTCCACTTGGTCAGGTGGTTGGGTCAGGGTGATCTGGGAGGGTTGACACCGTTAGTTATATAATACATGTGTTTCTTTAACATGCAGAATATGGTGCTGGTTTGTTACTCTCAATGACTAACCAATCATCTTGAGATTGAACTAATAACCAACCTATCAGATATGGGCTGCTTGAACTACTAACCAACCTATCAGAAATGGGCTGCCAATAAGAATAGAAGTTACGTTGTCAAAATACAGAATATCACAGGCACCATAAACTACCATGAAAGAAAAACAACAGTAGCAAGACCTTGTACGGATGAGGAAAACATTTGATTTGGATAGTATGTTTTGGAAAAAGGGATATAAGGATGAATCTTGTACGAGAGAAAGAAATGAAGAATCCCAGTTGAGAGAGGGTAGAGAGAGAGAGAGGGAGAGAGATAAATAGAGAGAAAGAGAAAGGAGAGAGATACATAGATTTGAAATGAGAGAAAGAGTGAGAGAAAAGAGCAAGAGAGAGAGAGGGGGAGAGAGAGGAATCAAGCAGAGTGAGCCTCCTTCTGCAGCTTGGCTGGGCTCTGCTCTGGGAGAGAGGGAGGGAGGGAGTCAGTCAGGAGACATGCCTTCTGGCAGGAATCTAGCTGTAGAGCTGTAGAAGAGACAGCTGTGTTTGGTGGAGGTATTTTTAAACACATCAATGCTGCTCCAATCCCCTCGCCTCTGCCCTCCTATTTATAGCTGGGGCCGGCCATTGTTCTATTTCTGTCACCTGTGGGCCACGCTGTTGTTAATTCACATGCAAATGAAGCTTGCACCCTCTCCGGCTCAAGCATTACTTTCCTGTGAGAGGTTGACGGATAAACAGTGCCCGGCTTAGCTCATCTCTGACTAGTACACCCCCCACTGGAAGGTTGAAACACAGGCAGGCTCACTCTCACCACTCAGACATTACTGAGAGAGGAACAGAGAGGAGAAGACAGACAGATGAGAGAGAGAGACAACAGAGAGAGAGAGAGATCAGAGGGAATAAGAGCAGGGTAGTAGCTCAGTGTCACACCAAGAGAAAAGAATCAGACTGCCAGTCATCTTCTAACTCTGTCTGAACAGGGACTTCTTGACTGAAGCTCTGTGTTCTATGGTGCTGTGTAGTCACAGTATAGTGGGGAAAGCCTCACAGAGGGAGTGTGTGGTGTGGTTATTGTATTGCGTTTCAGCACAGCAAGAGAGAGAGAGTTTCCTCAGAGGAAAAGGAGGTCTCCGTACGCCGTCGTGGTCGTTCCCCTGAGTGCACTGCTGTGAGAGGGTTGGCTCTTTAGGGACAGGAAGAGCAGGACTTGCGATGCGACCTGAGCGCTGAGTGGAGTATGCTACAGACGATTTACGAGAGCGAGTCAAATTTCTCCACCACAACAAACAAGCTCGTTGTCCACCAGCGACTCTTGGACCAGCAGAAGATGCACAACGTTAACTCAGGTGACCAGACCCACCATGCTCTCTCTCCGCTCCTAAAGGGATAGCCTCTCTTTCTCTTTTTCCTCTGGATTTTTACAGCACTCTTATCCTCTCTGTTTCTCTTCATCTGGCGGTCTGCCGCTCTCTCTCCTTATTTCCCTCTCTCTCTCTCTCTTTTTCTCTCTCTCTCACTCCCTACCTCCCTCTCCCTCGGTTTCATTCTCTCAACTCTCCGGTCTCTCCCAGTCAGTCTCTATCTGTCTGCCTCTGTGAAAGGAGGGCTCCAAACTTCTCAGCACAGCAACGCGTTATGATCAGGCACTGCTTTCTGTATCCAGGTATTTACATGTGTGATATTATACTGCATGGTTTTACAGTGTGCAGTGCTTCTGGATGGGCAGTTCCTCCTTGTATTCTGTTACTGTCATTGTTTCTCTGTTTGCTTGTGTCTGAAAGGAGTAAAACAAACATGTTTAAAACTGTCTGTATAGTGAGTGTTAGTAAATACACATAGTTTTATCATTGTGTGGAAATGGACTGAGTGCTCAGTTTGGATTTGTTTTGGTGCATATTAATAGCACTGTGCTTTTTACAGTCATTGTCACCACAAACATGAAAGGGATGTTGTGTTTGGAAGGGATGTTGTGTTTGGAAGGGATGTTGTGTTTGGAAGGGATGTTGTGTTTGGAAGGGATGTTGTGTTTGGAAGGGATGTTGTGTTTGGAAGGGATGTTTGGAAGGGATGTTGTGTTTGGAAGGGATGTTGTGTTTGGAAGGGATGTTGTGTTTGGAAGGGATGTTGTGTTTGAAAGGGATGTTGTGTTTGGAAGGGATGTTGTGTTTGGAAGGGATGTTGTGTTTGGAAGGGATGTTGTGTTTGGAAGGGATGTTGTGTTTGAAAGGGATGTTGTGTTTGGAAGGGATGTTGTGTTTGGAAGGGATGTTGTGTTTGGAAGGATGTTTGTTTGGAAGGGATGTTGTGTTTGGAAGGGATGTTGTGTTTGGAAGGGATGTTGTGTTTGGAAGGGATGTTGTGTTTGGAAGGGATGTTGTGTTTGGAAGGGATGTTGTGTTTGGAAGGGATGTTGTGTTTGGAAGGGATGTTGTGTTTGGAAGGGATGTTGTGTTTGGAAGGGAGGCTTCCATGTCAGGCTTCACTTTTTGGGGTATAATAACAGTAGCAGGAAATGCCAAGGTAAAAATACAGACATTACAAGGCAAAGGGAAATGAAGATCAAAAGATTATCTCTGCGTCTCTGTGGATGTTCACCAAACACAATGACATTCTACTCCTGACCTGAGAAATGCATCTCAGGGTTCAAACGAACCTGACATCATTCTGAGTAATGTCGGATTACGGTATTCACTCAATGTGAGTCACTCTGTTATTCTCTGCCTTTTGGACTTGTGGTAGTTCAGAACATTCACTGGGCTGTTGTCATCTAATGGGACCAGCATTGTATTATGGGAAAGCACACACACTACAGTAAATGTCAGGAGTTTTGGTGGGCAGCATTGTTATGACAATACACAGATTGAGTCATGTACTGCGTATTGTGGGCAGAGAGTTGTATACAGGAAATGAATATTATGACTATTGATTTCTCAATAACTTGTGAACATCAGAGATAAACGCTTAAGTGATTCATTTCACACATCCTCACATTGATCACCAAGGATACCACATGCTCTGTGGACATGACTCTTATAGTGTGTTTCTGTAAACTCAGTGTATTTCTCCTCATACGCATTGTACTGTTGTCTGTTGTAGAACTATATTTAACCACCAGTACAATATATTAACTACAGGAAAAACACATATCAATTTAATTAACCACAGAACAAAAACATATCTACTTAATTAACTACAGAACAGACACGTCTCTACTTCATTAACTACAGGACAAACACATATCTACTTAATTAACCACAGACCATACACATCTCTACTTAATTAACTACAGGACCAACACATCTCTACTTAATTAACTACAGGACCAACACATCTCTACTTCATTAACTACAGGACAAACACATATCTACTTAATTAACCACAGAACATACACATCTCTACTTAATTAACTACAGGACAAACACATCTCTACTTAATTAACCACAGACCATACACATCTCTACTTAATTAACTACAGGACCAACACATCTCTACTTCATTAACTACAGGACCAACATTTTTATTAACTATTCTGCTACTTAATTAACCACAGACCATACATCTCTATTAATTAACTACAGGACCAACACATCTCTACTTCATTAACTGACAAACACATATCTACTTAATTCACAGACCATACACATCTCTACTTCATTACTACAGGACCAACACATCTCTACTTATTAACTACAGGACAAACACATATCTACTTAATTAACCACAGACCATACACATCTCTACTTATTAACTACAGGACCAACACATCCTGCATTAACTGACAAACACATTCTATTACACATCTCTCTTAATTAACTACAGGACCAACACATCTCTGTCCTATTCTACTTATTCTACAGGACCTCACATTCTATTCATTATTCTGTCCTATTCTATTAACCACAGCTCTGTTCTTAATTAACTGACCAACACATCTCTACTTCATTCTGTCCATATCTACTTAATTCTGTTCTATTCTACTTATTCTGTCCTATTCTAATTTCAGGCTTTGTTCTACTTCATTAACTACAGGACAAACACATCTCTACTTAATTAACCACAGACCATACACATCTTCTAATTCTACAGGACCAACACATCTCTACTTCATTAACTACAGGACAAACACATATTACTTAATTATTCTGACCATACACATCTTCTATTCTGACCAACACATCTCTACTTCATTAATACAGGACAAACACATATCTATAATTGACCATACACATCTCTACTTATTCTACAGGACCAACACATCTCTATCATTGTATTCTGACCAACACATTCTACTTCATTCTACAGGACAAACACATATTACTTAATTAATGTTTTATTAACTGACAAACACATATTCTAATTCTGACCAACACATCTCTCTGTTACAGGACAAACACATTCTGTTAATTATTCTACTTCATTAACTACAGGACCAACACATCTCTACTTAATTAACTACAGGACCAACACATCTCTACTTCATTCTGCTCATGTTCTTCATTAACTGACAAACACATATCTTAATTTTCTTACTTCATTCTGTCTGTATTAACCACAGACCATATCCTTAATTAACTACAGGACAAGCTGAAAGGTATCTACAGTAACATGATCCATACTTAATTAACTACAGGCAGAACAAGAATAGCATTTTTATTCTATTCTGCTCTGTGATTATAATTAAGGCTCTATTCTGCATGTTATATTATACACATTCTATCCTGCTCTGTTCTATTATGTCTCTTCTCTGTCCTATTCTATTCTGCTCTGTTCTATTCTATTCTGTCCTATTCTAGGCTCTGTTCTGCTCTATTCTATTCATCCATTGTTCTATTCTATTCTGTCCTATTCTGTTCTGCTTTGTTCTATTATGTTTAATCTGTCCTATTCTTCTGGTCTGTTTGATTCTTTTGCATTCTATTCTGATCTGTTCTTGTTGTTCTTGATATTATTTTTCTGTCCTATAACATTATCTGCCAAACAACAAGATATTTTTCTGTTCTGCCTGAATTTCAGTATTCTATTCTACTCTGTTTATTCTGTGGGTCTATTCTGCTCTGCTTTTCTTAGGTGTGTTTATTCTGGGTAGTACAGTACATGATCCATTAGTCAGCAGAACAAGAAAGCAGATTAGGCTCTAGCATGACACATTCTATCTCACTCTGCTCTGTCAATAGAACACCAGGTCAATCCCAACATCCATTGCTGATATAACAGTCCTGGAAGGAAGATATTCTTCTTTATCATTTTGCCAAACAACAAGATATTTTAAGTGCCTGAATTTCAGGCTTCTTGCTTATTCTGTGGGTCAGCTATTCTTAGGTGTGTTATTCTGGGCTTATGGCATTAGCCAGCTAAGATTAGGCTGTGTGTCTTTATCACTCCATCTCAGTGCCAGCAGCACACCCCTGATATAACAGTGCTTTTGGAAGGAGAGATATACTTCATTTATCATTTACCTATTGTGTGTGTGTGTGTGTGTGTGTGTGTGTGTGTGTGTGTGTGTGTGTGTGTGTGTGTGTGTGTGTGTGTGTGCGTGTGTGCGTGTGTGTGCCTGTCTCTTATTCTGGTTTCACTTGTTGACGATTATATTTTCGGTTCTAAAAATAACCTTGTCACATGCCTTTTATGACGGCTGCATGGGAGGCAGGGAGGCACCACAGTGACTGCTGCACAGCACACAGGTCTGTTCTGTTGGACTAAGACCATGGAGACAGTGTAGACAGCATAGACAGGGTAAACAGGGCAGACAGGGTAGACAGCGTAAACAGGGTAGACAGGGTAAACAGGGCAGACAGGGTAAACAGGGTAGACAGTGTAAACAGGGTAAACAGGGTAGACAGTGTAAACAGGGTAGACAGCGTAAACAGGGTAGACAGGGAGGACAGGGAAGACAGGGTAGACAGCTTAAACAGAGTAAACAGGGTACACAGCGTAAACAGGGTAGACAGCGTAAACAGGGTAGACAGCGTAAACAGGGCAGACAGGGAAGACAGGGTAAACAGGGCAGACAGGGTAGACAGGGCAGACAGGGTAGACAGGGCAGACAGGGCAGACAGGGTAAACAGGGTAGACAGGGCAGACAGGGCAGACAGGGTAAACAGGGCAGACAGGATAAACAGGGCAGACAGCGTAAACAGGGCAGACAGGGTAAACAGGGCAGACAGGGTAAACAGGGCAGACAGGAAAAACAGGGTAGACAGGAAAAACAGGGAAGACAGGGTAGACAGGAAAAACAGGGAAGACAGGGTAGACAGGGTAAACAGAAGTTGTTAGGAATTTGACCTCGTGAAGCACACATACAGAAAGATACACATACATTCATTTCCTGACAGTACACATGTTAGGCATAACATCTGAAACCATCTAAAACGGTGTGTTATGAGTGGGTTTATAATCACATCCAATGGTGATGAAGCTGTCCTTGCAACTATCTGGAGAACCAGCATTCATAAAGGTTTCTGTCCACAGAGCTCTTCGTGAATTCACACTTCACTTAATAACACTCTCATCTCTCCCGCTTTCATGTTGAAGAAGCTCAATGAATTCAGAGGGAGGAAGACAACATGTCTTTGTGATTTTAATGAGATGAGCCATGTAGCAGTGACATCAACATGTTCTAACGTGACCAAAACAAAGTGCTCAGACACAAAGGCTTTTTGAAAAAGAGAAAATGACTAATTAGTTAACTGAATGTAATGTCAGGAAGTGGGATTGTTGAGAATAATAAAACACACAACAACACTGTGTTTATAATGCCCTATAATATGACCATGGCCTCTCCTTTGTCTGCTGCTCTCTCTACCGTTATATTCATTTCAATCATCTGCTGCTTAACAAAGACTGTCATTGGTGAATTAGATTTGTATATTGCATTACAGTTACTCTGTACCCCTTCTGCAATACAAATATGTAACAAGATGTTCCTCTTGAACTGTTAAATAATAGTTGAACGTTCCAAATATACTGTTTGAAAATGAATAATAGCAAGACTACGATAAGCATAGTCTAGGTATCAAGCAATTATTTCTTCACTCTAATAATTTGATACAAATTTGATGAAATTTAGAGGAACATAATATTAGAGGACCAGCTGTTGTTGCGTAATTTCTAATGCACAACGGCCTATCAGAGTGTCTGTATGGTGTGAAGCTCTGTTGAGTTGCTGTGAATGTGCTGGGCCCACATCCTTCCATCACTGGGCTGATGCTTGGACCTGTACAAGGAAAAAGACAGGCTTCGCAGGGCATCCTGGGGAGGTAGTAAAGTGCTATTCAAATGTGAAACGTACAGTTCTCTCTCTGTCTGCCACCGTTATGTACATTATCTTGACTGGGTTGCTATGTTACTGTACATTACAGAACGGTAGGGATTTTGGGAGGTGACAGAGTCCTATAGACTGTATAAAGCAGTGCCCCATGGTTGGACAGTTTCATTACATTAATGGGCTATTTCTGGATTTTCACCAGTCAGATTAATTTGTGGATACCGTTTTTATTAGTGCAATTGCTAACTAGCATGCTTGCAGATAACCATAGACTTCCAGTCATTGTGCTAACACTAGTTAGCATTGGCTGAAGAGACTACCTCTAACTTCCTTCATACTGGACACGGAGACACACTACAGAGTTCATCTGACTCTTGGGAAGGAGATAAAGGGCCTCATTGCCAAAATCCCCAAGTATCCCTTTAAGGACATACACATTAAACTCTATGGTGAATGACCAGGGTTTGAGTGGTTCGGGTTGTGGCTCGGCAGCGGCTCGGCTCCTTTTGTTAGCGTTAGTTGATAGCTTGCAAGCCACAGCTCTGTTTGAGCTGCGAAGACGAGTCTGACCGCCTGGGACTTAAAAATAAAGCTCTGTTTCCTGCTTTAGACGTGCCAGCTGCCCCAAAATAACAAGGCACTTAATGAGAGATCCAGCACCACACAGCAGACCCAAGCATCAGGCTATTCCTGCCCTGAAACATCTTCTCCATCTCCCAGTTTCTATTTATACAAGGCCAGTTAGAAAGAGCTCTGAGAGCTTGGTTGAATGTCACTATGTTTTTGGAAAGCAGGAAAAAGTATTGTTTGGGATTGTTGGATTCACTATATTGCACTGTATTTATAATTAAGTGTCAGTTGTTGTGATCTATTTTTTTGTTTGTTGATGTCTTTTCACTTATATTCAGATCATTTTGGATTGTTGGATTGTAAGTGTTATATTACTATTATTATTATTATTATTGGCTTGTTGTTTGTTGCTGTCTTTTAACGAATGTGTCTGTAAGAGCCAAAACAGATGTAGAATCTTATTTGATCGCTCTTTTGTTGCTGAGAATTCTTCTTTGCCAAAGGAAATGCAGATGAGCTTCCTAATTTACATAAATTCACTGAAAACCCTCATTAACACACTGTTATATTAAGATTATTGCACTTTTTATAGTCTTCACAGAGCTCTATAATATTATTATGGTCTATACAGAGATTTCTAATATTATTATGGTTTTCACAGCTCTATAATATTATTATAGTCTTCACAGAGCTCTATAATATTATTATAGTCTTCACAGAGCTCTATAATTTTATTATAGTCTTCACAGAGCTCTATAATATTATTATAGTCTTCACAGAGCTCTATAATATTATTATAGTCTTCACATATTATTATAGTCTTCACAGAGCTCTATAATATTATTATGGTTTTCAAAGAGCTCTATAATTTTATTATAGTCTTCACAGAGCTCTATAATATTATTATGGTTTTCAAAGAGCACTATAATTTTATTATAGTCTTCACAGAGCTCTATAATATTATGGTTTTCACAGAGATCTATAATATTATTATGGTTTTCACAGAGCTCTATAATATTATTATGGTCTATACAGAGCTCTATAATATTATTATGGTCTATACAGAGATCTATAATATTATTATGGTCTATACAGAGCTCTATAACATTATTATGGTCTATACAGAGATCTATAATATTATTATGGTCTATACAGAGATCTATAATATTATTATGGTCTATAAGGAGATCTATAATAATATTATGGTCTATACAGAGATCTATAATATTATTATGGTCTATACAGAGATCTATAATATTATTATGGTCTATACAGAGATCTATAATGTTATTATGGTCTATACAGAGCTCTATAATATTATTATGGTCTTCACAGAGATCTATAATATTATTATGGTTTTCAAAAAGCTCTATAATTTTATTATAGTCTTCACAGAGATCTATAATATTATTATAGTCTTCACAGAGAACTATAATAATATTATGGTCTTCACAAAGTGTTGCTATGAGTAAGCAGTCAAGCAAAGTACCATCAGAAAGATGAATAACCTAATAATTAACCTTGTGGTGATATGTCTACTTAGTGTCATAGTGTCGGCCACAGTCTCATCTCCATTCAGAATGATACATTAAACACTATGGGCCAGTTTCTCGGACACTGATTAATTAAGACAATACTATATATATAAAGGTATGTGGACACCCCTTCAAATTAGTGGATTTGGCTATTTCAGCCACATCCGTTGCTGACAGCACACAGCCATGCAATCGTCATATGATGCCACCTTTTCAACAAGTCAATTCATCAAATTTATGCACTGCTAGAGCTGCCCCAGTCAACTGTAAGTGCTGTTATTGTGAAGTGGAAACGTCTAGGAGCAACAACGGCTCAGTCGCAAAGTGGTAGGCCACACAAGCTCACAGAAAGGGACCTCCGAGTGCTGAAGCGCACAAAAATCGTCTGTCCTCGGTTGCAACACTCACCACCCAGTTCCAAACTGCCTCTTGAAGAAAACGTCAGCACAAGAACTGTTCGTCAGGAGCTTCACTAAATGGGTTTCCATAGCCGAGCAGTGGCACACAAGCCTAAAATCAACATGCGCAATGCCAAGCGTTGGCTGGAGTGGTGTAAAGCTCGCCACCATTGGACTCTGGAGCCGTGGAAATGTATTTTCTGGCGTGATGAATCACGCTTCACCATCTGGCAGTCCAACGGACGAATCTGGGTTTGACGGATGCCAGGAGAACACTACCTGCCCCGACTGTAAAGTTTGGAGGAGGAAGAATAATGATCTGAGGCTGATATTTCATGGTTTGGGCTTGGCCCCTTAGTTCCAGTAAAGGGAGAACTTTGTGGCAACAGTTTGGGGAAGGTCCTTTCCTGTTCCAGTGTGGGAGAACTTTGTGGCAACAGTTTGGGGAAGGCCCTTTCCTGTTCCAGTGTGGGAGACCTTTGTGGCAACAGTTTGGGGAAGGTCCTTTCCTGTTCCAGTGTGGGAGAACTTTGTGGCAACAGTTTGGGGAAGGCCCTTTCCTGTTCCAGTGTGGGAGAACTTTGTGGCAACAGTTTGGGGAAGGTCCTTTCCTGTTCCAGTGTGGGAGAACTTTGTGGCAACAGTTTGGGGAAGGCCCTTTCCTGTTCCAGTGTGGGAGAACTTTGTGGCAACAGTTTGGGGAAGGTCCTTTCCTGTTCCAGTAAAGGGAAAACTTTGTGGCAACAGTTTGGGGAAGGTCCTTTCCTGTTCCAGTGTGGGAGAACTTTGTGGCAACAGTTTGGGGAAGGTCCTTTCCTGTTCCAGTGTGGGAGAACTTTGTGGCAACAGTTTGGGGAAGGTCCTTTCCTGTTCCAGTGTGGGAGAACTTTGTGGCAACAGTTTGGGGAAGGCCCTTTCCTGTTCCAGTGAAGGGAGAACTTTGTGGCAACAGTTTGGGGAAGGTCCTTTCCTGTTCCAGTGTGGGAGAACTTTGTGGCAACAGTTTGGGGGAGGTCCTTTCCTGTTCCAGTGAAGGGAGAACTTTGTGGCAACAGTTTGGGGAAGGTCCTTTCCTGTTCCAGTGAAGGGAGAACTTTGTGGCAACAGTTTGGGGAAGGTCCTTTCCTGTTCCAGTGTGGGAGAACTTTGTGGCAACAGTTTGGGGAAGGTCCTTTCCTGTTCCAGTGTGGGAGAACTTTGTGGCAACAGTTTGGGGAAGGTCCTTTCCTGTTCCAGTAAAGGGAAAACTTTGTGGCAACAGTTTGGGGAAGGTCCTTTCCTGTTCCAGTGTGGGAGAACTTTGTGGCAACAGTTTGGGGAAGGTCCTTTCCTGTTCCAGTGAAGGGAGAACTTTGTGGCAACAGTTTGGGGAAGGTCCTTTCCTGTTCCAGTGTGGGAGAACTTTGTGGCAACAGTTTGGGGAAGGTCCTTTCCTGTTCCAGTGAAGGGAGAACTTTGTGGCAACAGTTTGGGGAAGGTCCTTTCCTGTTCCAGTGTGGGAGAACTTTGTGGCAACAGTTTGGGGAAGGTCCTTTCCTGTTCCAGTGAAGGGAGAACTTTGTGGCAACAGTTTGGGGAAGGTCCTTTCCTGTTCCAGTGTGGGAGAACTTTGTGGCAACAGTTTGGGGAAGGTCCTTTCCTGTTCCAGTGTGGGAGAACTTTGTGGCAACAGTTTGGGGAAGGTCCTTTCCTGTTCCAGTGTGGGAGAACTTTGTGGCAACAGTTTGGGGAAGGTCCTTTCCTGTTCCAGTGAAGGGAGAACTTTGTGGCAACAGTTTGGGGAAGGTCCTTTCCTGTTCCAGTGTGGGAGAACTTTACAGGTCTGCTCAGAGCCCTGACTTCAACCACATCCAACACCTTTGGGATGAATTGGAACGTTGACTGTGAGCCAGACCTAATCGCCCAACATCAGTGCCCGACCTCATTAATGCTCTTGTGGCTGAATGGAAGCAAGTTCCCGCAGCAATGTTCCAACATCTAGTAGAAAGCCTTCCCAGAAGAGTGGAGGCTGTTATTGAAGCAAAGGGGGCCATCTCCATATTAATGCCCATGATTTTGGAATGAGATGTCCGACAAGCAGGTGTCCACATACCTTTGGTCATATAGAGTCTGTCAATTTTTTAATTAATGTTTTTGTTGAACCTTTATTTAACTCGGTCAGTCAGTTAAGAACAAATTCCTGTTTTACAATAACGGCCTACCTCGGCCAAACCCTCCCCTGACCCGGACCACGCTGGGTCAATTGTGTGCCGGCCTGAGATTCAATGATGAGTCTCCATTAAGCATGCTTTTTAGTCCAGGACGAGGCTTCTTCTGTGTCTGGGAAACTGGCCATGTAGCCTATCCATTGACTGCAAATGATGCAGGACAGTAGTATGTAGCTGTAGTATGTAGCTGTAGGATCTAACATGGGCACTGTCTTCTAGCCTATTATCATTATTATTATTATTATTATTAGACAAATAGATGATGGGAAGAGATCCAAGAACACATATCTCACATCACAGACGTCACAACATGTAACACTCTCACCAGTCCAGACGACTTGCCTCTATTCTCTCTCTCTCTCTCTCTCTGCTGTGTGGTGGGTGAAGCCTGCTAGTGTGACTCCTCAAGGTAAAAACAGACAGGGACTGTGTCCCACATGGCACCCTATTCCCTATGGGCTCTGGTCAAAAGTAGTGCACTATATAGGAAATGGGCTGCCAATTGGGAAGCAAACACCTGCCATTGCCATGCCAACATCTCAAATGAAGGCTGTGATCGTCACTCCAACTGCCATGAGGGCTAACGAGAGACAGATCTGTTATAGAAATAAACACGTTGGGGACAGGCGGTCACGGAGCTGTGTGGTGGTAGTGTTGGCCCGTGGTGTCAGAGTGGAGGCTAGTGCAGTGGGAGTGCAGCCACTGGTTATGAGTCACCCTATCCCCTGTTGGCAGGGCCCTCGGAGGGGAAGAATTTGGGCATGGGGCAGGGTGCTGCTTGTCTCTCCCTGGTGCTAAAAACAAATTGGACCTGTCATTCATAAATCTCCTTTACCCGCCAGTCCCTGCCGTTGGCGCTTAGTGACACCTCTCCACCAATGAGGAGGCCCCATCACTTCTTTCGCTCAAGGAAAACTGCAGGTGAATTAATATCTAGTAGTAACAGTTTATTGTATCTTCGTCAAAAAGCCAGAGGTTGATTCAGTGCTCCTTCAGGGCATTTAGCTTAAAAACAAAACTCTGTGTTAAATTAAGCAGACAGCCTGACATCCGTGACAGTCTTTCACACATTGTCTATATTAAGACCCAGGCAGCTCAGAAAATCTGTTATATATAGCCGTAGTTACTGCTGCTTCCGTGTTCTCCTCCTGGTATTTGCAGTACATCAACAGCAGATTTCAGTTTCACGTATAACATTTGACATAGTCATTTCTGAATCCCAAACTTAGCTGTAGGCAGCCACAGATATAACCAGATAGACATTGGTCTATTTTAATGTCGGCGTATGATGCTGGTTAATTCAAAACAGACACGGTGATAATATCTCGGGCAAAGATCTGCCTTCTTTACTATGTGTTCTGTTTAACAGGGTGCTGTCTATACAGTCTGCACTTGACCTGAACAACAGATGGCTTATGTTGATAAGAAGTGTAAGGACTAGTTAAAAAAAAATTATTTCAACTTAGAAAAATAGTTTAGAAAAATAGTTTTTCCGCCGACTTAAAATGTTGCATCTTACAATGTAACTGTACCTTTGGTCATGTTAACTTTCTAAATGGACGTTACTTAAAGTCTGAAGGTGGCTGGGGCCACTTACCTTTCTGGAACAACTACCATTGTTTAAATGGAAGAATCTGCAGTGGAGAGTAAACCTTGCATTCTCATTCCCTATTCCCTATGCACAGTTGAAGTCGGAAGTTTACATACACCTTCGCCAAATACATTTAAACACAGTTTTTCATAATTCCTGACGTTTAATCCTAGTAGAAAGTCCCTGTCTTAGGTCAGTTAGGATCAACACTTTATTTTAAGAATGTGAAATGTCAGAATAATAGTAGATAGAATGATTTATTGCAGCTTTTATTTCTTTCATCACATTCCCAGTGGGTCAGAAGTTTACATACACTCAATTAGTATTCGGTAGCATTGCCTTTAAATTGTTTAACTTGGGTCAAAAGTTTCAGGTAGCCTTCCACAAGCTTCCCACAATAAGCTGGGTGAATTTTGGCCCATTACTCCTGACAGAGCTGGTGTAACTGAGTCAGACCTCCTTGCTCGCACACGCTTTTTCAATTCTGACCACATATTTTCTATGGGATCGAGGTCAGGGCTTTGTGATGGCCACTGCAATACCTTGACTGTGTTGTCCTTAAGGCATTTTGCCACAACTTTGGAAGTATGCTTGGGGTCATTGTCCATTTGGAGGACCCATTTGCGAACAAGCTTTAACTTCCTGACTGATGTCTTGAGATGTTGCTTCAATATATCCACCTAATTTTCCTACGTCATGATGCCATCTATTTTGTGAAGTTCACCAGTCCCTCCTGCAGCAAAGACATCCCTACAACATGATGCTGCCACCCCCGTGCTTCACGGTTGGAATGGTGATCTTCTGCTTGCAAGTTTCCCCTTTTTTCCTCCAAACATAACGATGATCATTATGTCCAAACAGTTCTATATTTGTTTCATCAGACCAGAGGACATTTCTCCAAAACGTACGATCTTTGTCCCCATGTGCAGTTGCAAACCACAGTCTGAAATTTGTAATGACTCCAACCTAAGTGTATGTAAACTTCCGACTTCAACTGTATTTATAGTGCCCTACTTTTGAACAGGGTCGATATGGCTCTGGTCAAAAGTAGTGCACTAAATAGGAAATAAGGTCAAAGGTGTCCTTTTTCCTCACCTCTTAGAGCTTGGACCCTTTTGAAAAAACACACATGAATTTCACTTGTGAACACGTGAAGTTAATGTAATAATGTGAAAACCTGTAAAGCAACATGTGATAACCATTTCCTTTCATGTGATAACCATTTCCTTTCATGTGATAACCATTTCCTTTCATGTGATAACCATTTCCTTTCATGTGATAACCATTTCCCTTCATGTGATAACCATTTCCTTTCATGTGATAACCATTTCCTTTCATGTGATAACCATTTCCTTTCTGTAAGGGGAGGAGTCACATCGCTGTGTTGTGCTCTATGATTCTGCTGGAACCTCATTAGGTTGGGAGCCACAATGCTGTGCTGATTGATTCTGATGAGTCACAGAGCTGTGCTGTATGATTCTGATGAGTCACAGAGCTGTGCTGATTGATTCTGATGGAGTCACAGAGCTGTGCTGATTGATTCTGATGGAGTCACAGAGCTGTGCTGATTGATTCTGATGGAGTCACAGAGCTGTGCTGTATGATTCTGATGGAGTCACAGAGCTGTGCTGATTGATTCTGATGGAGTCACAGAGCTGTTCTGTATGATTCTGATGGAGTCACAGAGCTGTGCTGTATGATTCTGATGGAGCCACAATGCTGTGCTGATTGATTCTGATGGAGTCACAGAGCTGTGCTGTATGATTCTGATGGAGTCACAGAGCTGTGCTGTATGATTCTGATGGAGTCACAGATTCTGATGATTCTGATGGAGTCACAGAGCTGTGCTGATTGATTCTGATGGTGTCACAGAGCTGTGCTGATTGATTCTGATGGAGTCACAGAGCTGTGCTGTATGATTCTGATGGAGTCACAGAGATTGATTCTGATGGAGTCACAGAGCTGTGCTGTCTGTTTCTGATGGAGTCACAGAGCTGTGCTGATTGATTCTGATGGAGTCACAGAGCTGTGCTGTATGATTCTGATGGAGTCACAGAGCTTGCTGATTGATTCTGATGGAGTCACAGAGCTGTGCTGTATCATTCTGATGGAGTCACAGAGCTGTGCTGATTGATTCTGATGGAGTCACAGAGCTGTCCTGTATGATTCTGATGGAGTCACAGAGCTGTGCTGTATGATTCTGATGAGTCACAGAGCTGTGATGTATGATTCTGATGGAGTCACAGAGCTGTGCTGTATAATTCTGATGGAGTCACAGAGCTGTGCTGTATGATTTTGCTGGAGTCACAGAGCTGTGCTGTATAATTCTGATGGAGTCACAGAGCTGTGCTGTATGATACTGATGGAGTCACAGAGCTGTGCTGTATAATTCTGCTGGAGTCACAGAACTGTGCTGTATGATTCTGCTGGAGTCACAGAGCTGTGCTTTATGATTCTGATGGAGTCACAGAACTGTGCTGTATGATTCTGATGGAGTCACAGAGCTGTGCTGTATAAATCTGATGAGTCACAGAGCTGTGCTGTATGCTTCTGATGGAGTCACAGAGCTGTGCTGTATGATTCTGATGGAGTCACAGAGCTGTGATGTATAATTCTGATGAGTCACAGAGCTGTGCTGTATGATTCTGCTGGAGTCACAGAACTGTGCTGTATGATTCTGATGGAGCCTCAGCTGGATTCTCCAGATCAAAGTGGAGCGTCTTAATACCCGTCACGGTGAGGGTAGGTAATTAAATATTAAATTAATACGACATCACAGTGCTGGGTTCTCCCTCAGCCAGCCAGCAGGTGTTTCTCTGGCTGTATTTAATACCATTAGAGAAGCAGCAGCGCCGTACCGCCAGAGTCCTTGCTGTCTGTCTGACTCACTGCAGCCAGCCAGCAGGTGTTTCTCTGGCTGTATTTAATACCATTAGAGAAGCAGCAGCGCCGTACCGCCAGGGTCCTTGCTGTCTGTCTGACCCACTGCAGCCAGCCAGCAGGTGTTTCTCTGGCTGTATTTAATACCATTAGAGAAGCAGCAGCACCGTACCGCCAGGGTCCTTGCTGTCTGTCTGACTCACTGCAGCCAGCCAGCAGGTGTTTCTCTGGCTGTATTTAATACCATTAGAGAAGCAGCAGCACCGTACCGCCAGGGTCCTTGCTGTCTGTCTGACTCACTGCAGCCAGCCAGCAGATGTTTCTCTGGCTGTATTTAATACCATTAGAGAAGCAGCAGCGCCGTACCGCCAGGGTCCTTGCTGTCTGTCTGACCCACTGCCGTACGCAGCCCTTTCATTGGCTCACAGGTTCACCTCTGCGCCTGGAACACCTCCGGTGCTGCTGCAAGATAGTATTTTGTCAAGTACTTACCACTAAGATGAATATTCCCTGTCACTAGAGGAAGGCTGTGTGCTACAGGTGCTGGGCTGCTCTTTGACAGGAGTTCTTCTGTTATTTAAAATGAGCTGTTTTTAGAACACAGAGAAGAGAGAGAGAAGAGGGAGGGAGGGAGAGAGGGGGAGGGAGGGAGGGAGAGAGGGCTCGAGGGAGGGAGGGAGGGAGGGAGGGAGGGAGGGAGGGAGGGAGGGGGGAGGGAGGGAGGGAGGGAGAGAGGGCTCGAGAGGGAGGGAGGGAGGGAGGGAGGGAGGGAGGGAGGGGGAGGGAGGGAGGGCTCGAGAGGGGGCTCGAGAGGGAGGGAGGGAGGGAGGGAGGGAGGGAGGGAGGAGGGAGGGAGGGGGAGGGGGGGGAGGGAGGGAGGGAGAGAGGGCTCGAGAGGGAGGGAGAGGGGGAGGGGGGAGGGAGGGAGGGAGAGAGGGAGGGAGAGAGGGCTCGAGGGAGGGAGGGAGGGAGGGAGGGAGGGAGGGAGGGAGGGAGGGAGGGAGGGAGGGAGGGAGGGGAGGGAGAGAGGGCTCGAGAGGGAGGGAGGGAGGGAGGGAGGGAGGGGGAGGGAGGGAGGGGGGAGAGAGGGCTCGAGAGGGAGGGAGGGAGGGAGGGAGGGCTCGAGAGGGAGGGAGGGAGGGAGGGCTCGAGAGGGAGGGAGGGAGGGAGTGAGGGAGGGA
This sequence comes from Oncorhynchus masou masou, assembly GCF_036934945.1. Classification (NCBI taxonomy): domain Eukaryota; kingdom Metazoa; phylum Chordata; class Actinopteri; order Salmoniformes; family Salmonidae; genus Oncorhynchus; species Oncorhynchus masou. The sequence continues at coordinate 87,857,066 of NC_088240.1, forward strand.
GGGAGGGGGGAGGGATTAAGTACAGTCTTGGGGGAGTCCCCTTTGCTCTCTTCACTCTCTGAATGTGACAAAGAAATGAGAAAACCCCTAGCATCAAGTAAACAAAACACAAACTGGGAGGATAAGGAAATATGGTGATTGTATCTTTGATTCCATTCATGTAGCCTTTCTCAAGACAAGGTACAGGTTACAATGCAATCATTATTATTTCATTTTTTTCAGGTATGTGTTTGTGGCATGATGTGTGTACGTATTTATTTATTTTTTTCTCCCAATGTATCAACTCTTACATAGCGATAACAGTCTAAATAGGATGATGGTAGTTTACCTGCCCCAGCCCCAGTGTCACACAGCAACTGTAGCTAGGATAGGAAGGATGAGACAAGGAGACAACACGCAACAAGACTCGATCAGGAAGGAGAGACATTATTATGTCGCCTGCCGCCGCCTGCAAACGTTACCATGGCAGCCAGTTAGGGTGGTAGTGGTGGTGGAAAGGGTGTGGGGTTGTCAGAGCCCAGGATTGCGGCACTTGCTTTAATGTTTCTATTTATAATCATTTATAACGACAGCGCCGCCCGCTGTACCACACAGAGGGGTTGGATGGTGTAATGAAAAACTGGTTGCACCGCCACCACCAAGCGGAGGAAAGACAATATGTTTCACATTATCAGTGAACACTATAACAGGGAAGGTATGTTGTTAACAGACAACTGGGCTAATGGGGACCTTTTCTGGTAGGGCTCAACTCTGACCAACTTGGGTTTGACATTTTATGCATTTTACATGTGCAGCACGAGTGAGGAACGCTTATCCTGCGTCCCAAATGGCACCCTATTCCATTTATAGTGCACTACTTTTGACCAGAACCCTATATGGGGAATAGGGTGTCATTTGGGATGCAGCCTTCTAGTGGCCACCGATTCCCATAGTGTGAACAGGTACAGTGAACGCTGTCAGGACTCTCACAACAGGTGCTGCCTGAAACACTGCCTGTATTTGTTCTCCTAAATGTGACCCTTGAGAAGATTACGGCAGTGAATGCACCCGATAAATCTCCCTTCAGCCTTTGGCATTTTAAGTAGGTTTGAATATTTTCTTTCAGGCTAAAAATGGAAGAGACATGTATAAGGCCTGTACAGTGTGTACTCTTCTCACAATGTGACTGATGCCATGACAAGAATAGAACTAGAATATTCTCCAAGAGTTGGAAAAAAGCTAAACGTAGCAGTGAACAAAATGTCCTGTCACCAGAGAACAGTAGTTACTATCTGGTATTATGAGACATGGGTTGCTTTAAAACAAAAGGCTTGCTGTTCTCCATAACCTCATATGATAGGAGGAGAGATACAGTGACACAGTAACCTGGGTTTAACCATCCTCTCCTCTGGGGCAGAGAGATGGACTAGCCTTGTCCTCTATGGTGTAAATGAGAGGAGGAGAGATACAGTGACACAGTAACCTGGGTTTAACCATCCTCTCCTCTGGGGCAGAGAGATGGACTAGCCTTGTCCTCTATGGTGTAAATGAGAGGAGGAGAGATACAGTGACACAGTAACCTGGGTTTAACCATCCTGGGTTTAACCTCCTCCTCTGGGGCAGAGAGATGGACTAGCCTTGTCCTCTATGGTGTAAATGAGAGGAGGAGAGATACAGTGACACAGTAACCTGGGTTTAACCATCCTCTCGTCTGGGGCAGAGAGAAAACATTTTGACATACCAATTAGGATCTGGCAAAAAATACTTGAATCAGTTGTAGAACCCATTGCCCTTTATGGTTGTGAGGTCTGGGGTCCGCTCACCAACCAAGAATTCACAAAATGGGCCAAACACCAAATTGAGACTCTCCATGCAGAATTCTGCAAAAATATATTTTGTGTGCAACGTAAAACACCAAATAATGCATGCAGAGCAGAATGAGGCCGATACCCGCTAATTATCAACATCCTGAAAAGAGCTGTTAAATTCCACAACCACCTTAAAGGAAGCGATTCCCAAACCTTCCATAGCAAAGCCTTCACCTACAGAGAGATGAACCTGGAGAAGAGTCCCCTAAGCAAGCTGGTCCTGGGGCTCTGTTCACAAACACAAACACACACCATAGAGCACCAGGACAGCAACACAATCATGAGAAAACAAAGGACCGCAGCACCAGGACAGCAACACAATCAAGAGAAAACAAAAAGATAATTACTTGACATATTGGAAAGAATTCACAAAAAAACTGAACAAACTAGAATGCTATTTGGCCCTAAACAGAGAGTACCCCGTGGCAGAATACCTGACCACTGTGACTGACCAAACTTAAGGAAATCTTTGACTTTGTACAGATTCAGTGAGCATAGCCTTGCTATTGAGAAAGGCCGCCGTAGGCAGACATGGCTCTCAAGAGAAGACAGGCTATGTGCTCACTGCCCACAAAATGAGGTGGAAACTGAGCTGCACTTCTTAACCTAATGCCAAATGTATGACCATATTAGAGACATATTTCCCTCAGATTACACAGATACACAAAGAATTTGAAATCAAACCTCATTTTGATAAACTCCCATATTTATTGGTGAAATAACACAGTTTGCAACCACAGCAGCAAGATGTGTGACCTGTTGCCACAAGAAAAGGGAACAAGCGAAGAACAAACACCAATGTAAAGGTTAAAACATTTGTTTGAATTATTTTGGAATTTTGTTAATATTTGAAATTGTTTATTAAATTTGTTTATTAAACCAGAGATGTGTTCTGCCATATTGATGATGCTTAAATTGAATTGAATGGAGGGAGTAAAAGATTTGGAGCACATCCATTAAAAATTGATGCTTTATTTATTTATTTATTTATGGAGCCGTGAACAGACAGGATTTTCATGTAAATACTTGAAATAACTACTGAGACATGTCGTGCCAATGGTCCATTGAGTCTCTGTGCTGTTGCCCTAAGTGGGCTCCCTGAAGACTTGAAGGCTTTGTGTCAGGAAGTGATCTGCTGTTTGTTTATAGAAACTGTAATATAATTGTGGCTTTTTGAGGATGACACGAGAAGAGGAGACGCAGGGAGGAGGAGAGACAGAGGCAGGGAGGAGGAGAGAGAGACAGAGGCAGGAAGGAGGAGAGACAGAGGCAGGGAGGAGGAGAGACAGAGGCAGGGAGGAGGAGAGACAGAGGCAGGGAGGAGGAGAGAGGAGAGGCAGGGAGGAGGAGAGACAGAGGCAGGAAGGAGGAGAGGAGACGCAGGGAGGAGGAGAGACAGAGGCAGGGAGGAGGAGGAGACAGAGGCAGGGAGGAGGAGAGACAGAGGCAGGGAGGAGCAGAGACAGAGGCAGGGAGGAGGAGAGACAGAGGCAGGGAGGAGGAGAGACAGAGGCAGGGAGGAGCAGAGACAGAGGCAGGGAGGAGGAGAGACAGAGGCAGGGAGGAGGAGAGACAGAGGCAGGGAGGAGCAGAGACAGAGGCAGGGAGGAGGAGAGGAGACGCAGGGAGGAGGAGAGACAGAGGCAGGGAGGAGGAGAGACAGAGGCAGGGAGGAGGAGAGGAGGCAGGGAGGAGGAGAGACAGAGGCAGGGAGGAGGAGAGGAGACGCAGGGAGGAGGAGAGACAGAGGCAGGGAGGAGGAGAGACAGAGGCAGGGAGGAGGAGAGGCAGGGAGGAGGAGAGGAGGCAGGGAGGAGGAGAGACAGAGGCAGGGAGGAGGGAGAGACAGGGAGGAGGGAGGAGGAGGAGGAGGACGCAGGGAGGAGGAGAGACAGAGGCAGGGAGGAGGAGAGACAGAGGCAGGGGGAGGAGGAGGGAGAGACAGAGGCAGGGAGGAGGAGAGGCAGAGGCAGGGAGGAGGAGAGACAGAGGCAGGGAGGGAGACAGACGCAGGGAGGAGGAGAGGGACGCAGGGAGGAGGGAGGAGGCAGGGAGGAGGAGAGACAGAGGCAGGGAGGAGCAGAGACAGAGGCAGGGAGGAGGAGGAGGAGAGGAGAGGCAGGGAGGAGGAGAGACAGAGGCAGAGGAGGAGGAGAGAGGAGAGGGAGGGAGGAGGAGGGAGGAGGAGAGACAGAGGCAGGGAGGAGGAGAGGAGACGCAGGGAGGAGGAGAGGAGACGCAGGGAGGAGGGAGAGGAGAGGCAGGGAGGAGGAGATGAGACGCAGGGAGGAGGAGAGACAGAGGCAGGGAGAAGTTCCTGTCTTTGGTTCCTGTCTCTCTCTTTTTTCTTTTGGCTCTGTGCCCATAAGCTGTCTTTCCCTTTGAAAGCTTCTCCTCTTTCCTCTGCTGAAAACACCATGCACTTTGTATTGGGACTCATGTAATGCAAAGTACAGTTTGTTCTCTGCAACAGGACTGTTAAGTAATGCAGAGTGGGAACTCACTAAGACTAATGTAGGCATGTTTATGAATATGAATATAATATAGGAAAATATTGTGCTCATAGTTCATATTCCCTCCTTCCCTTCTCCCAGTGGACATTAAGCCAGAGGTACTTTTGGATCCCGTGTCTCCGTTGGACCTGCGTACAGACCTGAGGATGCTGGGGCCTGGCTCGGACCCGGGAATGTGGGAGCGTCAGTTGCAGCAGGAGCTGCTCCTCATCCAGAAACAGCAGCAGGTCCAGAAACAGCTGCTGATCAGCGAGTTCCAGAAGCAGCATGAGAATCTGACCCGCCAGCACCAGGCCCAGCTCCAGGAGCACCTCAAGGTCAGGCCTACAACATCAACTACCGTATACTATAGCAACAGTAGTATAGTATAGCATAGCATAGTACAGTATAGTATAGCATAGTATAGCAACAATATTATAGCATAGCATAGTTAGCAGCAGTAGTATAGTATTGTATAGCAAAGAATAGTATAGTATAGAACCTGACACCAGGCCCAGCTCCATAAGTAAATCAAAGTCAGAATCCCTCACAGTTAAACAGAACAATAGTTTACAAACAGTAGTATAGCATAGTCAGAGTACAGTATAGAAATAGTATAGTATAGTAATAATATAGCCAAATATAGTAATAGTATAGTAATAATAGAGTATAGCATAGTAATAGCAGGATAGTATAGTAATAGTATAGTACTATTATAGTACTAATATAGTATAGCAATAGTACAGAAATAATATAGGAATCGTATGGCAATAGTATCGTGATAGTATATAAATAGTATAGTAACAGTATATAATTAGTTTAGTAATAGTATAGCAATAGCGTAGTACTAGTATAGTAGTCATATAGTAATAGTAGCATGGTATAGTAATAATATAGTAATATTAGCATGGTATAGTAATAGTATAGTAATATTAGCATAGTATCGTAATAGTACAGAATTGTATAGTAGCAGTATAGTGATATTAGCATAGTATAGTACTATAATAGAAATAGTATAGTAATAGTAATAGTAGTAATAGTTTAGCAATATTAGCATAGTAATAGTATAGAAATAGAATAGTAGTATCGTATAGTAAAATTAAAGTCAATAGTAATGTATAGTATGGTATGGTATAGTATAGTACTTTTATAGTGATAGCAATAATATTGTATAGTATAGAAATAGTATAGTATGGGGATAATATAGCATTACTATACTTTGTAATAAGTAGTAATAATATGGTATATTAATAGTAGGATAATATAATGTATTGTAATAGTAATAGTATAGTATGGTAATAGTAATATTAGCATGGTATAGTATAGTACTTTTATAGTGATAGCAATAATATTGTATAGTATAGAAATAGTATAGTATAGGGATAATATAGCATTACTATACTAATACAATAGGTAATAATATAGTAATAATATAGCATCGTATAGTATATTAATAGTAGGATAGTATAGTAATACTATTGTAATAGTACAGTAATAATATAGTATGGCATAGTAATAGTATAGTATAGACATAGTATGGTAAAAGCACCGTAGTATTATAGCGATGGTATAGCACTGGTATAGTAATATTAGCATAGTATAGCATAGTAATAATATAGTGTGGTAATAGTATACTACAGCACTATAATAGTATAGTAGTAGCATAGTAGCAGTATAGTAATATAGTAGCAGTATAGTAATAGTAATATTATAGTATAGTAATTGTATAGTAATATTAGTATCGGTAATGTTAGCATAGTAATGTAGTATAGTAATATTATAGTAGTAGCTATATAGTATAGTATAGTATAGTAATAGTAGCATAGTATACTATAGTAATAGTATAGTATTGTAATAGTGAATATATAGTAGTTCATAATTCTTGTGTGTGTGGTACTATATCTTTGATGCAAGGTTGCTAGAGTTTAGGCAATGCTAGGAGAAACACAGTCACAGATACTCACTGGAAACAATGCTTCAAGTGCATTCAGAAAGTATTCAGACCCCTTCCCCTTTTCCACATTTTCTTACATTACAGCCTTATTCTATAATGGATTCAATTAATTATCATCAATCTACACACAATACCCCATAATGACAAGGCTAAAACAGGTTATTAACTTATTTACTTAAGTATTCAGACCTGCTATGAGACTCAAAATTGAGCTTGGGTGCATCCTGTTTCCATTGATCATCCTTGAGGTGTTTCTACAACTTGATTGGATTTCACCTGTGGTAATTTATTGATTGGACATGATTTGGAAAGGCACACACCTGTATATATAAGGTCCCACAGTTGACAGTGCATGTCAGAACAGAGACCAAGCCATGGGGTCGAAGGAATTGTCCGTAGAGCTCCGAGACAGGATTGTGTCGAGGCACAGATCTGGAGCAGGATACCAAAAAATGTCTGCAGCATTGAAGGTCCCCAAGAACACAGTGGCCTCCATCATTCTTAAATGGAATTAAATGGAAGAAGATTGGAACTAGGGCTGGGCGATCCGGCCAAAATCTCATATCCCGATATAGGTTGTTTCATATCCCGATAATGATACATATCACGATATAGCACATTTTCTGTAAATTCAATGAATAAATAGTTTATATAAAATGACCACATGTAAATGCCTATTTCTTCTTCTTGGGTCTCATCCGTAGACTCTCTTCATAATGTCTCACAAGATGCTTGCGAAGGTGGTAAAAGAGGTTAGTGGTGTTTGAGCCTGTTGTCAAGACCTGCCTGTAGCATATTTTGCAGGGGACGGTTTTCTGGTACACGTCAGACTTGTCATACCCAAACCACGTCCATGCGGCCGAAGTAGCCCCTCTTTTAGGTACGGCTCTGTGTCCCTGTGCTCTGTGTCACATTCACTCTCCTCCATGTTTGTTTGTTTCAAATTGATTTGCGACGAAATAAACGATAGAGCATAATATGAAACGATAGACGTTTTTCTATCGTCGCACAATATATATCGTCATATCGCCCAGCGCTATTTGGAACTACCAAGACTCATCCTAGAGCTGGCTGCTTGACCAAACTGAGCAATCAGGGCCTTGGTGAGGGAGGTGACCAAGAACCCGATAGTCACTGACAGAGCGCCAGAGTTCCTCTGTGGAGATGAGAGAATCAGAAGGACAACCATCTCTACAGCACTCCACCAATCAGGTCTTTATGGTAGAGTGGCCAGATGGAAGCCACTCCTCAGTAAAAGGCACATGGCAGTCCGCTTGGAGTTTGCCAAAAGGCACCTTAACGATTCCCAGAGTGTGAGAAACAAGATTCTCTGGTCTGATGAAACCAAGATTGAACTCTTTGGCCTGAATTCCAAGTATCATGTCTGGAGGAAACCTGGCACCATTCCTATGGTGAAGCATGGTGGTGACAGCATCACGTTGTGGGGATGTTTTTCAGTGGCAGGGACTGGGAGACTAGTCAGGATTGAGGGAAAGATGAACGGGGCAAAGTACAGAGAGATCAAAACCTGCTCCATAGAGCTCAGGACCTCAGACTGGGGTGAAGGTCCACCTTCCAACAGGACAATGACCCTAAGCACACTGCCAAGACAACGCAGGAGTGGCTTCGGGACAAGTCTTTTAACGTCCTTGAGTGGTCCAACCAGAGCCGGAACTTGAACCCGATCGAACATCTCTGGAGAGACCTGAAAATAGCTGTGCAGCGACGCTCCCCATCCAAACTGACAGAGCTTGAGAGGATCTGCAGAGACGAATGAGAGAAACTCCCAAAATACAGGTGTTTGTAGAGTCCTAACCAAGAAGACGCAATGCTGTAATTGTTGCCAAAGGTGCTTCAACAAAGTACTGAGTAAAGGGTCTGGATACTTATGTAAATGTGATATTTCCTGTTTTTATTTGTAATACATTTCCAAAAATGTTGAAAAACCTGTTTTTGCTTCGTCATTATGGGGTATTGTGTGTAGATTGATGAGGGGGAAAAAACAAATCCATTTTAGAATAAGGCTGTGACGTAACAAAATGTGGAAAAAGTCAGGGTGTCTGAATATTTTCCGAATGCACTGTAGATACTTCAATATGATCTAGTTATTTTCAGTACAGGTTTCCCCCTGTTTACCAGGACTACACTACACAGCACCTTCACCACTATAGTTTGTTACTCTATGGCTGGGGTCCATACTGTCTGACTGACTGGATCTCTGTCTCTCTCTCTCTCTCTCTCTTTCTCTCTCTCTCTCACTCTCTCTTTCTCTCTCCCTCTCTCTGTATCTCCCTCCCTCTCTCTCCCTCTCTCTCCTTCTCCCTCTCTCTCTCTCTCTCTCTGTCTCTCTCTCTCACCGCTTCTCTCTCTCTCTCTCTCTCTGTATCTCCCTCTCTCTCACTCTCTCTCCTTCTCCCTCTCTCTCTCTCTCTCTCTCTCTCTCTCTGTGTGTGTTAGCTGCAACAGGAGCTGCAGGCCATGAAGCAGCAGCAGGAGCTGGTGGAGAAGGAGAGGAGGCAGCAGCTGCAGCAGCAGCAGAGCCAGCAGGAGAAGGAGCAGGAGAGACATCGCAGGGAGCAGCATGTCCTCTGCCTCAGCCTCAGGGGCAAGGAGCGCACCAGAGAGAGTAAGGGCTCACCACCGAGTCCACTCACCACAGCTAACTCTCTGCCCAATCACTGATAATTGTACACTGAGATGAACAACCAATGGGGAAACAAGAATTCTAATTTCTTATAGCGACAACTGATCATTAATGAGACACGAGCCAGGGCTGTAGTGACTAGTGATGACTAATGAAACACTAGCCAAGGCTGTAGTGACTAGTGATGACTAATGAAACACTAGCCAAGGCTGTAGTGACTAGTGATGACTAATGAAACACTAGCCAAGGCTGTAGTGACTAGGGATGACTAATGAAACACTAGCCAAGGCTGTAGTGACTAGTGATGACTAATGAAACACTAGCCAAGGCTGTAGTGACTAGTGATGACTAATGAAACACTAGCCAAAGCTGTAGTGACTAGTGATGACTAATGAAACATGAAGTGACTAGTGATGACTAATGAAACACTACAGCTGTAGTGACTAGTGATGACTAATGAAACACTAGCCAAGGCTGTAGTGACTAGTGATGACTAATGAAACACTAGCCAAGGCTGTAGTGACTAGTGATGTGCCAAGGCTGTAGTGACTAGTGATGACTAATGAAACACTAGCCAAGGCTGTAGTGACTAGTGATGACTAATGAAACACTAGCCAAGGCTGTAGTGACTAGTGATGACTAATGAAACACTAGCCAAGGCTGTAGTGACTAGTGATGACTAATGAAACACTAGCCAAGGCTGTAGTGACTAGTGATGACTAATGAAACACTAGCCAAGGCTGTGGTGACTCGTGATGATTAATGAAACACTAGCCAAGGCTGTAGTGACTAGTGATGAGTAATGAAACACGAGCCAAGGCTGTAGTGACTAGTGATGACTAATGAAACACTAGCCAATGCTGTAGTGACTAGTGATGACTAATGAAACACTAGCCAAGGCTGTGGTGACTAGTGATGACTAATGAAACACTAGCCAAGGCTGTAGTGACTAGTGATGACTAATGAAACATGAGCCAAGGCTGTAGTGACTAGTGATGACTAATGAAACACTAGCCAAGGCTGTGGTGACTAGTGATGACTAATGAAACACTAGCCAAGGCTGTAGTGACTAGTGATGACTAATGAAACACTAGCCAAGGCTGTGGTGACTAGTGATGACTAATGAAACACTAGCCACGGCTGTAGTGACTAGGGATGACTAATGAAACACTAGCCAAGGCTGTAGTGACTAGTGATGACTAATGAAACATGAGCCAAGGCTGTAGTGACTAGTGATGACTAATGAAACACTAGCCAAGGCTGTGGTGACTAGTGATGACTAATAAAACACTAGCCAAGGCTGTGGTGACTAGTGATGACTAATAAAACACTAGCCAAGGCTGTAGGGACTAGTGATGACTAATGAAACACTAGCCAAGGCTGTGGTGACTAGTGATGACTAATGAAACACTAGCCAAGGCTGTGGTGACTAGTGATGACTAATAAAACACTAGCCAAGGCTGTGTTGACTAGTGATGACTAATAAAACACTAGCCAAGGCTGTAGGGACTAGTGATGACTAATGAAACACTAGCCAAGGCTGTAGTGACTAGGGATGACTAATGAAACACTAGCCAAGGCTGTAGTGACTAGTGATGACTAATGAAACACTAGCCAAGCCTTTAGTGACTAGTGATGACCAATAAAACACTAGCCAAGGCTGTAGTGACTAGTGATGACTAATGAAACACTAGCCACAGCTGTAGTGACTAGTGATGACTAATGAAACACTAGCCAAGGCTGTAGTGACTAGTGATGACTAATGAAACACTAGCCAAGGCTGTAGTGACTAGTGATGACTAATGAAACACTAGCCAAGGCTGTAGTGACTAGTGATGACTAATGAAACACTAGCCAAGGCTGTAGTGACTAGTGATGACTAATGAAACACTAGCCAAGGCTGTAGTGACTAGTGATGACTAATGAAACACTAGCCAAGGCTGTAGTGACTAGTGATGACTAATGAAACACTAGCCAAGGCTGTGGTGACTCGTGATGACTAATGAAACACTAGCCAAGGCTGTAGTGACTAGTGATGACTAATGAAACACGAGCCAAGGCTGTAGTGACTAGTGATGACTAATGAAACACTAGCCAATGCTGTAGTGACTAGTGATGACTAATGAAACACTAGCCAAGGCTGTGGTGACTAGTGATGACTAATGAAACACTAGCCAAGGCTGTAGTGACTAGTGATGACTAATGAAACATGAGCCAAGGCTGTAGTGACTAGTGATGACTAATGAAACACTAGCCAAGGCTGTGGTGACTAGTGATGACTAATGAAACACTAGCCACAGCTGTGGTGACTAGTGATGACTAATGAAACACTAGCCAAGGCTGTGGTGACTAGTGATGACTAATGAAACACTAGCCACGGCTGTAGTGACTAGGGATGACTAATGAAACACTAGCCAAGGCTGTAGTGACTAGTGATGACTAATGAAACATGAGCCAAGGCTGTAGTGACTAGTGATGACTAATGAAACACTAGCCAAGGCTGTGGTGACTAGTGATGACTAATAAAACACTAGCCAAGGCTGTGGTGACTAGTGATGACTAATAAAACACTAGCCAAGGCTGTAGGGACTAGTGATGACTAATGAAACACTAGCCAAGGCTGTGGTGACTAGTGATGACTAATGAAACACTAGCCAAGGCTGTGGTGACTAGTGATGACTAATAAAACACTAGCCAAGGCTGTGGTGACTAGTGATGACTAATGAAACACTAGCCAAGGCTGTAGTGACTAGTGATGACTAATGAAACACTAGCCAAGGCTGTAGTGACTACTGATGACTAGTGATGACTAATGAAACACTAGCCAAGGCTGTAGTGACTAGTGATGACTAATGAAACACTAGCCAAGGCTGTAGTGACTAGTGATGACTAATGAAACACAAGCCAAGCCTTTAGTGACTAGTGATGACCAATAAAACACTAGCCAAGGCTGTGTTGACTAGTGATGACTAATGAAACACTAGCCAAGGCTGTAGTGACTAGTGATGACTAATGAAACACTAGCCAAGGCTGTAGTGACTAGTGATGACTAATGAAACACTAGCCAAGGCTGTGGCTTGGGCTTTATTGTTGCATGTTCTTCCCCCACTAGAGGGAGATGTTCCTACATTACATGTGGATCCACTCAGAAATATAAATTCTATGAGAAATAAAATACCTGATATTTGGTGTGCTAGTTATGGATAGTGTCTAAAACTATACCATGTAAGACTCATATTTCAGAGCAATACAATGTGTGGATGTGATGAAAACATACTATAGAATAGCTAAACCCAGTCTCTAACATTTCAATGCAACACTATGTGTGGATGTGATGAAAACCTACTATAGGAATACAGTGGTGTTTAGATATACCATTGGTAGACAGTTCTGCGTCCTCAATGGCACCCTATACTCTATATAGTGTGCTATTCTTTTATATATTTTTTTTATTTGACAAAAGCAGTGCACTACAAAGTGAATAGTGTGCCATAGGGAACACATTATCTCTAAGTATATACCCACTGAGCCCCAGGGTGACCCCAATCCCTGTCTCTCTCTGAGTCTGTACCCCCTGAGCCCCATGGTGACCCCAATCCCTGTCTCTCTCTGAGTCTGTACCCCCTGAGCCCCAGGGTGACCACAATCCCTGTCTCTCTCTGAGTCTGTACCCCCTGAGCCCCAGTGTGACCCCAATCCCTGTCTCTCTCTGAGTCTGTACCCCCTGAGCCCCATGGTGACCCCAATCCCTGTCTCTCTCTGAGTCTGTACCCCCTGAGCCTCAGGGTGACCCCAATCCCTGTCTCTCTCTTATTCTGTACCCCCTAAACCCAAGGGTGACCCCAATCCCTGTCTCTCTCTGGCTGCTGGTCTCACAGGTGCTGTGGCCAGTAATGAGGTGAAGCAGAAACTCCAAGAGTTTCTGTTGAGTAAATCAAACAAGGACCTGTCCACTGCCGGAGCCACACACATGCTCATCCACCACCCCAAGCTCTGGTACACGTAAGTACCCACTGTTGTGCTTCTGTCTAGTAACGTCTTCCACTACCCACGGTTGTGATTCTGTCTGGTAACGTCTTCCACTACCCACTGTTGTGATTCTGTCTAGTAACGTCTTCTACTACCCACTGTTGTGATTCTGTCTAGTAATGTCTTCCACTACCCACTGTTGTGATTCTGTCTAGTAACGTCTTCCACTACCCACTGTTGTGATTCTGTCTGGTAACGTCTTCCACTACCCACTGTTGTGATCCAGTCTAGTAACGTCTTCCACTACCCACTGTTGTGCTTCTGTCTAGTAACGTCTTCCACTACCCACTGTTGTGATTCTGTCTAGTAACATCTTCCACTACCCACTGTTGTGATTCTGTCTAGTAACGTCTTCCACTACCCACTGTTGTGATTATGTCTAGTAACGTCTTCCACTACCCACTGTTGTGATTATGTCTAGTAACGTCTTCCACTACCCACTGTTGTGATTCTGTCTAGTAACGTCTTCTACTACACACTGTTGTGATTCTGTCTAGTAACTTCTTCTACTACCCACGGTTGTGATTATGTCTAGTAACGTCTTCTACTACCCACGGTTGTGATTCTGTCTAGTAACTTCTTCTACTACCCACGGTTGTGATTATGTCTAGTAACGTCTTCCACTACCCACTGTTGTGATTCAGTCTAGTAACATCTTCCACTACCCACTGTTGTGATTCTGTCTAGTAACTTCTACTACTAGAAAAATACTTTTGGACGTCTACAGCAAGCACACTATTTTTCTTCAGGAAAATGAACTTTTCTAGTTACTATTTATCATTCAAAATGATGTATATATATTCATATATATCACTATTTGCACCTGGCAAGAAGAAATACACCAAGATTTGTGACGTGTCGGCGCTGTGTGTTCTGTGTCCAGGTCCTCCCACCACACGTCTCTGGACCAGAGTTCTTCTCCCCTGGGAGGCATGTCTCCTGTCTGCCACTACACTCTCCCCTCCCCTCAGGACGGACAGGACGACTTCCCACTGAGGAAAACAGGTACGGCCACACACACACGCACCCACGCACACACATAATAGTATGAACTGCTTGGCGGTCATAGATGATAATATTATGAACTGCTTGGCGGTCACAGGTGATAATATTATGAACTGCTTGGCGGTCACAGATGATAATAACATGAACTGCTTGGCGGTCATAGATGTTAATATTATGAACTGCTTGGCGGTCACAGATGATAATAGCATAAACTGCTTGGCGGTCATAGATGATAATATTATGAACTGCTTGGCGGTCACAGGTGATAATATTATGAACTGCTTGGCGTTCACAGGTGATAATAGTATGAACTGCTTGACGGTCATAGATGATAATAGCATGAACTGCTTGGCGGTCATAGATGATAATATTATGAACTGCTTGGGGGCCATAGATGATAATATTATGAACTGCTTGGTGGTCATAGACTATAATAGCACAAACTGCTTGGCGGTCATAGATGATAATATTATGAGCTGCTTGGCGGTCATAGATGATAATAGTATGAACTGCTTGGCGGTCATAGATGATAATAGTATGAACAGCTTGGCGGTCATAGATGATAATAGTATGAACTGCTTGGCGGTCATAGGTGATAATATTATGAGTTGCTTGGCGGTCATAAATGATAATAGTATGAGCTGCTTGGCGGTCATAGGTGATAATAGTATGAACTGCTTGGCGGTCATAGATGATAATATTATGAGTTGCTTGGCGGTCATAGATGATAAAAGTATGAACTGCTTGGCGGTCATAGGTGATAAAAGTATGAACTGCTTGGCGGTCATAGATGATAATAGTATGAACTGCTTGGCGGTCATAGATGATAATAGTATGAACTGCTTGGCGGTCATAGATGATAATAATATGAACTGCTTGGCGGTCATAGATGATAATAATATGAACTTTCTGTTCAATAAAGGAAAGGTAAACATGAAAAAAGTTGGGACTGAACTCGACCATGTCGCGTACAAACACACGCGATCACGCACAACAGCATACACTCAACCACACACACCAGCATACACTCAACCACACACAACAGCATACACTCAACCACACACAACAGCATACACTCAACCACACACACCAGCATACACTCAACCACACACAACAGCATACACTCAACCACACACACCAGCATACACTCAACCACACACACCAGCATACACTCAACCACACACACCAGCATACACTCAACCACACACACCAGCATACACTCAACCATACACACCAGCATCAATTTACCAAACTCAACCACAATCAAACTATTTCTAACACTTCATTCCAAATGAACTGCAGGACATTCCAAAGTCCTTTATATCCTTCTATTCTCATGAGTGTTATCATTATGATACGTGTGGATAAATCCTTCAACAGACATCTTGTCCTCAACCAGTAGTGTGTGTCTGTCTGCAGGGTGGTACAATGACCTTCCATCAATGAGTTATTAATACAATGAATGTGCTGTGTCATCCCAGGGTTACCTCTGTGTATCCACACAGCATTTCCTGACCACACTGATGACCTGCTAATGACATCAGTTAGGCCTATTATGACCTTTGAACCTCCACCCCGCCCCCAAGGCCCCGCTAACCCCTCGTACCCCTTCAGGGGACCCCTAACTCAAATAATGGGGAGGGGTTACGAGGTAAGCCAGAGCAGTAATATCTATTTGAATCCTTCCCTCCTGTTTGACCTCTCCTAACGCAGAGCCAGACGTGTGCAACCCCGACAGAACAATAAACACACACTGTGGACAATATCATACAAAACCAATGCAATCTTTTTTTGTTGTATTGTAAGTTGATGATGCTATATATTGTGTGTTATTTTCCTCACAAAGACATATGCTACTATACTGTTCCCTAAGAACTATCTTTGGTTATTTATTGTGTTATTGGCGATAATCACAGACAAAAGGCAAGGCCTCACTGTTAGGGCTTCTCAGTTGAACAGTTAATGGACGACTTAAAGCAGCTTTCATTTCTTCAGAGTTATGAGCTCCACTAACTCTTTTGAAAACACACAACTTGTCAGCAAAAGGCAGCTCAGGTTTGTTGGTTTAAAGCTGAGGATCTCTCTAGGGAACACTGTATAAATAAGAATTATACCTCCCTCTTGGTTCGCTGCGCCACAAGCTAAAACGGTTCATCATTTTGCTGTGAGGTCACGGAAATGACATTACATTCTTTCCCTTTTGTGTCTCGTCAAATTACGTCGGTAAACAATAATACCTGTTTAATGACTTTACCACATGAGCTGGCATATTGTGTATAAACACACTTTAGGGATCAGGCTAGGGGAATTATAGTGTCACTTTTTTTAGTACTTTGTAATATACATTTAAGCTAATTTGTAGTCATTGTGGAGACTTTGTGGTTAAAATAACAATTGGGGAAGCACATGAAAGACAATTGTGTTTATTGTGTCTCTCTTTGAAAAAACAATCCCGCACCAGGAAATACCTCCTCTCTCACTGTCTGGTCACATACCTGTAAACCTAGGAGGTTAGGAGTGGCCTGCAAGTCCAAATAACCAGTTGCCAAAGTAAAATAATGTGCCTCGACCAAATAAGAGGGTTCCCAGAAATGATTTAGGATTTATCTTGCGAGGCAGACAGAGTCTTACCATCAATGCTTTAGCCTATGTTTACCTTTGACGCAAGCTGCAAAGAAACAGCACTTTTATTTTATCACTAACAAATCTCTGCTTGCCTTGTTCTTTGCAGAACTAAATTATAATAATCCTTATGATCTTCCTTTTGGATTATCTTGAAATAATCTCTGTTTCTCTGAGTAATTCTTATGCATTGATAAAAGCCCCTTATAAAAACATTTCCTTTGGATTCTAGAATCTATATGTGGTCATTTCCTGTGCGAGCCCCCCCCCCCCATTTCCTGTCCGTCTTCATTAAAGTCCTCTGAGAGATTGGCATGCAAACACACAAAGGTAGTGTTGTTCCTGGACACGTTGTTCGTCATCGATAGCTGACACTCTGACAGGCAGGTGTCACTGAGTTAAGAGGACTGTTGCCGGGCAGAATGAAGTAAGACCACTGTTTGTTTAAGCAAAACAGCCTTCTGAAAACAAAGTGGAGAAGACTTTACAGGTCTGGGTTGAGTCGCAAATGGCACCCTATTCCCTATATAGTGTACTACTTTTGACCAGGCCCCATAGGGTTCTGGTCAAAAGTAGTGCACTATATATGCACTATATAGGGAATAGGGTGCCATTTGGGACACAGTCTGGGGGTTTGACTACCTGGTTTTTAGCTTGGCTGGCCGTAGGGTCTAACACCTTCTTTTTTGGGGGGGTTGCAGTTGTTGTGGTGAAACTGTACAATTTTAGCACTTTTATGATTTGCTTTGAAGCTAGCCACTGCTGGTTAAGTCAAGAGCTAGTGTACTGGTTAGATTAACAATAGTAACTTTTTGAGTTCTGTCGTTTTTTGTTTCTACAGCCACATGCCCTTGAAAGCCACAGAACCTTTGCCTTGGTTTGGACGATTTGAAAAGGATCAAACACGCTTCATTTGACAGGCTATGAAATATGAATTGTTGTTGTTGATGCATTTACATTGCAGTGGGAGATGGGGAGCCCAGGTGCCCTTGTGTTGTTCCATCTACTGTACCGCTACTAGTTTGATCCTGAACTTTCAGAAACTGTTTGGTGACTTTACTAGCGTGCAGAAAATAGATTTTATTTTAGACAGAATAAGTGGACTGGCTGCTAGACATGGTGGATGTTTCAGTCTGTAACTCCCCACTGGTGACAGACATCAGTTCAACGTCTATTCCACGTTGGTTCAACGTCTATTCCACATTGGTTCAACGTAATTTCATTGAATGTTGATTCAGCCAGTGTGTGTGTTCAGTGGGTCCTCGTCTCTTCTTCATGGTGTTCCATCTACAGACTTATTAAGGCCAGTGTGTCCAGTGGGTCCTCGTCTCTCCTTCATGGTGTTCCATCTACAGACTTATTAAGGCCAGTGTGTCCAGTGGGTCCTCGTCTCTCCTTCATGGTGTTCCATCTACAGACTTATTAAGGCCAGTGTGTCCAGTGGGTCCTCGTCTCTCCTTCATGGTGTTCCATCTACAGACTTATTATGGCCAGTGTGTGTTCAGTGGGTCCTCGTCTCTTCTTCATGGTGTTCCATCTACAGACTTATTAAGGCCAGTGTGTGTCCAGTGGGTCCTCGTCTCTTCTTCATGGTGTTCCATCTACAGACTTATTAAGGCCAGTGTGTCCAGTGGGTCCTCGTCTCTCCTTCATGGTGTTCCATCTACAGACTTATTAAGGCCAGTGTGTGTCCAGTGGGTCCTCGTCTCTTCTTCATGGTGTTCCATCTACAGACTTATTAAGGCCAGTGTGTCCAGTGGGTCCTCGTCTCTTCTTCATGGTGTTCCATCTACAGACTTATTAAGGCCAGTGTGTATTCAGTGGGTCCTCGTCTCTTCTTCATGGTGTTCCATCTACAGACTTATTAAGGCCAGTGTGTGTTCAGTGGGTCCTCGTCTCTCCTTCATGGTGTTCCATCTACAGACTTATTAAGGCCAGTGTGTTCAGTGGGTCCTCGTCTCTTCTTCATGGTGTTCCATCTACAGACTTATTAAGGCCAGTGTGTATTCAGTGGGTCCTCGTCTCTTCTTCATGGTGTTCCATCTACAGACTTATTAAGGCCAGTGTGTGTCCAGTGGGTCCTCGTCTCTTCTTCATGGTGTTCCATCTACAGACTTATTAAGGCCAGTGTGTCCAGTGGGTCCTCGTCTCTCCTTCATGGTGTTCCATCTACAGACTTATTAAGGCCAGTGTGTGTCCAGTGGGTCCTCGTCTCTTCTTCATGGTGTTCCATCTACAGACTTATTAAGGCCAGTGTGTCCAGTGGGTCCTCGTCTCTCCTTCATGGTGTTCCATCTACAGACTTATTAAGGCCAGTGTGTGTTCAGTGGGTCCTCGTCTCTCCTTCATGGTGTTCCATCTACAGACTTATTAAGGCCAGTGTGTTCAGTGGGTCCTCGTCTCTCCTTCATGGTGTTCCATCTACAGACTTATTAAGGCCAGTGTGTTCAGTGGGTCCTCGTCTCTTCTTCATGGTGTTCCATCTACAGACTTATTAAGGCCAGTGTGTATTCAGTGGGTCCTCGTATCTTCTTCATGGTGTTCCATCTACAGACTTATTAAGGCCAGTGTGTGTTCAGTGGGTCCTCGTCTCTTCTTCATGGTGTTCCATCTACAGACTTATTAAGGCCAGTGTGTGTTCAGTGGGTCCTCGTCTCTTCTTCATGGTGTTCCATCTACAGACTTATTAAGGCCAGTGTGTGTGTCCAGTGGGTCCTCGTCTCTTCTTCATGGTGTTCCATCTACAGACTTATTAAGGCCAGTGTGTGTTCAGTGGGTCCTCGTCTCTTCTTCATGGTGTTCCATCTACAGACTTATTAAGGCCAGTGTGTGTCCAGTGGGTCCTCGTCTCTTCTTCATGGTGTTCCATCTACAGACTTATTAAGGCCAGTGTGTGTCCAGTGGGTCCTCGTCTCTTCTTCATGGTGTTCCATCTACAGACTTATTAAGGCCAGTGTGTCCAGTGGGTCCTCGTCTCTTCTTCATGGTGTTCCATCTACAGACTTATTAAGGCCAGTGTGTTCAGTAGGTCCTCGTCTCTTCTTCATGGTGTTCCATCTACAGACTTATTAAGGCCAGTGTGTCCAGTGGGTCCTCGTCTCTTCTTCATGGTGTTCCATCTACAGACTTATTAAGGCCAGTGTGTCCAGTGGGTCCTCGTCTCTTCTTCATGGTGTTCCATCTACAGACTTATTAAGGTGAAGGCTGTTTAAGAACTAAGCCCATAAGCATTACAAATGCTTCCTCTCCTCTGGAATCAGTCCATGTTAGGCTTCTCTAATCAGAAAAGGCCTAGCGGATTCATCGTGCTTTGATCACAAGACCGTCCCTTGAATACATCCTTCACCCTCCCCTCCCCCCAAAAAAGCTTTTTATTCCACAAAGCAATACAATTCCACGTGATAAACTTGTTTACTTGGCCGTACATCCTCTTTGTGCAATGTCCAAGAATAGACAGGTCTCAGATCATGTGATGCCCCGGGCCGTGGTAAGACCAGCCTGACTTAGAGGAAAGGAGAGGTGCAACACCCTCTCCACTCTTGACCCACTTACTAAACGTGTGTAGCAGGTGCAGTGGAAGGTGGATTTCACATTGCTTTCTGAAACCAGGGGATATTTTAAGGCCTGGATGCCTGGAGGCAAAGTAACCTGCTCCTTGTACCTCCCCATGGTGAGACATGCTCATTTCAATAGTAATAGAATCGGGTGAAACATTGTACATTTGTCTGGAATGGCTGAGTTCATGGGAAGGGTTCATGGATTTTAGTATCGTAGAATGACTTATGAACAGGGAAAGAATCTGGTCGAGCTGTATATCTGAGCCAGCTGAGCCGAGCTGTATATCTGAGCCAGCTGAGCCGAGCTGTATATCTTACCCAGCTGAGCCGAGCTGTATATCTGAGCCAGCTGAGCCGAGCTGTATATCTGAGCCAGCTGAGCCGAGCTGTATATCTGAGCCAGCTGAGCCGAGCTGTATATCTGAGCCAGCTGAGCCGAGCTGTATATCTGAGCCAGCTGAGCCGAGCTGTATATCTGAGCCAGCTGAGCCGAGCTGTATATCTGAGTCAGCTGAGCCGAGCTGTATATCTGAGCCAGCTGAGCCGAGCTGTATATCTGAGCCAGCTGAGCCGAGCTGTATATCTGAGCCAGCTGAGCCGAGCTGTATATCTGAGCCAGCTGAGCCGAGCTGTATATCTGAGCCAGCTGTATATCTGAGCCAGCTGAGCCGAGCTGTATATCTGAGCCAGCTGAGCCGAGCTGTATATCTGAGCCAGCTGAGCCGAGCTGTATATCTGAGCCAGCTGAGCCGAGCTGAATATCTGAGCCAGCTGAGCCGAGCTGTATATCTGAGCCAGCTGAGCCGAGCTGTATATCTGAGCCAGCTGAGCCAAGCTGTATATCTGAGCCAGCTGAGCCGAGCTGTATATCTGAGCCAGCTGAGCCGAGCTGTATATCTGAGCCAGCTGAGCTGAGCTGTATATCTGAGCCAGCTGAGCCGAGCTGTATATCTGAGCCAGCTGAGCCGAGCTGTATATCTGAGCCAGCTGAGCCGAGCTGTATATCTGAGCCAGCTGAGCCGAGCTGTATATCTGAGCCAGCTGAGCCGAGCTGTATATCTGAGCCAGCTGAGCCGAGCTGTATATCTGAGCCGAGCTGTATATCTGAGCCAGCTGTATATCTGAGCCAGCTGAGCCGAGCTGTATATCTGAGCCAGCTGAGCCGAGCTGTATATCTGAGCCAGCTGAGCCGAGCTGTATATCTGAGCTGAGCCAGCTGTATATCTGAGCCAGCTGAGCCGAGCTGTATATCTGAGCCAGCTGAGCCGAGCTGTATATCTGAGCCAGCTGAGCCGAGCTGTATATCTGAGCCAGCTGAGCCGAGCTGTATATTTGAGCCAGCTGAGCCGAGCTGTATATCTGAGCCAGCTGAGCCGAGCTGTATATCTGAGCCAGCTGAGCCGAGCTGTATATCTGAGCCAGCTGAGCCGAGCTGTATATCTGAGCCAGCTGTATATCTGAGCCAGCTGAGCCGAGCTGTATATCTGAGCCAGCTGAGCCGAGCTGTATATCTGAGCCAGCTGAGCCGAGCTGTACATCTGAGCCAGCTGAGCCGAGCTGTATATCTGAGCCAGCTGAGCCGAGCTGTATATCTGAGCCAGCTGTATATCTGAGCCAGCTGAGCCGAGCTGTATATCTGAGCCAGCTGAGCCGAGCTGTATATCTGAGCCAGCTGTATATCTGAGCCAGCTGAGCCGAGCTGTATATCTGAGCCAGCTGAGCCGAGCTGTATATCTGAGCCAGCTGTATATCTGAGCCAGCTGAGCCGAGCTGTATATCTGAGCCAGCTGTATATCTGAGCCAGCTGAGCCGAGCTGTATATCTTACCCAGCTGAGCCGAGCTGTATATCTGAGCCAGCTGAGCCGAGCTGTATATCTGAGCCAGCTGAGCCGAGCTGTATATCTGAGCCAGCTGAGCCGAGCTGTATATCTGAGCCAGCTGAGCCGAGCTGTATATCTGAGCCAGATGTATATCTGAGCCAGCTGAGCCGAGCTGTATATCTGAGCCAGCTGTATATCTGAGCCAGCTGAGCCGAGCTGTATATCTGAGCCGAGCTGTATATCTGAGCCAGCTGTATATCTGAGCCAGCTGAGCCGAGCTGTATATCTGAGCCGAGCTGTATATCTGAGCCAGCTGAGCCGAGCGGTATATCTGAGCCAGCTGTATATCTGAGCCAGCTGTATAGCTTACCCAGCTGAGCCGAGCTGTATATCTGAGCCAGCTGTATAGCTTACCCAGCTGAGCCGAGCTGTATATCTGAGCCAGCTGTATAGCTTACCCAGCTGAGCCGAGCTGTATATCTGAGCCAGCTGAGCCGAGCTGTATATCTGAGCCAGCTGAGCCGAGCTGTATATCTGAGCCAGCTGAGCCGAGCTGTATATCTGAGCCAGCTGTATATCTGAGCCAGCTGAGCCGAGCTGTATATCTGAGCCAGCTGAGCCGAGCTGTATATCTGAGCCAGCTGTATATCTGAGCCAGCTGAGCCGAGCTGTATATCTGAGCCAGCTGAGCCGAGCTGTATATCTGAGCCAGCTGTATATCTGAGCCAGCTGAGCCGAGCTGTATATCTGAGCCAGCTGTATATCTGAGCCAGCTGAGCCGAGCTGTATATCTTACCCAGCTGAGCCGAGCTGTATATCTGAGCCAGCTGAGCCGAGCTGTATATCTGAGCCAGCTGAGCCGAGCTGTATATCTGAGCCAGCTGAGCCGAGCTGTATATCTGAGCCAGCTGTATATCTGAGCCAGCTGAGCCGAGCTGTATATCTGAGCCGAGCTGTATATCTGAGCCAGCTGTATATCTGAGCCAGCTGAGCCGAGCTGCATATCTGAGCCGAGCTGTATATCTGAGCCAGCTGAGCCGAGCGGTATATCTGAGCCAGCTGTATATCTGAGCCAGCTGTATAGCTTACCCAGCTGAGCCGAGCTGTATATCTGAGCCAGCTGTATAGCTTACCCAGCTGAGCCGAGCTGTATATCTGAGCCAGCTGTATAGCTTACCCAGATGAGCCGAGCTGTATATCTGAGCCAGCTTAGCCGAGCTGTATATCTGAGCCAGCTGAGCCGAGCTGTATATCTGAGCCAGCTGAGCCGAGCTGTATATCTGAGCCAGCTGAGCCGAGCTGTATATCTGAGCCAGCTGTATATCTGAGCCAGCTGAGCCGAGCTGTATATCTGAGCCAGCTGAGCCCAGCTGTATATCTGAGCCAGCTGTATATCTGAGCCAGCTGAGCCGCCAGCTGTATATCTGAGCCAGCTGTATAGCTGAGCCAGCTGAGCCGAGCTGTATATCTTACCCAGCTGAGCCGAGCTGTATATCTGAGCCAGCTGAGCCAGCTGTATATCTGAGCCAGCTGAGCTGTATATCTGAGCCAGCTGAGCCGAGCTGTATATCTGAGCCAGCTGAGCTGTATATCTGAGCCAGCTGATAGCTGTATATCTGAGCCAGCTGAGCCATCTGAGAGCTGTATATCTGAGCCAGCTGAGCCGAGCTGTATATCTGAGCCAGCTGTATATCTGAGCCAGCTGAGCCGAGCTGTATATCTGAGCCGAGCTGTATATCTGAGCCAGCTGTATATCTGAGCCAGCTGAGCTGAGCCGAGCTGTATATCTGAGCCGAGCTGTATATCTGAGCCAGCTGAGCCGAGCTGTATATCTGAGCCAGCTGTATATCTGAGCCAGCTGTATAGCTTACTGAGCCAGCTGAGCCGAGCTGTATATCTGAGCCAGCTGTATAGCTTACCCAGCTGAGCCGAGCTGTATATCTGAGCCAGCTGTATAGCTTACCCAGCTGAGCCGAGCTGTATATCTGAGCCAGCTGTATATCTGAGCCAGCTGAGCCGAGCTGTATATCTGAGCCAGCTGAGCCGAGCTGTATATCTGAGCCAGCTGTATATCTGAGCCAGCTGAGCCGAGCTGTATATCTGAGCCAGCTGAGCCGAGCTGTATATCTGAGCCAGCTGAGCCGAGCTGTATATCTGAGCCAGCTGAGCCGAGCTGTATATCTGAGCCAGCTGAGCCGAGCTGTATATCTTACCCAGCTGAGCCGAGCTGTATATCTGAGCCAGCTGAGCCGAGCTGTATATCTGAGCCAGCTGAGCCGAGCTGTATATCTGAGCCAGCTGTATATCTGAGCCAGCTGAGCCGAGCTGTATATCTGAGCCAGCTGAGCCAGCTGTATATCTGAGCCAGCTGAGCCGAGCTGTATATCTGAGCCAGCTGAGCCGAGCTGTATATCTGAGCCAGCTGAGCCGAGCTGTATATCTGAGCCGAGCTGTATATCTGAGCCAGCTGTATATCTGAGCCAGCTGAGCCGAGCTGTATATCTGAGCCGAGCTGTATATCTGAGCCAGCTGAGCCGAGCTGTATATCTGAGCCAGCTGTATATCTGAGCCAGCTGTATAGCTTACCCAGCTGAGCCGAGCTGTATATCTGAGCCAGCTGTATAGCTTACCCAGCTGAGCCGAGCTGTATATCTGAGCCAGCTGTATAGCTTACCCAGCTGAGCCGAGCTGTATATCTGAGCAAGCTGTATATCTGAGCCAGCTGAGCCGAGCTGTATATCTGAGCCAGCTGAGCCGAGCTGTATATCTGAGCCAGCTGTATATCTGAGCCAGCTGAGCCGAGCTGTATATCTGAGCCAGCTGTATATCTGAGCCAGCTGAGCCGAGCTGTATATCTGAGCCAGCTGAGCCGAGCTGTATATCTGAGCCAGCTGAGCTGAGCTGTATATCTGAGCCAGCTGTATATCTTACCCAGCTGAGCCGAGCTGTATATCTGAGCCAGCTGAGCCGAGCTGTATATCTGAGCCAGCTGAGCCGAGCTGTATATCTGAGCCAGCTGAGCCGAGCTGTATATCTGAGCCAGCTGTATATCTGAGCCAGCTGAGCCGAGCTGTATATCTGAGCCAGCTGAGACGAGCTGTATATCTGAGCCAGCTGAGCTGAGCTGTATATCTGAGCCAGCTGAGCCGAGCTGTATATCTTACCCAGCTGAGCCGAGCTGTATATCTGAGCCAGCTGAGCCGAGCTGTATATCTGAGCCAGCTGAGCCGAGCTGTATATCTGAGCCAGCTGAGCCGAGCTGTATATCTGAGCCAGCTGAGCCGAGCTGTATATCTGAGCCAGCTGAGCCTGAGAGCTGTATATCTGAGCCAGCTGAGCCGAGCTGTATATCTGAGCCAGCTGAGCCGAGCTGTATATCTGAGCCAGCTGAGCCGAGCTGTATATCTGAGCCAGCTGTATATCTGAGCCAGCTGAGCCGAGCTGTATATCTGAGCCAGCTGAGCCGAGCTGTATATCTGAGCCAGCTGAGCTGAGCTGTATATCTGAGCCAGCTGAGCCGAGCTGTATATCTGAGCCGAGCTGTATATCTGAGCCAGCAGCTGAGCTGAGCTGTATATCTGAGCCAGCTGTATATCTACCCAGCTGAGCCGAGCTGTATATCTGAGCCAGCTGAGCCGAGCTGTATATCTGAGCCAGCTGAGCCGAGCTGTATATCTGAGCCAGCTGAGCCGAGCTGTATATCTGAGCCAGCTGAGCCGAGCTGTATATCTGAGCCAGCTGAGCCGAGCTGTATATCTGAGCCAGCTGAGCCTGAGCCAGAGCTGTATATCTGAGCCAGCTGAGCCGAGCTGTATATCTGAGCCAGCTGAGCCGAGCTGTATATCTGAGCCAGCTGAGCCGAGCTGTATATCTGAGCCAGCTGTATATCTGAGCCAGCTGAGCCGAGCTGTATATCTGAGCCAGCTGAGCCGAGCTGTATATCTGAGCCAGCTGAGCTGAGCTGTATATCTGAGCCAGCTGAGCCGAGCTGTATATCTGAGCCGAGCTGTATATCTGAGCCAGCTGAGCTGAGCTGTATATCTGAGCCAGCTGAGCCGAGCTGTATATCTTACCCAGCTGAGCCGAGCTGTATATCTGAGCCAGCTTAGCCGAGCTGTATATCTGAGCCAGCTGAGCCGAGCTGTATATCTGAGCCAGCTGAGCCGAGCTGTATATCTGAGCCAGCTGAGCCGAGCTGTATATCTGAGCCAGCTGTATATCTGAGCCAGCTGAGCCGAGCTGTATATCTGAGTCAGCTGAGCCGAGCTGTATATCTGAGCCAGCTGTATATCTGAGCCAGCTGAGCCGAGCTGTATATCTGAGCCAGCTGTATATCTGAGCCAGCTGAGCCGAGCTGTATATCTGAGCCAGTACAGAACAGTACAAGTTTGTATGAAAAGGGTATAAAAGTAAAGCCTTGTAGCCAACAGCACAGTGTCCCAGCATATGGCTGGTGTGTTTACGGACATATTCAATCAATCCCTATACCAGTCTGCTGTTCCCACATGCTTCAAGAGGGCCACCATTGTTCCTGTTCCCAAGAAAGCTAAGGCAACTGAGCTAAACGACTACCGCCCCGTAGCACTCACTTCCGTCATCATGAAGTGCTTTGAGAGACTAGTCAAGGACCATATCACCTCCACCCTACCTGACACCCTAGACCCACTCCAATTTGCTTACCGCCCAAATAGGTCCACAGACGATGCAATCTCAACCACACTGGGTCTCGACCCCGCCCTGTGCAACTGGGTACTGGACTTCCTGACGGGCCGCCCCCAGGTGGTGAGGGTAGGTAACAACATCTCCTCCCCGCTGATCCTCAACACTGGGGCCCCACAAGGGTGCGTTCTGAGCCCTCTCCTGTACTCCCTGTTCACCCACGACTGCGTGGTCACGCACGCCTCCAACTCAATCATCAAGTTTGCGGACGACACAACAGTGGTAGGCTTGATTACCAACAACGACGAGACGGCCTACAGGGAGGAGGTGAGGGCCCTCGGAGTGTGGTGTCAGGAAAATATCCTCACACTCAACGTCAACAAAACTAAGGAGATGATTGTGGATTTCAGGAAACAGCAGAGGGAACACCCCCCTATCCAAATCGATGGAACAGTAGTGGAGAGGGTAGTAAGTTTTAAGTTCCTTGGCATACACATCACAGACAAACTGAATTGGTCCACTCACACAGACAGCATCGTGAAGAAGGCGCAGCAGCGCCTCTTCAACCTCAGCAGGCTGAAGAAATTTGGCTTGTCACCAAAAGCACTCACAAACTTCTACAGATGCACAATCGAGAGCATCCTGGCGGGCTGCATCACCGCCTGGTACGGCAACTGCTCCGCCCACAACCGTAAGGCTCTCCAGAGGGTAGTGAGGTCTGCACAACGCATCACCGGGGGCAAACCTGCCCTCCAGGACACCTACACCACCCGATGTTACAGGAACGGCCATAAAGATCATCAAGGACAATAACCACCCAAGCCACTGCCTGTTCACCCCCTGTCATCCAGATGGCGAGGTCAGTACAGGTGCATCAAAGCTGGGACCGAGAGACTGAAAAACAGCTTCTATCTCAAGGCCATCAGACTGTTAAACAGCAACCACTAACATTGAGTGGCTGCTGCCAACACACTGACTCAACTCCAGCCACTTTAATAATGGGAATTGATGGGAAATGATGTAAAATATATCACTAGCCACTTTAAACAATGCTACCTAATATAATGTTTACATACCCTACATTATTAATCTCATATGTATACGTATATACTGTACTCTATATCATCTACTGCATCCTTATGTAATACATGTATCACTAGCCACTTTAACTATGCCACTTTGTTTATATACTCATCTCATATGTATATACTGTACTCGATACCATCTACTGTACCTTGCCTATGCTGCTCTGTACCATCACTCATTCATATATCTTTATGTACATATTCTTTATCCCCTTACACTTGTGTATAAGACAGTAGTTTTGGAATTGTTAGTTAGGTTACTTGTTGGTTATTACTGCATTGTCGGAACTAGAAGCACAAGCATTTCGCTACACTCGCATTAACATCTGCTAACCATGTGTATGTGACAAATAAAAGTTGATTTGATTTTATTTGATTTAGTCTTATGTAAGGCTTGGTCCCAAATGGCACCCTATTCCCTACATAGTGCACTACGGGCCCTCTGGGCCTGGTCAAAAGCAGAGCACTATATCGGGAATAGAGTGCCATTTGGGACACAACCTAAGAGTCCCCCAAGCCAGCCACCTGGCCTTGTTTTGGTCCGGCAGCCTAATGGAGAAGGCATCACACTGACAGCAGAGTTAACATTGAGATTGAGTGGAGACAGGCATCACACTGACAGCAGAGTTAACATTGAGATGTAGTGGAGACAGGCATCACACTGACAGCAGAGTTAACATTGAGATGTAGTGGAGACAGGCATCACACTGACAGCAGAGTTAACATTGAGATGTAGTGGAGACAGGCATCACACTGACAGCAGAGTTAACATTGAGATTGAGTGGAGACAGGCATCACACTGACAGCAGAGTTAACATTGAGATGTAGTGGAGACAGGCATCACACTGACAGCAGAGTTAACATTGAGATGGAGAGGAGACAGGCATCACACTGACAGCAGAGTTAACATTGAGATGTAGTGGAGACAGGCAGAGTTAACATTGAGATGGAGAGGAGACAGGCATCACACTGACAGCAGAGTTAACATTGAGATGTAGTGTAGACAGGCAGAGTTAACATTGAGATGTAGTGTAGACAGGCAGAGTTAACATTGAGATGTAGTGGAGACAGGCAGAGTTAACATTGAGATGTAGTGGAGACAGGCAGAGTTAACATTGAGATGTAGTGGAGACAGGCATCACACTGACAGCAGAGTTAACATTGAGATGTAGTGGAGACAGGCATCACACTGACAGCAGAGTTAACATTGAGATGTAGTGGAGACAGGCATCACACTGACAGCAGAGTTAACATTGAGATGGAGAGGAGACAGGCATCACACTGACAGCAGAGTTAACATTGAGATTGAGTGGAGACAGGCATCACACTGACAGCAGAGTTAACATTGAGATTGAGTGGAGACAGGCATCACGCTGACAGCAGAGTTAACATTGAGATGGAGAGGAGACATCACACATTCAGCCTCCACCAACTTCCAACCCAGGACTTTCTAATGTAATAACCTGGTTGTTGTATGGACATGTTAAACACATCGTGGCTCATTCATATTGCTACCTGTTTTAGTTGGGTGATGTGTTCTTGGCACTTTGCCAGTTAACCAATGAAGTGGCCCAGGTGTTTGTATCAACGTGAGAGCTGTGTTAGTTAGAGATGTCTGCTGCCAGCTTCTCTTCCTGTTGCGTCGTAGGCAGGTAACGCTACCACTGGTTTTTCCACAGAGACTAATGATATGTGTCCTAAATGGTACCCTTTGCCTTAAAAACAGTAGTGCACTATATAGGGAATAGGGTGCTATTTGGAACACAAACACGGTGATAAATTCTGTCCGTTTCCCACTTCGCCGCTGTCTGGCGTTCCCGTGGTGACGGAGCGAACGGAGCAGTGCTAAAAATAGAAAGCAATCAGGGCAGCGGGGCATGAAGAGGATTCATGAAGACTCCCTGCAGCGCTTTCTCTCTCTCTGTCTCTCTCTCTCTCTCTCTTCCTCTCTTTCAGTACCCCTCACTCACAGGACTGATGGCTGATAGACAGAGAGAGGGGCTGGTGCTGCTGTATTTGACAGGACTCTCAAAATAGAAGCATCTGGCCCTGTCAACACCCCCTAACCCCCCCCGCTCGTGTTCTCCCCTCTCCTCGTCTCCCTTGTGCAACATCATGTCGTATGGTCGCATCTCAAAAACAACCCTTCTCAATAATTGACCTCAAGGAAAGGATAAATAATTGAAACAACATGGTGTTTAGTTATTGTATATTACTGAGATGGCCGTTTATGTAACTTTGTGCTCCATCCTCCTCCTACAGCACTAGTAGGTTGACCTCTGTGTTGACCTCTGTGTTGACCTCTGTGTTGATCTGGATCCTCCTCCTACGGCACTAGTAGGTTGACCTCTATGTTGATCTGGATCCTCCTCCTACAGCACTAGTAGGTTGACCTCTGTGTTGACCTCTGTGTTGACCTGCATCCTCCTCCTACGGCACTAGTAGGTTGACCTCTATGTTGATCTGGATCCTCCTCCTACAGCACTAGTAGGTTGACCTCTGTGTTGATCTGGATCCTCCTCCTACGGCACTAGTAGGTTGACCTCTGTGTTGATCTGGATCCTTCTCCTACAGCACTAGTAGGTAGACCTCTGTGTTGACCTGGATCCTCCTAGTACAGCACTAGTATGTCGACCTCAGTGTTGACCTGGATGTCAGTAGTGTTAAAGTGTGAGTGGAGGGGATTCCAGGGCTGTAGGGAGAGAGAGAGAGAGAGAGAGAGAGAGAGAGAGAGAGAGAGAGAGAGAGAGAGAGACAGTGAAAGGGGGGGGGGTCTCAGAGCCTGGACCTTAGCTGGGCCATGGTTGCGTCCCAAATTGCACCCTCAGTTTTCCTTATTAGTGCCCATAAGGGCTCTGGTCAAAAGTAGTGCACTAAATAGGCAATAGGGTGTCATTTGGGGTGAGTTGAGCTAGGAGCTCAGACTCACATTAAGAATCCCCAATCCAAAATTAAATCTAAAATCGGCTTCCTATTTTGCAACAAAGCCTCCTTCACTCATGCTGCCAAAAATACCCTCGTGAAACTGACTATCCTACCGATCCTTGACTTTGGCGATGTCATTTCCAAAATAGCCTCCAACACTCTACTCAGCAAACTGGATGTAGTCTATCACAGTGGCATCCGTTTTGTCACCAAAGCCCCATATACTACCCACCACTGCGACCTGTATGTTCTCGTTGGCTGGCCCTCACTACATATCCGTCGCCAAACCCACTGGCTCCAGGTCATCTATAAGTCTTTGCTAGGTAAAGCCCCTCCTTATATCAGCTCACTGGTCACCATAGCAACACCCACCAGCAGCACGCGCTCCAGCAGGTATATCTCACTGGTCATCCACAAAGCCAACACTTCCTTTGGCCTGCCTTTCCTTCCAGATCTCTGCTGCCAATGACTGTAACGAATTGAAAAAATCTCTGAAGCTGGAGTCTTAAATCTCCCTCTCTAACTTTAGCAGCTTACCAATCACTGTACCTTTACACAACCAATCTGTAAATAGCACCCCGATTACCTCATCCCCATATTATTACTGACCCTCTTGCTCTTATGCACCCCAGTATCTCTACTTGCACATCATCATCTGCACATCTATCACTCCAGTATTAATGCTAAATTGTAATTATTTTCGCCTCTAGAGCCTATTTATTGCCTACCTCCCTACTCTTCTACATTTGCAAACACTGTACATACATTTTTCTATTTTTATTTTCTTTTGTGTTTTTGACTGTACATTTGTTTAAGTGTAACTTTGTGTTGTTGTCTGTTCACACTGCTTTGCTTTATCTTGGCCAGGTCGCAGTTGTAAATGAGAACTTGTTCTCAACTGGCCTACCTGGTTAAATAAAGGCGAAATAAATCAAATAAATAAATAGTAGGAGCTGATCATTTGGCTTGGTTCCATGTTATTTGTACATGTTTCCTACTCCTTGGTAGCAGTCCAGTAGTCACTCTCTCAACTTCTCTCTGTCACTACTTGACTTTCTTCATATTCCTGTCAAACAGTCTGTCCATTAGGACTTCATCTAATAGTGGGTCTGGATTTATTTAGCCTGGGATGTGTTTGTCCAGTGGCATGGGAGTGTGTGTGTGTGTTTGTTTGTGTGTGTGTGTGTGTGTGTGTGTGTGTGTGTGTGTGTGTGTGTGTGTGTGTGTGTGTGTGTGTGTGTGTGTGTGTGTGTGTGTGTGTGTGTGTGTGTGTGTGTGTGTGTGTGTGTGTGTGTGTGTGTGTGTGTGTGTGTGTTTAGGGTGGTATCTCTGCTTTGCATTAGGAATGTGGGGATGGTGTGAGGAACGTATCTGAAACATCTGCCATGAGTTTGTGTTAGTTTAACTGCTGCTACTGTATCAGGCTGTGGTCACCAGGGCAGCAGGTAGCGACCACTTCACTTAGTGAGACCCTGTATGTTGCTCAACCTAATTTAGACCAGATGAGGTGGAAATGGGCCCAATCTTGACTCATTGTATCTCCTCAAACAGCTCAGAATCTTCTCTCTGAAATGAAATGGTGTCATTTGGTTGAAGAGAAACCACCAGAACTGTGTCTATACTTCTTCTTACTGGTTTAAATGTATTAAAACGTTGACAGGACCACTATTCTGACCTTGCTGAGTTGTTCCTCATTTTTAGGATTGTGTTTAAAGATATGGAGGGTATGTGTCATTCTATCCTGGTCTGGTCTACAATATATCAAAACCATCTTTGGAATCCTGTCAGGCGTGAGCTACAGTACCTCCCACTGGTAAACATTTCTTTGAGGGAACTCAAGCTGATTGGTGGCTGTCTTCTGTTAGTGACAGTGGCCACCAACATCAACCACTACAGGCATATAAATATATCTAGTACATGGAGTATAGTACGAAGGACCTGATGAACTATGCTAAACCATAGTCTCTCTCTCCTCCTCCAGCCTCAGTCTTAAGAAACCACTCCCCATCTCTCTCTACTCCTCCAGCCTCAGTCTTAAGAAACCACTCCCTCTCTCTCCCCCCCTCTCTCTCTCTCTCCCCCTCTCTCTCTCTCTCTCTCTCTCTCTCTCTCCCTCTCTCCCCCTCTCCCTCTCTCTCTCTGTCCTCCTCTAGCCTGAGTCTTACTAAACCATCCCCTCTCTCCCTCCTCTCTCTGTCCTCCTCCAGCCTCAGAGCCCAACCTGAAGGTGAAGTCTAGACTGAAGCAGAAGGTAGCAGAGAGGAGGAGTAGTCCACTGCTGAAGAGGAAAGACAGCAACGTCATGACCCCCTACAAGAAGAGGGCCCTAGAAATTATGGGTATGATTGTTGTTGACACATATTGTAGCAGTTCTGCTGTGAAATAACTCTGTATTGACAGAGAGATCTGTGATGGTGCAGCCAAAGGACACATTATGGTGTTAGGAGCTTGTTTCCCTGTCACTCCTTTATGTCTATTTATGTCCTCTTTATAGCCAATAACAATCTCTATCTCTGTCCCCTTCACAAACTCTACAGTCACTAACATTATTTCTGTCCTCTTCACAGAGGCTACAGTCACTAACATTATCTCTGTCCTCTTCACAGACTCTACAGTCACTAACATTATCTCTGTCCCCTTCACAGACTCTACATTCACTAACATTATCTCTGTCCTCTTCACAGACGCTACAGTCACTAACATTATCTCTGTCCCCTTCACAGACTCTACAGTCACTAACATTATCTCTGTCCCCTTCACAGACTCTACAGTCACTAATATTATCTCTGTCCTCTTCACAGATGCTACAGTCACTAACATTATCTCTGTCCTCTTCACAGATGCTACAGTCACTAACATTATCTCTGTCCCCTTCACAGACTCTACAGTCACTAATATTATCTCTGTCCCCTTCACAGACGCTACAGTCACTATCATTATCTCTGTCCTCTTCACAGACGCTACTGTCACTAACATTATCTCTGTCCCCTTCACAGACTCTACAGTCACTAACATTATCTCTGTCCTCTTCACAGACTCTACAGTCACTAACATTATCTCTGTCCTCTTCATAGACTCTACAGTCACTAACAGTATCTCTGTCCTCTTCACAGACTCTACAGTAACTAATATTTTCTCTGTCCTCTTCATAGACTCTACAGTCACTAACATTATCTCTGTCCTCTTCACAGACTCTACAGTCACTAACATTATCTCTGTCCTCTTCACAGACGCTACAGTCACTAACATTATCTCTGTCCCCTTCACAGACTCTACAGTCACTATCATTATCTCTGTCCTCTTCACAGATGTTACAGTCACTATCATTATCTCTGTCCGCTTCACAGACTCTACAGTCACTAACATTATCTCTGTCCTCTTCACAGACTCTACAGTCACTAACATTATCTCTGTCCTCTTCACAGACTCTACAGTCCCTAATATTATCTCTGTCCTCTTCACAGATGCTACAGTAACTAATATTTTCTCTGTCTTCTTCACAAACTCTACAGCCACTAATATTATCTCTGTCCCCTTCACAGACTCTACAGTCACTAACATTATCTCTGTCCCCTTCACAGACTCTACAGCCACTAACATTATCTCCATCCTCTTCACAGACTCTACAGCCACTAACATTATCTCTGTCCTATTTACAGACTTTAAAGCCACTAACATTATCTCTGTCCCCTTCACAAACTCTACAGCCACTAACATGATCTCTGTCCTCTTCACAGACTCTACAGTCACTAACATTATCTCTGTCCTCTTCACAGACTCTACAGTCACTAACATTATCTCTGTCCTCTTCACAGACTCTACAGCCACTAATATTATCTCTGTCCTATTTACAGACTCTAAAGCCACTAACATTATCTCTGTCCCCTTCACAGACTCAACAGTCCCTAATATTATCTCTGTCCTCTTCACAGATGCTACAGTCACTAACATTATCTCTGTCCCCTTCACAGACTCTACAGCCACTAACATTATCTCTCCCCCTTCACAGACTCTACAGTCACTAATATTATCTCTGTCCCCTTCACAGACGCTACAGTCACTAATATTATCTCTGTCCTCTTTACAGACTCTACAGTCACTAACATTATCTCTGTCCTCTTCACAGACGCTACAGTCACTATCATTATCTCTGTCCGCTTCACAGACTCTACAGTCACTAACATTATCTCTGTCCCCTTCACAGACTCTACAGTCACTAACATTATCTCTGTCCTCTTCACAGACTCTACAGTCACTAACATTATCTCTGTCCTCTTCACAGACTCTACAGTCCCTAATATTATCTCTGTCCTCTTCACAGATGCTACAGTAACTAATATTTTCTCTGTCCTCTTCACAAACTCTACAGCCACTAATAGTATCTCTGTCCCCTTCACAGACTCTACAGTCACTAACATTATCTCTGTCCCCTTCACAGACTCTACAGCCACTAACATTATCTCCATCCTCTTCACAGACTCTACAGCCACTAACATTATCTCTGTCCTATTTACAGACTCTAAAGCCACTAACATTATCTCTGTCCCCTTCACAAACTCTACAGTCACTAACATTATCTCTGTCCCCTTCACAGACTCTACAGCCACTAACATTATCTCTCCCCCTTCACAGACTCTACAGTCACTAACATTATCTCTGTCCCCTTCACAGACGCTACAGTCACTAATATTATCTCTGTCCGCTTCACAGACTCTACAGTCACTAACATTATCTCTGTCCCCTTCACAGACTCTACAGTCACTAACATTATCTCTGTCCTCTTCACAGACTCTACAGTCCCTAATATTATCTCTGTCCCCTTCACAGACGCTACAGTAACTAATATTTTCTCTGTCCTCTTCACAAACTCTACAGCCACTAATATTATCTCTGTCCCCTTCACAGACTCTACAGTCACTAACATTATCTCTGTCCTCTTCACAGACGCTACAGTCACTAACATTATCTTTGTCCTCTTCACAGACTCTACAGCCACTAACATTATCTCTGTCCCCTTCACAGACTCTACAGTCACTAACATTATCTCCGTCCTCTTCACAGACTCTACAGTCACCAACATTATGTCTGTTCACTTCACAGACTCTACAGCCACTAACATTATCTCCGTCCTCTTCACAGACTCTACAGTCACCAACAGTGCCCCAGGCTCAGGACCCAGCTCTCCCATCGGAGCCTCCAGCGCCCTGGGGGCTGAGAACGGGCCCTCCTCTCTCCCCACCACCACAAAAACGGAAGTACGAACCCAGACCATCAATCAATCCATTTTATTTTATAAAGCCCTTTTTATATCAGCAGTTGTCACAAAGTGCTTCACAGTGACCCGGCTTAAACCCCAAAGAGCAACCAAAGCAAAAGCCAAAGAACAGTAGCCAGACCGCTCGTATTTATCCTCTACACACTACAGTGACTTTTAATTGATTCAAGTGGATTCAAGATAAATAATCTGAATCGTGAAAATCTAACTTCTTAAGTCATGTGTGTGTGTGTGTGTGTGTGTGTGTGTGTGTGTGTGTGTGTGTGTGTGTGTGTGTGTGTGTGTGTGTGTGTGTGTGTGTGTGTGTGTGTGTGTGTGTGTGTGTGTGTGTGTGTGTGTGTGTGTGTGTGTGTGTGTGTGTGTGTATGTGCAGCTATGAAAACAGCCAGTTGTCCCTGCCGTCTGTCTCTAAGCATTCAGTCTGTTACAGTCCAGTAGAAATGACACACTGAGGGTAAAGAGACACAGCTCTCCCATAATGTCCACATACGTAATACACACCTGCTTTACTTCTTTCTTTTTACTTACTATTTATTTTCCTTTTTCTTCTTATGTCTTATTTTTCATAAAGGGTGAAATGCAAAGCGTTTGCATATCCATGGCATGAACTCTTATGGTGAGGCAATATTGGCAGCAAAATTTTTGTTGCAATTCAATCTCTATAAATTCTCAGGGCAGAAAGCAAATTGGATCCCTGTGTGTTTCCCTATGGTTTTGTGGTTAAAATGCCTCATCCAGTATCTCGATTCACAATTTTCATACCTCTTGATTTTTTCCCTTGCTCAACACGTATTGTGCAAGCTATTTAGCTACTCTACGCTAAAATAGAATCCAAATA
Source organism: Oncorhynchus masou masou (assembly GCF_036934945.1). Classification (NCBI taxonomy): domain Eukaryota; kingdom Metazoa; phylum Chordata; class Actinopteri; order Salmoniformes; family Salmonidae; genus Oncorhynchus; species Oncorhynchus masou. The sequence goes on from NC_088240.1 coordinate 87,893,819, forward strand.
TTCAACAACAACAAAAATATTCCAAAAGCAGTCTAAAAGAATCCAAGCTAAGCGTTCTGTTGGCGTGTCATAGTATATCTGTCACTGAGCTGTCTGACCACAGCCCTGTGAGTTGTTCCCTTCCTTCTGAGGCCTTCCCCAATAGATTCCTGACTCAGTAACTAGCCGGGTGCAGGGGCTCTCCGAGGACCCCAGCCTCACAAAACACTGCGTTCTAGCGGGTGGCAGATATGATACATCTCTGAACCATCTTTAACAGAGCAGCTGTGTTTTCTTTAACCAGCGATGTTTACTCTTTCAGGGACCTCAGTGACATTGAGAGGGGAGTAACAGGCCTGCCATTGGGGTGGAGGGGGGTAGGAGGGGGGGAACCGTGGAGCTTAATTGATATCCCAGGCGCTGGTAGCCAAAGACACCCACCCACATGCTAACAACATAAACACAGAGGATTGCTATTGTATCAGCCCAAAGCTAAGACTCGTTCTCTCATGAAACGTACTGTGGCAGGACTGTTAGTGGGGGCTAACTGGTGGGGGCTAACTGGCAGGGGCTAACCGGCGGGGGCTAACTGGCGGGGGCTAACTGGTGGGGGCTAACTGGTGGGGGCTAACTGGCAGGGGCTAACTGGCAGGGGCTAACTGGCGGGGGCTAACCGGCGGGGGCTAACCGGCGGGGGCTAACCGGCGGGGGCTAACTGGCGGGGGCTAACCGGCGGGGGCTAACCGGCGGGGGCTAACCGGCGGGGGCTAACCGGCGGGGGCTAACCGGCGGGGGCTAACCGGCGGGGGCTAACCGAAGGCCTCATGCCTGTTGCAAAAGCAAGTCGTGTTTGTGCACCGTTACATTAGGTATCCTTTTTCAGAGGGAACGGGTCCCTGGGGTGGAATACAGGCCGGATATCCCTGTTCAGGTCACTGAATACTAGAGGGGGTTGGAAGGATAAACACGGCCCTTCCAGAACCACATGCTGCTAGGCTGCTCTGCTGGCCCTGCTGGGTACAGGAAGCATGCCCCAGCTACACTGATGTTCTCTGGTAGAGAGAGTAGCCTGAGGAGGGTGAGGCCTGGGGCTGGAGGATGGGAAGACCAGGGACAGGGTACAGAGATCTTTTGAAGAGAAGGGTAGATTTCTGGTGGGTGGGGGGGGGGGGTGATGCTAAACGATACCTGATCATGTTGTCTTCACAATATCCTACAATTTGATGACACACTTTTAAGTGGCACTCATTTTGATCATCAGTCAGTAATAGCGCATATCTTTCTGCTATACTGCAGGGAGCCGGAACGTCGTCCGTCTTAGTGCATTAATGTTTATTACAGTGCTCTTGTTGCTCTTTTAAATGTTCCATAGTCCGATTTTCTAAATCTCTCTCTCTATCTATCTCTCTTTCTCTCTATCTCTCCCTCCCTCTCTTTCCTGTCATTTCAGCGCTGGCCATCACAGCCTAGGTTATTTCGTCCAGAGGGCTCCATGTCCAACCTTCTGAGCTTATACACGTCTCCCTCCTTACCCAACATCACCCTGGGCCTCTCCGCCACCTCCTCCCAGATCAGCGTGAGTACCACCACCCACCATGACCTGATCCTAGTCAGCCAGCACAACCAGCCACCAAATCAAATCAAATCAAATTTTATTTGTAACATACACATGGTTAGCAGATGTTAATGCGAGTGTAGCGAAATGCTTGTGCTTCTAGTTCCGACAATGCAGTAATAACAACACGTAATCTAACTAACAACTCCTAAACTACTGTCTTATACACAGTGTAAGGGGATAAAGAATATGTACATACGGATATATGAATGAGTGATGGTACAGAGCAGCATAGGCAAGATACAGTAGATGGTATCGAGTACAGTATTTACATATGAGATGAGTATGTAAACAAAGTGGCATAGTTAAAGTGGCTAGTGATACATGTATTACATAAGGATGCAGTCGATGATATAGAGTACAGTATATACGTATGCATATGAGATGAATAATGTAGGGTAAGTAACATTATATAAGGTAGCATTGTTTAAAGTGGCTAGTGATATATTTACATCATTTCCCATCAATTCCCAACACCATGCCCTGATCCTGGTTAGCCAGTATAACCAGCCACCATGATATGATCCTGGTTAGCCAGTACAACCAGCCACCATGACTTAGTCCTGGCTAGCTAGTACAACCAGACACCATGACCTGATCCTGGCTAGCTAGTACAACCAGCCACCACGACCTGATCCTGGCTAACTAGTACAACCAGACACCATGACCTGATCCTGGCTAGCTAGTACAACCAGACACCATGACCTGATCCTGGCTAACTAGTACAACCAGCCATCCTTGACCTGATCCTGGCTAGCTAGTACAACCAGCCATCCTTGACCTGATCCTGGCTAACTAGTACAACCAGCCATCCTTGACCTGATCCTGGCTAGCCAGTACAACCAGCCACCATGACCTGATCCTGGCTAACTAGTACAACCAGACACCATGACCTGATCCTGGCTAGCTAGTACAACCAGCCACCCTTGACCTGATCCTGGCTAGCTAGTACAACCAGCCACCCTTGACCTGATCCTGGCTAACTAGTACAACCAGACACCATGACCTGATCCTGGCTAGCTAGTACAACCAGCCACCATGACCTGATCCTGGCTAGCTAGTACAACCAGCCACCATGACCTGATCCTGGCTAGCTAGTACAACCAGCCACCATGACCTGATCCTGGCTAGCTAGTACAACCAGACACCATGACCTGATCCTGGCTAGCTAGTACAACCAGCCACCATGACCTGATCCTGGCTAACTAGTACAACCAGCCACCATGACCTGATCCTGGCTAGCTAGTACAACCAGCCACCATGACCTGATCCTGGCTAGCTAGTACAACCAGCCACCATGACCTGATCCTGGCTAGCTAGTACAACCAGACACCATGACCTGATCCTGGCTAGCTAGTACAACCAGCCACCATGACCTGATCCTGGCTAGCTAGTACAACCAGACACCATGACCTGATCCTGGCTAGCTAGTACAACCAGCCACCCGTGACCTGATCCTGGCTAGCTAGTACAACCAGCCACCCGTGACCTGATCCTGGCTAGCTAGTACAACCAGCCACCCGTGACCTGATCCTGGCTAGCTAGTACAACCAGCCACCATGACCTGATCCTGGCTAGCTAGTACAACCAGACACCATGACCTGATCCTGGCTAGCTAGTACAACCAGCCACCATGACCTGATCCTGGCTAACTAGTACAACCAGCCACCATGACCTGATCCTGGCTAGCTAGTACAACCAGACACCATGACCTGATCCTGGCTAGCTAGTACAACCAGCCACCCGTGACCTGATCCTGGCTAGCTAGTACAACCAGCCACCCGTGACCTGATCCTGGCTAGCTAGTACAACCAGCCATCCTTGACCTGGTCCTGGCTAGCTAGTATAACCAGCCACCCGTGACCTGATCCTGGCTAGCTAGTACAACCAGCCACCATGACCTGATCCTGGCTAGCTAGTACAACCAGCCACCATGACCTGATCCTGGCTAGCCAGTACAACCAGCCACCATGACCTGGTCCTGGCTAGCTAGTACAACCAGCCACCATGACCTGGTCCTGGCTAGCTAGTACAACCAGACACCATGACCTGATCCTGGCTAGCTAGTACAACCAGCCACCCTTGACCTGATCCTGGTTAGCTAGCTGGCTAGCTTTTACATCTTCTCACAAACACAGGCCATTAGAGAGAAGATTTCTAATTTGTTACGTAGATAGCTATCAACTAGTCTTTCATTTGTAGAACAACATTCTGTAACGCTTTTAATTGAACCACTTTTGTAATACATAGCCAGGTGGTTCAAAAAAGGTTTTAGCCAACAATAGATTCTTAGATAACAAAGTCAGGTTTTCACTGAAAACAAAGGGAAGTGTAGTTTGAGAGATGTTCTCTGCCTTGTCTGGCTGTTGAAAGACTTCAGCATCAGTGGCTGTCAGGATTATACATACGGCAGCAGGGCAACGACCTTTAACCCCAGATTATTTTATTCCATTTAGATGTTAGATGTTGTTAAGAGTCTGTTGTCAGGCCTCCTCTTATCTCTCTCTATATGACCTCATTAATCACAGCTTTTTAAAACGTCCCAGCGGCCCCTTGCCCGGTCAAGTACAGCTCGCTCCAGTCCAGATAAGGGCCAAATGATACATCACTTTTAGCTCCCTGACACATTCCTTACATTGAGACCCGTCTGGTACATCAGCTGGATAGAAAGAGTGTAACCATTTGAAGAGGTGATTGTCAAAAACAAAATTATATCAAGTGTTTCTGGCAAATAATGCAGAAAAAAAACTGACTGCACAAAATGACAACCCTTTCTCAGTTTTTTTGGAATGGAAACTTAAAAGAATATGTAGAAGCACCATTATATTGTGAGAACTTTAGTCCTCAGTTGTATTTCTAAGCCCCTGCTCTGTGTGTCTCTGTGTTCTCTCAGGCTGCCATCGGGCTGAAGGAGAAGACTGGGGAGGTCAGGCATGGTCTACCAGGGCAGCTCCTGGGGCCTGTGCCCATGCCCACGGTGACCCCCATGGAGACCAAGGTGTCCCCCAGCCATCAGGCCCTGCTCCAACACCTCCTTCAGAAGGAACAGATAAGACGGCAGAAGATGCTCTCCTCCTCTGGTGAGTCCTTATCCTTACACTGAGACAGACTTAAACCGAGATGTAGGGCCCGTTTTCCAGACATTGATTAAGCTTAGTCCTGGACTAAAAAGCATACTCAAATGGAAAATCACAGTGGAACTTTTCAGTCCAAGACTACAATCTGACCAGGTTACTGGGCAATAGAATTACACCACTTTGAATGGGAGAGATATTGAATGATGAAATATTCCTTATAATTAGTTGAAGAAGTGGTCATGAAGATCATGAATGAAATGAGTTGGAATTAGTGTTGATTTAGAACGTTGAATCTTAGTGCCGCCGTCTTGCCCCCCCAGGTCAAGGCTCCATGCCCACCCACCCCCACTCCCCTCTGGCCATGAAGGACAGGCCCTCCTCCAACAGCAGACCCAAGCTACCCAAGCACCGGCCCCTGAACCGGACCCAGTCAGCCCCTCTGCCCCAGAGCACCTTGGCTCAGCTGGTCATCCAGCAGCAACACCAGCACTTCCTGGAGAAGCAGAAACAATACCAGCAGCAGATCCACATCAATAAGGTAAGAAACAGTACCAGCAGCAGGTCCACATCAATAAGGTAAGAAACAGTACCAGCAGTGGAGTAGGAGTGTGTATCTAGGATCAGGTCCCCCTGTCCATTCATTATGATGTAGAAAACTAAACTGATCCACATCAATCAGCTAACTGACCTTTACTGTACTTTTGCTGTACACTAAAATCCCCAGAGAGTAACTGGACCCCATTTCGCCTGTAAATAATACATGCAATCTATACATTAAAATCACCAAGTGTGTGCCCAGTGGGGATTTTAATTTCAGCAGTTTATACACACAAATTCTGAGGCTATATTTAGCCTTATCAAACTTTCTGTGGTAGCTGCTTTGTGTTTACAGAGCCCTTCCACCCGGCTCAGCCTCCCTGTGCTATTTCTGCTAAGTAAACAAGTTGAGCCTGACTTCAAATAGGGGAAGAAATGCTTCCCATAGCACTAATTCTGTTATCATAGCTTAAGGCATCAGTGGCATTCGCATGCAAACCCTGTGAAATTCAATTCAGCCAAGTTCAAATGGCCCCAGAATACACGCTTTTGTTCCTCTGTGGCAATATTTGTGTTTCTGTGAGCAGGCTGTGGTGACCGTGCCATTGGCAGAGTGCAATTATTCAGCCACGGGAAGTGAGTGGTTGAGGTGGCGGACATACAGAGACACAGCCAGAGAGACACAGTGAAAGGCAGCATTGTGTTGCTCTCACACTGATCTGTCCCTATGCACAAGCCCTCAAACAGCCATGGGAATCTGAGAGCAAGACGTGCAACTCTCACTTAAAACTAACAAGGAAGGGCCTCAAAAGTCCCCTAACTACACAGTTTAAGTCTCCCCAGTCAAACTACCCAATGGAGGACTGTTTAAAACACTTCCTTAGTTCTGATTCTAGTCCCTCTTAATCAATATACAAAAAAATAATGCAGTGACTCAAAATAGGTTATGCTATGCACAAGCATTCCTTGAGCTTGAAGGTGCATTTGATTGACTGGAGGAAGGGGTATTGGATGGTTATCTAAACAAATAACCCTAGGTACCCTATCACCCCTGATGTGAGCCCTCAGGTCAATAACAGTAGATCCTTTAGACCAAAGCACCTCTCTCTCTAAGAGGAGGTTATAAATGTCTACTAATCAGAGATGAGCTCTGTGTTTATTTAGAAGGATCTTAGCCATTGGCCCAATTAATTTACAGCAGTAGCAGTAACAGTAGTAGTAGTAGCAGTAGAGGTAGCAGCAGCAGGGGTAGAAGTAGCAGTAGAAATAGGAGTTGTACTGTAGTAGCAAAGGGTAGCTGTAGCGGTAGTGGTAACAGTAGCTGTAGCAGTAGCAACAGCAGTTGTAGTGGTAGTGGTAACAGTAGCAGCAGCAATAGTAGCGGTAGTGGTAACAGTAGCAGCAACAATAGTAGCGGTAGTAGTGGTATGATTTAGATGCACTATTGTAAAGTGGCTGTTCCACTGGATGTCATAAGGTGAATTCACCAATTTGTAAGTCGCTCTGGATAAGAGCGTCTGCCAAATGACTTAAATGTAAATGTAAATGTAGTGGTAACAGTTGCAGCAGCAATAGTAGCGATAGTGGTAACAGTAGCAGCAACAATAGTAGCGGTAGTGGTAACAGTAGCAGCAGCAATAGTAGCGGTAGTGGTAACAGTAGCAGCAGCAATAGTAGCGGTAGTGGTAACAATAGCTGTAGCATTAGCAGCAGCAGTTGTAGCGATAGTGGTAGCGGTAATAGTAGCAGCAGCAATAGTAGCGGTAGTGGTAACAGTAGCAGCAACAATAGTAGCGGTAGTAGTGGTAGCAGTAGAAACAGAGGTAGTAGTATTAGCGGTAGTGGTAACAGTAGCAGTAGTAGCGGTAATGGTAGTGGTAGTGATAGCAGTAGCAGTAGTAGCGGTAGTGGTAGTGGAAGCAGTAGCAACAGCAGACCCGTGGCACTCACATCCATAGCCATGAAGTGCTTTGAAAGGCTGGTAACACCATTATCCCAGAAACCCTAGACCTACCCTAATTTGCATACCGCCCAAAAAGATCCACAGATGATGCAATCTCTATTGCACTCCACACTGCCCTTTCCCACCTGGACAAAAGGAACACCTATGTGAGAATGCTATTCATTGACTACAGCTCAGCGTTCAACACCATAGTATCCTCAAAGCTCATCACTAAGCTAAGGATCCTGGGACGAAACACCACCCTCTGCAACTGGATCCTGGACTTCCCGACGGGCCGCCCCCAGGTGGTGAGGGTAGGTAGCAACACATCTGCCACACTGATCCTCAACACTGGAGCTCCCCAGGGGTGCGTGCTTAGTCCCCTCTTGTACTCCCTGTTCACCCACGACTGCATGGCCAGGCACGACTCCAACACCATCATTAAGTTTGCTGACGACACAACAGTGGGAGGCCTGATCACTGACAAGACAGCCTATAGGTAGGAGGTCTGAGACTTGGCCGGGTGGCGCCAGAATAACAACCTATCCCTCAACATAACCAAGACTAAGGAGATGATTGTGGACTACAGGAAAAGGTTCACAGAGCACGTCCCCATTCTCATCGACGGGGCTGTAGTGGACTGCATGGTTGAGAGCAGGTTGAGAGCTTCAAATTCCTTGGTGTCCACATAAACAACAAACTAGAATGCCGTGAAGAAGGCACGACAAAGCCATTCCCCCTCAGGAAACTAAAAAGAGTTGGCATTGATCCTGAGATCCTCAAAAGGTTCTACAGCTGCAACATCAAGAGCATCCTGACCAGTTGCATCACTGCCTGGTACGGCAATTGCTTGGCCTCTGACCCCAATGCACTTCTGAGGGTAGTGTTTACGGCCCAGGACATTACTGAAGCAAAGCTGCCTGCCATCCATGACCTCTACACCAGGCGGTGTCAAAGGAAGGACCTGAAAATTGTCAAAGACCCAACCCATTTTACCCCCAAGCCATAAGACTCCTGAACAGGTAACCAAATGGTTACCTGGACTATTTGCATTGTGTGCCTCCGCCAACCCCTCTTTTACGCTGCTGCTACTCTCTGTTTATCTTATATGCATAGTCACTTTAATAACTATACATTCATGTACATACTATCTCAATTGGCCCGACCAACCAGTGCTCCTGCACATTGGCTAACCGGGCTATCTGCATTGTGACCCACCACCCGCCAACCCCTCTTTTTACGCTTCTGCTACTCTCTGTTCATCATATAGGCATAGTCACTTTAACCATACCCACATGTACATACTACCTCAACAAGCCTGACTAACAGGTGTCTGTACATAGCCTTGCTAGTCTTATTTTCAAATGTCTTTTTACTGTTGTTTTATTTCTTTACTTACCTACACACACACACACACACACACACACACACACACACACACACACACACACACACACACACACACACACACACACACACACACACACACACACACACACACACACACACACACACACACACACACACACACACACACACACACACAGACATAGTTAAAAAAAACAATCTCTCCGTACTATTGGTTAGAGCCTGTAAGTGAGCATTTCACTGTAATGTCTACACCTGTTGTGTCCGGCGCACGTGACAAATAAACATTGATTTGATTTCATTTAGTAGCAGTAGCGTTAGCGGTAGTGGTAACAGTAGCAGTAGTAATGGTATTGGTAACAGTAGCAGTAGTAGCGGTAGTGGTAGCGGTAGTGGTAACAGTAGCAGTAGTAGCGATAGTGGTAGTAGCGGTAGTGGTAGTGGTAACAGTAGCAGTAGTAGCGATAGTGGTAGTAGTGGTAGTGGTAACAGTAGCAGTAGTAGCGATAGTGGTAGTAGCAGTAGTGGTAGCGGTAGTGGTAACAGTAGCAGTAGTAGTGGTATTGGTAACAGTAGCAGTAGTAGCGGTAGTGGTAGCGGTAGTGGTAACAGTAGCAGTAGTAGTGGTATTGGTAACAGTAGCAGTAGTAGCGGTAGTGGTAGCGGCAATGGTAACAGTAGCAGTAGTAGTGGTATTGGTAACAGTAGCAGTAGTAGTGGTATTGGTAACAGTAGCAGTAGTAGTGGTATTGGTAACAGTAGCAGTAGTAGCGATAGTGTTAACAGTAGCAGTAGTGGCGGTAGTAGCGGTAGTGGTAGCGGTAGTAGCGGTAGTGGTAACAGTAGCAGTAGTAGCGGTATGGTAGCGGTAGTGGTAACAGTAGCAGTAGTAGCGGTAGTGGTAACAGTAGCAGTAGTAGCGGTAGTAGCGGTAGTGGTAACAGTAGCAGTAGTAGCGGTAGAGGTAACAGTAGCAGTAGTAGCGATAGTGGTAGTGGTAGTAGCGGTAGTGGTAACAGTAGCAGTGGTAGCGGTAGTGGTAACAGTAGCGGTAGTAGCGGTAGTGGTAACAGTAGCAGTAGTAGCGGTAGTGGTAACAGTAGCAGTAGTAGCGGTAGTGGTAACAGTAGCAGTAGTAGCGGTAGTGGTAACAGTAGCAGTAGTAGCGATAGTGGTAGTAGCGGTAGTGGTAGTAGCGGTAGTGGTAACAGTAGCAGTAGTAGCGGTAGTGGTAACAGTAGCGGTAGTGGTAACAGTAGCAGTAGTAGCGATAGTGGTAGTGGTAGTAGCGGTAGTGGTAGTAGCGGTAGTGGTAACAGTAGCAGTAGTAGCGGTAGTGGTAACAGTAGCGGTAGTAGCGGTAGAGGTAACAGTAGCAGTAGTAGCGATAGTGGTAGTGGTAGTAGCGGTAGTGGTAACAGTAGCAGTGGTAGCGGTAGTGGTAACAGTAGCAGTAGTAGCGGTAGTGGTAACAGTAGCAGTAGTAGCGGTAGTGGTAACAGTAGCAGTAGTAGCGGTAGTGGTAACAGTAGCAGTGGTAGCGGTAGTGGTAACAGTAGCGGTAGTAGCGGTAGTGGTAACAGTAGCAGTAGTAGCGGTAGTGGTAACAGTAGCAGTAGTAGCGGTAGTGGTAACAGTAGCAGTAGTAGCGATAGTGGTAGTGGTAGTAGCGGTAGTGGTAGTAGCGGTAGTGGTAACAGTAGCAGTAGTAGCGGTAGTGGTAACAGTAGCAGTGGTAGCGGTAGTGGTAACAGTAGCGGTAGTAGCGGTAGTGGTAACAGTAGCAGTAGTAGCGGTAGTGGTAACAGTAGCAGTAGTAGCGGTAGTGGTAACAGTAGCAGTAGTAGCGATAGTGGTAGTGGTAGTAGCGGTAGTGGTAGTAGCGGTAGTGGTAACAGTAGCAGTAGTAGCGGTAGTGGTAACAGTAGCGGTAGTAGCGGTAGTGGTAACAGTAGCAGTAGTAACGGTAGTGGTAACAGTAGCGGTAGTAGCGGTAGTGGTAACAGTAGCAGTAGTAGCGGTAGTGGTAGCGGTAGTGGTAACAGTAGCAGTAGTAGCGATAGTGGTAGTGGTAGTAGCGGTAGTGGTAAGAGTTTATTTTATTTATTTAACCTTTATTTAACCAGGAAGGGCTCATTGAGATTAAAATCTATTTTTCAAGAGCGCCCTGGCCAAGATAGGCAGCACCAAGTCATTACAAAAAAATGACAGACAGACAACATGAAAAACTACAAGTAATCTAGTAAAAACCATTGAATTCACAAGAGTTATAAAACAGCAAATTAAAAACATCGACAGGTCAGGGAATCAGCCTCAAAATCCTTCATGATTTAAAAACACAATTGGGACAAGTTCTTCCAGTTTAAAAGTATTTTGTAAGGTGTTCCAAGACGATGGCGCAGAGTACATAAAAGCCCTTTTACCAAATTCAGTTCGGACATTTGGAACAGTTAGCAGGATAAAGTCCAGCGAATGAAGAGAGTACCCACCACATTTCTGAACAATAAAAATGCACAAATAAAAACGTAGTGAACCCAAAATATCTTTGTAAATAAAAGTATACCAGTGACAGAGCCTACGAGTGACAAGAGAAGGCCAGCCAACCTTAGTATACAAAGTGCAGTGGTGCGTAAGGGTTTTGCAGTTTAAAATAAATCTCAAAGTGCCATGGTGAAGAGTGTCAATTGATCTCAAACACTCAAACAATTGTGAAATAATAATGAATCTGTCTGTTAAGCATTATAACTAAATTACCTCTGATGCTGTACCTCTCTGCAGCTGCTGTCCAAGTCCATCGAGCAACTCCGTCAACCCAGCTCCTTGGTCAACCCACACCTGCAGGAGTCAGAGGAGGAGGAGGACAACACCCGGAGGATGGAGGATGAGAGGATGGACATGCAGGAGGACAGGATGCCCCCTGGTGGCGTGATCCAGAAACACACCCTTCGCTCCAGCAACAGCAGTGGCAGCAACAGCTCTCTCGGGGAGCTGTCCTCCATCGTAGAGGCCCACCACCACCTGGGGGTCATAAAGGTCAAAGAGGAGCCAATCGACAGCGAGGACGAATCCCTGTCCAGTCAGAGCCTAGCGGCGGAGCAGAGGGCCTCACTCCACCAGGTCAAAGGTCAGCTGGTGATAAGAGCTATGATCTGAGAGGGGGCAGAAGATGAAGGAGATCACACACTGCGACATTCAGAGACGCATACGTACACACAAACACACACACACACACACACACACACACACACACACACACACACACACACACACACACACACACACACACACACACACACACACACACACTGCAGCCAACACACACACAGAGCCGACTAGGACTCCCCAGGCAGTCCTCTCCCTGCCCTGAGATGTGACGCTGTCTCAGTGAAGTGCAGCCGCAGCCCAAACCCCCACCAGACTGACTCTCTGTTTGTGAACTTTGTGAAGTGATCTGTAATGTAAAGTATGGTTCACCGTGCTGTATATAACATGGAGAGAAGATGTGTGTGTGTGTGTGTGTGTGTGTGTGTGTGTGTGTGTGTGTGTGTGTGTGTGTGTGTGTGTGTGTGTGTGGTGCTCCTTCTTTTTTTACTTCTAAGGAACTGCTTTGATTGTTTTCAGGTTCTGCTCAATTGACAGAATGTAGTATGTATGTATACAGTAGATTTAGCGTAAGAGAATATTCTAGAAGGGATGTATAGTTTAACCGTTGTACAGTTTATGAATGCCATTTTATGTTCCCATAGTGTAACATTTATGCCATCAATTCACTTCAACTTTGACTTGCTGACTGTTGTTGTTTTATTCAAATGTCATATTCTCCGTCGTTCTCCAAAAAGCTGTGATGTTCTGTGTTCAGTGGTCTCTGAAAATGACATGAAAATAAGGAAGCATGCTTATGTCTGTATGAGAGAGAATGTATTGTTCAACCTTAACACAACACAGCCCACCCTTACGACTGAGTACAGCCAGCCTACACTGGGAATGAGACTGTTTATTGATGTACAGTACTGCAGAGTGGAGGAGCAAATGGTAAATCAGTGGATGGATGGATGGATGGATGGATGGATGATGGATGGATGGATGGATGGATAGATGGATGGATGGATGGATGCATAATGGATGGATGCAGAGATGTATGGATGGGTATATGGATGGATGCATGGATGGATATATGGATGGATAGATGATGGATGCATAGATGGATGCATAGATGGATGGATGCAGAGATGAATGGATGGATATATGGATGGATGGATGGATGGATGGATGATGATGATGTATAGATATATGGATGGATGGATGGTGGGATGAATGGATGGATATATGGATGGATGGATGGATGGATGGATGGATGGATGGATGGCGGGAGGGATGGATGGATAGATGATGGATGGATGGATGGATGGATGGATGGGTGGATGGGTGGATGGATGGATGGATGGATGGATGATGATGATGTATAGATATATGGATGGATGGATGGTGGGATGAATGGATGGATATATGGATGGATGGATGGATGGCGGGAGGGATGGATGGATAGATGATGGATGGATGGATGGATGGATGGATGGATGGATGGATGGGTGGATGGGTGGATGGATGGATGGATGGATGGATGGATGGATGGATGGGATATATGGATGGATGGATGGATGGATGGATGGATGGGTGGATGGATGGATGGGTGGATGGTGCAGGCAGTCAGCTCCATCAGACCACAGGACCAGGTCTGCTTCTCAAATGGGCATCCCTTAGGCCTCAGGTTAAAGGTTCTGTGCTATATAGGGAATATAGCAAGAACAAAAGAACAAAATCATCCTGGTTTGCCACGGTCCTGTGTTGAGATGCCGTGTCATCCTAATCTTTCTCGTTCTCCTCTTCCTCGACCTCCTCTTCCTTCTCTTCCTCCTCCTCCTCCCCTCTGGGTCAAAGCTCAGCCAGGTTCCTGCGCAACTTTCAACAGAGGATTCACTAACAGAGAGAATGAGAGAGAAAGAGAGGGAGAGAGTGAGAGAGAGAAATAGAAGAAGATAAATAGTGAGAGGGAGAGAGCGAGAGAGCGAGAGAGAGAGAAGGAGAGGGAGAGAATGAGAGAGCGAGAGAGAAGGAGAGAAAGAGAGAGTGAGAGCGAGAGAGAGAGAGAAAGAAGGAGAGGATAGAGTAGAGGGCGGGCAGGAAATGCCTTCTAGAAGCCAGGAGTCGGAATGATTCATGTGTGCAGGAATGTTAGGGGAGAGGAGGACCCAGGGTTGTAGGAGTCCAAGGGGCCAGGCTTGAGAATTGATTTACTGTCAAGGCGAATTACAAAGCGAGTGGGGATATGGTTAAGGGAGACCCTTTTTTAAAGGGAATCGCTTCCTTCGTACTCCCCAGTGACATGCTTACCTCCACACGCAGGTTTGATGTTACTTCAATAAAATAAAAAACAAGATGGGACCTCTCTCCTTCTCCCCATCCCCCACCCCTGACTCCCTCTTGAAATTGCCCCATGCAACATGTCGACTCTGGTCTTAAAGTGGTCAATCAATGTATGTAAAGCTGTAACTTTTTTTTCCTGTTTCGTTTATCTTGTCAATGTATAAAATATGACTATGGGGTTCTGTGTTTGGGTTCCTGTGAAAGACATAAACTATGTCTGTCAGTTTGTCTGTCTGCCTGTCTGACTCATACTGTACATTTAGCTCAGCCCATTCTAATGTTTGTAGTGTAAAAATCACTTTCAATCGGAACAATGTCAGTCTTGTTCCCTTGCTTCTTTGATTGGGCTGTAACGGGGCCCCTTCTCTACCCGTGGGGGGTCCCTGGATTCTGTTCATAGCTGTTTGCGTTTGTTCTCTTTCTTTTCTGCCTTGTGCTACAAACCTTTCTTTTATAAAATAAAGTTCATTCCCCTACTGTGCAACTTTCTGGTCTTTGTAGAGGATGTTTCTAACATGTCATAGAGCTTGAGTCTATACTTCCAACTTCCCATAGCCTTATTTTGGGACATAGATTTTCATTTTTCACATTCAAGACCCAACACAAGACTGTGTTCATGTTTTTGTACATCTCAGATGTCTCCCCCTAAACTAAACCATTAGCCCACTTTCCCACACTCAGTCACATAACCCACTAAACACAGGCTCCTCATTTCTCTGGGATCTGTGTAACCCTTTAAAGGAGAGCTTAAGGGGCTTTCTAAGCAGCTCTTTGATGAGCAGAGAGGCTACTAGCGGCAGCATTACAGCAGTTAAGACTAGGTGAGGCTAGGCTAGGAGTGGGTGATAGGTATAACTTGCAATGAGACTTAAACTGAGCTTAAGCAATTTCACACCCAGGCTTAGTTCTTTCTTGCACTGGTAAGACTTGATATATTTCACACTACACGCAATGATGACAATAGGAAAGATCACAGCTCAGACCCTTGAGCATTTTCTGCAATTTAAGGTAGCCTGTTTGGGATGGTTGTTATTGGTCTCCAGTGACATTTCTGTAGCCAATGTAACTGCTGCAAATGTAGCAAACATTGGGCAACCATTTCCTCTTCTTTCAGTTTCAGCCTTCTTCCCTCAAAGCTTCCAGATACCTCTTCCGGAACATTCACAAAGGTGTAATGTTACCTTATATTAGGAAGTATTCAGAGTCAAATTAAACCTTGATTATTTTTTAAGTTGATGCCATCTGTCTTGGGGCCTCTTGCCCTTGTGGTTTTAAATGAGCTGTTACAAAGGCAGAACAAATAATGGAGTCCCCATCTATCTGCACCAGCCCTCCCCAAGGTGCCCACAGACCCAGTTGTAAAAGCAAACAAGCGTTTTTAAAGGGTGCCCATGCAGGGGAGGAAGCAAGAAAACATACCTATTTCCTCTCCGCACAGAGTTATAGTGTGCAGGGGGGGTCTTCATAAGGAGAGCATAGTGTGCAGGGGGGGTCTTCATAAGGAGAGCATAGTGTGCAGGGGGGGTCTTTATAAGGAAAGCATAGTGTGCAGGGGGGTCTTCATAAGGAGAGCATAGTGTGCAGGGGGTCTTCATAAGGAAAGCATAGTGTGTAGGGGGTGTCTTCATAAGGAGAGCATAGTGTGCAGGGGGGGTCTTCATAAGGAAAGCATAGTGTGTAGGAGGGGTCTTCATAAGGAGAGCATAGTGTGTAGGGGGGTCTTCATTAGGAGAGCATAGTGTGTAGGGGGGTCTTCATAAGGAGAGCATAGTGTGCAGGGGGGGTCTTCATAAGGAGACCATAGTGTGTAGGGGGGTCTTCATTAGGAGAGCATAGTGTGTAGGGGGGTCTTCATTAGGAGAGCATAGTGTGCAGGGGGGGTCTTCATAAGGAGAGCATAGTGTGTAGGGGGGGTCTTCATAAGGAGAGCATAGTGTGTAGGGGGGTCTTCATTAGGAGAGCATAGTGTGTAGGGGGGTCTTCATAAGGAGAGCATAGTGTGCAGGGGGGTCTTCATAAGGAGAGCATAGTGAGCATAGTGTGGGGGGTCTTTCATAGTGTGTGGGGGGGTCTTCATAAGGAGAGCATAGTGTGCAGGGGGGTCTTCATAAGGAGAGCATAGTGTGCAGGGGGGGTCTTCATAAGGAGAGCATAGTGTGTAGGGGGGTCTTCATAAGGAGAGCATAGTGTGCAGGGGGGGTCTTCATAAGGAGAGCATAGTGTGCAGGGGGGTCTTCATAAGGAGAGCATAGTGGGGGGTAGGAGAGCATAGTGTGTAGGGGGGTCTTCATAAGGAGAGCATAGTGTGCAGGGGGGTCTTCATAGGAGGCATAGTGTGAGGGGGTCTTCATAGTGTGCAGGGGGTCTTCATAAGGAGAGCATAGTGTGTAGGGGGGTCTTCATTAGGAGAGCATAGTGTGTAGGGGGTCTTCATTAGGAGAGCATAGTGTGTAGGGGGGTCTTCATAAGGAGAGCATAGTGTGTAGGGGGGTCTTCATAATGAGAGCATAGTGTGTAGGGGGTCTTCATTAGGAGACCATAGTGTGTAGGGGGGTCTTCATTAGGAGAGCATAGTGTGCAGGGGGGATCTTCATAAGGAGACCATAGTGTGTAGGGGGGGTCTTCATAAGGAGACCATAGTAGATGATGATACTCTTTCTCTGTCTGTGCTGAGGTCTAAATGATGATCTGGAAGATTGGGATGTTGTGTGTGGGTGCGTGATCTGGAGGGTTCCCATGAGGAGTCCTGCCTCCTGGGGCTCTGGCAGCAGGACATGGGACAGAACCTCTGTGCCTAAATGATGATGATGATACACTTTGGGACAGAACCTCTGTCTGTGCTGAGGCCTAAATGATGATCTGGAGGGTTCCCATGAGGAGTCCTGCCTCCTGGGGCTCTGGCAGCAGGATATGAGACAGAACCTCTGTCTGTACTGAGGCCTAAATGATGATCTGGAGGGTTCCCATGAGGAGTCCTGCCTCCTGGGGCTCTGGCAGCAGGATATGGGACAGAACCTCTGTCTGTACTGAGGCCT
Organism: Oncorhynchus masou masou; assembly: GCF_036934945.1. Taxonomy (NCBI): domain Eukaryota; kingdom Metazoa; phylum Chordata; class Actinopteri; order Salmoniformes; family Salmonidae; genus Oncorhynchus; species Oncorhynchus masou. The sequence continues at coordinate 87,910,796 of NC_088240.1, forward strand.
AAATGATGATCTGGAGGGTTCCCATGAGGAGTCCTGCCTCCTGGGGCTCTGGCAGCAGGATATGGGACAGAACCTCTGTCTGTGCTGAGGCCTAAATGATGATCTGGAGGGTTCCCATGAGGAGTCCTGCCTCCTGGGGCTCCGGCAGCAGGATATGGGACAGAACCTCTGTCTGTACTGAGGCCTAAATGATGATCTGGAGGGTTCCCATGAGGAGTCCTGCCTCCTGGGGCTCCGGCAGCAGGATATGGGACAGAACCTCTGTCTGTACTGAGGCCTAAATGATGATCTGGAGGGTTCCCATGAGGAGTCCTGCCTCCTGGGGCTCTGGCAGCAGGATATGGGACAGAACCTCTGTCTGTACTGAGGCCTAAATGATGATCTGGAGGGTTCCCATGAGGAGTCCTGCCTCCTGGGGCTCTGGCAGCAGGACATGGGACAGAACCTCTGTCTGTGCTGAGGCCTAAATGATGATCTGGAGGGTTCCCATGAGGAGTCCTGCCTCCTGGGGCTCCGGCAGCAGGATATGGGACAGAACCTCTGTCTGTACTGAGGCCTAAATGATGATCTGGAGGGTTCCCAGTCCTGCCTCCTGATGGGAGTCCTGCCTCCTGGGGCTCTCCGGCAGCAGGACATGGGACAGAACCTCTGTCTGTGCTGAGGCCTAAATGATGATCTGGAGGGTTCCCATGAGGAGTCCTGCCTCCTGGGGCTCTGGCAGCAGGATATGGGACAGAACCTCTGTCTGTACTGAGGCCTAAATGATGATCTGGAGGGTTCCCATGAGGAGTCCTGCCTCCTGGGGCTCTGGCAGCAGGATATGGGACAGAACCTCTGTCTGTGCTGAGGTAGGCCTAAATGATGATCTGGAGGGTTCCCATGAGGAGTCCTGCCTCCTGGGGCTCTGGCAGCAGGACATGGGACATCGCCTGGCTGGAAGCAGAGAAAACCAGGATAGCCTGAGGTCCAGTTGTCAGGAGGAAGGCAGAGTAGTGGACTACAACACTATTGTCAGTCTCTCTGTCTCTCTAGCCCTGTTCATACCTTGTTCTAGCATAAGGCCTTTGTCGTGATATTGCCCACATTTTTAGACAGGTGTAGACGGTTAAAAGACGCATTGGGATCTGATTGTGATCAGATCTTGTAAGTGTAAACGGATAAGATCAGGACAAGATCAGGGCGAAGGACACATGTTAACAGGGCTTCTGTCACTCTTTCTCTCTCTGTCCATCTGTCAGTCCGTCCGTCTTTCTTCTTCTTATCAATAAGTTTTATGTTTTACCTTACTGTAATTTCCTTTCATTTACTCATAGCAAAAGTTAATTTTCTTGCTTATTTTAGGCAAGGTAATAAGAACTGTTTTAGCTGTGTGAAAACATATGTTAAACATTGGCCCCTGTATTAAAACTTTTTGGAACCAAGTTCCTTGGGTCAGTTTGTTAGAAAAGATTATCGAACCGCGGCTGAGACTTCAGTTCATTTGATTAGCTTTGGTTTCATTAAAAGTGGCGTCACTAGAGACGTCATTACAGACCAGGGTTCAATCGCGGCCTGAGTCCCATAGGGCGGTGCACAATTGGCCCAACATCGTCCGGGTTAGGGAAGGGTTTGCCCAGGGTAGGCCATCATTGTAAGTAAGAATTTGTTCTTAACTGACTTGCCCAGTTAAATAGGTTAACTAGTTAAAAGGTTAACTAAAATGAATTAATTAATTTAAAAAATCAACTAGATGAGGCATGATTGCCACACACAATCGTACCAGTTCGTATAACTGTCTATGTTTTTACTTGTCATGCTAACGATAGCATAAAGTTGGCTGTTCGGTGAAGACCTTACACACTGTGTTTCTATTTCCTGACTAAAACCCTGTTTATTATTCTCCGTTGTCTGATCTGAAATGGAAGTAGATTAATAGTACAGCACAGCATTGAGGTTTTCCAGATTTCTCCTGTGGATGTGAGAGGACTGTTGCGATGTTGGCATCCACTTGGAAGCTATAATACAACGAGCTGTTTTTCTTTCCATTTGCTCGTACCAATGCTGGAGGTGTGGGACACTGACATTACAGCAGAGACACCACTGGCAGCAAATAAAGTAGACACTGTGTTTGTCTGCTAGCTGGTGTCAAAAAGACCACCTGGAACTTTAAAGAAATAGTGCTCTGGTAGACTGGGGACTGACTGTGGTGGACTCATTTATGTTGGAGGCCTCTGTGTGCCCAGTTCTCCAGGGTTTGGGCTGAGGTTATTTCACAAGACTGTCAAACCAAATGTACTCGCAGTACCGTCCAATCAAGTTTGTTCCAAGTTGGCTGAGCCTGATGGTCTGTCTACTGAGCTTTGTTTGGTCCAGTGGGGCTGGTGGGCATGACATCATTGGAGACAAACTGTAATTTAATATTTGATGAGATATGTAATATGGGGTGAAGAGAATAAATCAAAAGCTTCTCTATTTTTTAATACCTATTCAAAGTACATTTAGTTATGCTTATGTACTTTGCAACTAATGCGATTTTGGGACATGATTTTCAAATCAAACAAATACATATTTTCAACCCAAATCATTCTGAAAGACCACCATCACTACAAGAAGTAACTACTGGTCTTCCTCTCACATGAACCAGGGGTTTTCTCTTCTGTTTTCTCTTCTCTTTTCTCTTCTCTTCTCTTTTCCTTCTCTTCCTCTTCTCTTATTCTTCACCTTCTCTTCTTCTTCAACTTCTCTTCTGTTCTATTTTCTTCTTATCTCTTCTTCTTCACCTTCTCTTCTCTTCTACCTCACTTTATTTTTTCTTGTTCTTCTCTTCTTCTTTGCCTTCCATTTTCTTCTTCTTCCCTTCTCTTCCTTCTTCTTCTCCTTCTCCAGACAGAGATGAAACACCCAAAGCCAGTCAGATAGATAGTGTCCAGGGGTTTATACCTCTGTCAGTCTCCTTGAGCGGTGTCATCCATACTGTTATCTTAGCTCCACCAGGATTAATGCTCCTTTTCAAGTTTAATGAGATAAGAGACCTGGGGGGGCATCCCCCTGCCGTGTTCAAAGACCCTGCAGCCCCACCAGGAACTGCTTTATCTCAGCCCAATGATTGGCCTGGCTGATAGGTGATTCTGAGGAACTGCAGTGGCCCAGAGAAGTGGGATCTGGGGGTGATGGGGTGGGAGTGGGACAGGCTGGCAAACTTGGCCCCTTCTCTTAAAAGAAAGAAAGCTCCACCGTTGTGGCTCAGGCATCCCCGAGATGCCTTCTGTTCCCCCTCTCTATTTGATTCCAGAGACCAGGACACTTTTTAAGTGCCTGCCTCCCTCACACCACCGGTGCTCCAGAGCCCATAAAGCAAGTGGGACCACTCCCGGAGGCTCAGAGGCTAGTTGGACAGGACGTGTTTGTAAGTGTTGCCTGAATGCACCGCCAGGAGAAACAACACCCCCAGGGCTCGTAAGGCTTGTGAGTTTTTCTTCCAAATCCAAGCCAAGAAGCCATTTCCAGTTCCAGCTCAATTCCTCTAGTCGTTTGTGGTCTGTGTGATAATGAAGCATCGGGACCTACCTCATGGTCTACATGGCATGCTAAATGATATCAGTTAGGGAAAAAGGCCGTAACTGATAGGGGACAGAGTAAACTAATATACTGCCCTGATTAAATCTCCATCATCAAACTGCATGTCCTTTAATGACTATAGAATTAGCATTGTTTCCATGTTCGAAAAAATGTGTAATATTCTAGAATATCCGTCAGGTCCGGTTTCAGTTCCGCAGTTAGAATTTGACCTTAAACAATTAGAGCATGAAGCACTGATGTCATACATCAAGTCTACTAAGTTGCACACATACAGTACCACTCAAAAGTTTGGACACACCCACTCATTCAAGGATATTTCTTTATTTTTTACTATTTTCTATATTGGAGAATAATAGTCAAAACATCAAAACTATGAAATAACATATATGGAATCATGTAGTGACCAAAAAAGTGTTAAACAAATTTAAATATATTTTAGATTTGAGATTCTTCAAAGTAGCCACAATTTGCCTTGATGACAGCTTTGCACACGCTTGGAATTCTCTCAACCAGCTTCATGAGGAAAGCTTTTCCAACAGTCTTGAAGGAGTTCCCACATATGCTAAGCACTTTTACTTTACTCTGCGGTCCAACTCATCCCAAACCCTCTCAATTGTGTTGAGGTCGGGTGATTGTGGAGGCCAGGTCATCTGATGCAGCACTCCATCACTCTCCTTGGTGAAATATCCCTTACACAGCCTGGAGGTGTGTTTTGGGTCAATGTCCTGTTGAAAAACAAATGATAGCGTCACTAAGCATGAAACAGATGAGATGGGGTATAGCTGCAGAATGCTGTGGTAGCCATGCTGGTTAAGTGTGCCATGAATTCTAAATAATTCACTGACAGTGTCACCAGCATTCGTAGTGGTTTCTTTGCAGCAATTGACCATGAAGGCCTGATTCACACAGTCTCCTCTGAACAGTTGATGTTCAGATGTGTATGTTACTTGAACTCTGTGAAGCATTTATTTGTTTTGCAATCTGAGGTGCAGTTAACTCTAATGAATTTATCCTCTGCAGCAGAGGTAATTCTGGGGCTTCCTTCCCTGTGGCGGTCCTCATGAGAGCCAGTTTCATCATAGCGCTTGATGGTTTTTGAGACTGCATTTACAAAGTTTTTGAAATGTTCCATATTGACTGACCTTCATGTCTTAAATTAAACATGGACTGTCATTTCTCTTTGCTTATTTGAGCTGTTCTTGCCACAATATGAATTTTTTTACTCTATTTTACTCTATTTTTTACTTAACAATTATTTTTCTTAAAACTGCATTGTTGGTTACGGGCTTTTAAGTCAGAATTTCACCTGTTGTTTTTGGCGCATGTGACAAATAAAGTTACATTTGATTTGATTTGGTATTTTACCAAATTTGGTATTTTACCAAATCAAATCAAATCAAAATGTATTTCTCACATGCGCCGAATACAACAAGTGTAGACTTTACCGCGAAATGCTTACTTACAAGCCCTTAACCAACAGTGCAAGAAAATATTTACCAAGTAAACTAAAATAAAAAGTTATAATAAAAAGTAACACAATAAGAATAACAATAATGAGGCTATATACAGGGGGCACCAGTACTGAGACAGTGTGCGGGGGTACAGGTTAGTTGAGGTAATTTGTACATGTAGGTAGTGGGGAAGTGACTATTAATAGATAATAAACAGCGAGTAGCAGCAGTGTACAAAAGGGAGGGGGGTACCGCTTACCATGCGGTAGCATGGCAAGCTTCATGGGCACTATGGTGTTGAACCCTGAGCTGTAGTCAATGAACAGCATTCTCACATAGGTGTTCCTTTTGTCTAGTGGGTCTAAGGTGTCCGGGAGGATGCTGTTGATGTGAGCCATGACCAGCCTTTCAAAGCACTTCATGGCTACCAGCGTGAGTGCCACAGGGCGGTAATAATTTAGGCAGGTTACCTTCACTTCCTTGGGCAGAGGGACTATGGTGGTCTGCTTGAAACATGTAGGGATTACAGACTCGGTCAGGGAGAGGTTGAAAATGTCAGTGAAGACACTTGACAGTTGGTCCGCGCATGCTTTGAGTTCACGTCCTGGTAATCCGTCTGGCCCAGCGGATTTAGAATGTTGACCTGTTTAAAAGGTTTTGTTCACATCTGTCACGATCGTCGTCTGGATATAGAGAGGAGGACCAAGATGCGGGTGGTAAGTGTTCATCATTTTAATGGGAAAACTGAACACTACAAAACAACAACGTGACAACCGTGACGCTAATGAACAATCGTGCTGACACAAACACTACACATAGACAAACACCCACAACCCACAATGACAAAACAGGCTACCTAAAAATGGTTCCCAATCAGAGACAACGACTAACACCTGCCTCTGATTGAGAACCATATCAGGCCAAACACAGAAACAGACAAACTAGACATACAACATAGAATGCCCACTCAGATCACACCCTGACCAAACAAAACCTATAAACATACAAAGCAAACTATGGTCAGGGCGTGACAACATCGGCTACCGAGAGTGTTATCACAGTCATCCAGAACACCTGGTGCTCTCGTGCATGCTTCAGTGTTGCTTGCCTCAAAGTGAGCATAAAAGGCATTCAGCTCATCTGGTAGGCTCGTGTCACTGGGCAGCTTACGTCAGGGTTTCCCTTTGTAGTCCGTAATACTTTTCAAGCCCTGCCACATCCGACGAGCATCAGAACTGGTGTAGTAGGATTCAATCTTAATCCTGTATTGACGCTTTGCTTGTTAGATGGTTCATCTGAGGGCATAGCAGGATTTCTTATAAGCGTCCGGATTGGTCTCCCGCTCATTGAAAGCGGCAGCTCTAGCCTTTAACTCGATGCAGATGTTGCCTTTAATCCATGGCTTCAGGTTGGGATATGTACGTACAGTCACTGTGGGCACGATGTCATCGATGCACTTATTGATGAAGCTGATGACTGAGGTAGTGTACTCCTCAGTGCCATTGGATGAATCCCGGAACATATTACAGTCTGTGCTAGCAAAACAGTCCTGTAGTGTAGCATCCACGTCATCTGACCACTTCCGTATTGAGCGAGTCACTGGTACTTCCTGCTTTTTTTGCTTGCAAGCAGGATTCAGGAGGATATAATTATGGTCAAATTTGCCAAATGGTGGGCGGGGGAGAGCTGTGTATGGATCTGTAAGGAGTAAAGGTGGTCTTGGATTTATTTTTCTCTGGTTGCACATGTGATATGCTGGTAAAATTTGGTTAAACTGATTTAAGTTTGCCTGCATTAAAGTCCCCTGCCACTAGGAGCGCCGCTTCTGGGTGAGCATTTTCTTCTTTAGTTATGGCCTTAAAGAGTTGGTTGAGAGCGGTCTTGGTGCCAGCTTCGTTCTATCATGGTAAATAGACGGCTATGAATAATATAGATGAGAACTCTCTTGGTAGATAGCGTGGTCTACAGCTTATCATAAGGTACTCTACCTCAGGCGAGCAATACCTTGAGACTTGTTTAATATTAAACATCACGCACCAGCTGTTATTGACAAATGGACACACACCCCCACCCCTCGTCTTACCAGAGGTAGTGTCTCTGTTCTGCCGGTGCATGGAAAATCCCACTAGCTCTATATTGTCGCTCAGCCACGTCTCGGTGAAACATAAGATGTTACAGTTTTTAATGTCCCGTTGGTAGGATAATCTTAATCATAGGTCATCAATTTTATTTTCCAATGATTGCACGTTAGCAAGAAGAATGGACGGCAGTGGGAGTTAACTCGCTCGCCGACAGATTCTCAGAAGGCTGCCCCATCTGCGGCCCCTTTTCCTGCGTCTTTTCTTCATGCAAAAGGTCAGGATCTGGGCCTGTTCCATTGAAAGCAGGATATCCTTCTCGTCGGACTTGTTAAATTAAAAAGTTTCTTCCAGTCCGTGGTGAGTAATCGCTGTTCTGATGTCCAGAAGTTATTTTAGGTCATAAGAGATGGAAGCAGCAACATTATATACACAATAAGTTAACAAATAAGTTACACTATACGCAAAAAAATTAACAAAATAGCACAATTGGTTGGGAGAATGTAAAATGTCAGCCATGTTCTTTGGCACCATCATCTATATACCACCCTACCTTGTCACTACAAAACTGACTGGGTCAAACACATTAAGAATCAAAGAAATTACACATATTAACAAGGCACACCTGTTAATTGAAATGCATTCCAGGTGACCACCTCGTGAAGCTGGTTGAGAGAATACCAAGAAAGTGCAAAGCTGTCATCAAGGCAAAGGGTGGTTACTTTAAAGAATCTCAAATATAAAATAGATTTAGATTTAGATTTGTTTTAACACTTTTTTCGTAATATATGATTCCATGTGTTTTTTTCATAGTTTTGATGTCTTCTCTATTATTTTACAGTAAAAAGAAAGAAAAACCCTGGAATGAGTAGCTGTGTCTAAACTTTTCACTGGCACTGTGTATGTATAGTCACTTACACATTAACTTCTCTAAAGAATGCATTTCAGTCTACAGGATACAGTTATTTCCAGATCTTCTAGAGGAGATCTAAGACAGGTTTTGAGTAATGTTATTAAGTGGCTCTGGGGAATTCAGCTCGAGGCACATTTTTCAAGGTTGGGGTGAAGGATTCCCTCATTATCACTATATATTGAGAAAATGAAACAAAGGACCCAGGAGAGGTCCCACAGGCATCCACCCCGTCCCGCATGGCATGCAGGGGAGTTGACTGTCCTTCATGCTACACACTATATCACTATAGGGCTAATCTCTGGGGTGAACATCTGTATGGTGATACGTAAGGCGTGTGGTTGTGCATGTAGACTAACCTCTAACAGGGTCAGTGGGAAATACAGGGCTCCAACGGCCATTAATGTCACTGGCAACCATGTTTGTTCATCTGTGTAATGTTCAAATTGCGTCATCACTCCAATACATTACAGAGGAGGCCCTGTCTTCGGTCCAAAGGGCACCATATTCCCTATTTAGTGCACTGCTCTTGATCAGAGCCCTATTCAGAATAGGGTGTCATTTGGGATGCAGCCCTTGCTTGTGGAGCCATGTCCATAGCTCATGTTGGATTCCACATTATGTGAAGTGTATAAAATATCCATAAAAAGTATGTTCCCACAAGAGGTACTGAAGCTTCATATCTTGTATCTTTAGCACAGTGGTGTAAATATTAGACAGACTGTATAGACAGAGTGGGGTTTCCGTCAAGCTACTGGGAATGTCAAACTCTCAAATAAGCAATGCAGCCTGTGCCAAACTGAGTGGTTCTTTGAAGTATGTTTAAAAAATGTTTAAAATGTACAACAAACTCTGTGAGGTTTCCTGTTTCCAATTTGAATGACGAATAGACTTGGAGGACAGCTTTTTCACTTAAATATATATATTTTTTATCTCTGAAATAAAATCTAATTACACCAAATATTTGTTTGAATCTCGTTCAATTTTTCCTTAATATTGTTTACTTTAGCTAAGTAGAGAGAGGTCACATCAAAACTAGAGCTGTGGAATGTTAGGGTGCTTAACTCAATATCTAATACAAACATCTCGGAGCAAGGCTGTCTGTCCAACACCATTATGAGGGTCCTCATCTGTCTCCGAGCGGTATGAGGCTCCTGGCCAAGTCCCTGGGCTAAGTCTGTCCCAAATGGCATCCTATATTCCCTATAAACTGCATTACTTTTGACCAGGACTCCATAAATGTATGCCTCATATGCTCGCCTTTACTATGTACTTCTCAGCAGTTAGTATTCAGTCTTATGCAGATGCGTAATGGGCTTTGTAGGCGTGGTCCTCTTGAGCGCTGAATAAATGTCATTCAACCACTGAAAACCCTCCCACTTGCTGGCCAACAGATTGTAAAATGGAGTTTTCATTTAATAGGGTTTTCAGAACATTTCAATAAAGCCATCCCTTTAAATTTGGTGTACCACTTTTACTGCAGTGGGCTAAATCAGGGTCGTACCGAGTGTTTCTTGGTAGTCAAACAAATCTACCTGGAAACAAAGTATACACCTCACACACATGGTTATGGGCTTTAAAAAATGAAGACACCTGTACCATGTCAGATATTGAGTTGAAATGTCCTCCATGTTGAGTTTGTATCCAAATATTACACTTCATATACATCACAGAAGAATGAAAATATCAACACCGTTTGACATAGAAACACTGAATTTTCGGCTGTTTAAAAAAATCTATAATGTTTATTAATTACAAAATGATGAAACGATCCACCCATGAGACCGCATTTGACTGCAGGAAAAGGGCTATACTTTGACATTTCTCGACAGGCTCACTAGAATATATGGAGAGAACGTTCCGAGTATTAGGATCAATGACAGAAAGCCATGTCAATACATGCATATTCCTCTCGTTTTCAGCATCAATTGGTGGACAAAAAATACTCTGATCTTGCATAATATTTAGAGTTAGGAAAGTATTCATGAATAATAATAAAAACAGGGTTGAAGAGCCTTTATGAATATATTGGTGAATTAAAAATACAGTGGTTTGATTCATCTTGAAAGTTGCCATATTCAATTGTTCAATCCATAAAATATTGAATGGTGTGAAAAGTACACAATAGGGATTTGAAAAATAATCCTATAAATCTACTCTAATAATCCTCACTAATCATGGACCTGTGATGAAATGGGTCCAGTGGGAATGAACCGTGCGCCAGGGTCCAGGTTCAAACTGGTGTATCTGGTCTGCCTCCCATAATGATTGAAATAGGCCTGTAATGCGTCAACCTATTATGATCCTTCCACTATTGTTAGTGATGGAGAGAACTGTAAACTAATCATGGAATGATGCAACATTTAAGGAAACTAACACTAAAGTGACAGTTCTAAATGTAAGGAAACTAACACTAAAGTGACAGTTCTAAATGTAAGGAAACTAACACTAAAGTGACAGTTCTAAATGTAAGGAAACTAACACTAATGTCACAGTTCTAAATGTAAGGAAACTAACACTAAAGTGACAGTTCTAAATGTAAGGAAACTAACACTAAAGTGACAGTTCTAAATGTAAGGAAACTAACACTAAAGTCACAGTTCTAAATGTAAGGAAACTAACACTAAAGTGACAGTTCTAAATGTAAGGAAACTAACACTAAAGTGACAGTTCTAAATGTAAGGAAACTAACACTAAAGTGACAGTTCTAAATGTAAGGAAACTAACACTAAAGTCACAGTTCTAAATGTAAGGAAACTAACACTAAAGTGACAGTTCTAAATGTAAGGAAACTAACACTAAAGTGACAGTTCTAAATGTAAGGAAACTAACACTAAAGTCACAGTTCTAAATGTAAGGAAAGTAACACTAAAGTGACAGTTCTAAATGTAAGGAAACTAACACTAAAGTGACAGTTCTAAATGTAAGGAAACTAACACTAAAGTGATAGTTCTAAATGTAAGGAAACTAACACTAAAGTGACAGTTCTAAATGTAAGGAAACTAACACTAAAGTCACAGTTCTAAATGTAAGGAAACTAACACTAAAGTGACAGTTCTAAATGTAAGGAAACTAACACTAAAGTGACAGTTCTAAATGTAAGGAAACTAACACTAAAGTGATAGTTCTAAATGTAAGGAAACTAACACTAAAGTGACAGTTCTAAATGTAAGGAAACTAACACTAAAGTGACAGTTCTAAATGTAAGGAAACTAACACTAAAGTGACAGTTCTAAATGTAAGGAAACTAACACTAAAGTCACAGTTCTAAATGTAAGGAAACTAACACTAAAGTGACAGTTCTAAATGTAAGGAAACTAACACTAAAGTGACAGTTCTAAATGTAAGGAAACTAACACTAAAGTGACAGTTCTAAATGTAAGGAAACTAACACTAAAGTGACAGTTCTAAATGTAAGGAAACTAACACTAAAGTGACAGTTCTAAATGTAAGGAAACTAACACTAAAGTGACAGTTCTAAATGTAAGGAAACTAACACTAAAGTGACAGTTCTAAATGTAAGGAAACTAACACTAAAGTGACAGTTCTAAATGTAAGGAAACTAACACTAAAGTGACAGTTCTAAATGTAAGGAAACTAACACTAAAGTGTCAGTTCTAAATGTAAGGAAACTAACACTAAAGTGACAGTTCTAAATGTAAGGAAACTAACACTAAAGTCACAGTTCTAAATGTAAGGAAACTAACACTAAAGTGACAGTTCTAAATGTAAGGAAACTAACACTAAAGTCACAGTTCTAAATGTAAGGAAACTAACACTAAAGTGACAGTTCTAAATGTAAGGAAACTAACACTAAAGTGACAGTTCTAAATGTAAGGAAACTAACACTAAAGTCACAGTTCTAAATGTAAGGAAACTAACACTAAAGTGACAGTTCTAAATGTAAGGAAACTAACACTAAAGTGACAGTTCTAAATGTAAGGA
>NC_088240.1:87927737-87962737 GCF_036934945.1 Oncorhynchus masou masou
TTCAATACAATTCAAAGGGCTTCATTGGCATGGGAAACAGATAATAAACAAAACTGAAATAAACAGCAAACATTACACTCACACAAGTTCCAAAGGAATAAAGACATTTCAAATGTCATATTATGGCTAAAAATACAGTGTTGTAACGATGTGCAAATAGTTCAAGTACAAAAGGGAAAATAAATAAACATATGGGTCATATTTACATTTTCTCTGTCTCATTCTCTCTCCTACCCCCACAAAACAAACTCTATTTAGGGTCATGAAAATAGTTCCTGAAAACATAATGAACCATTCTAAGCATCCACATTCATCCTATGACAAGTTTGTAGTCAGGGGGATATTCCCCCAGAACAATGTGCAGCAGTGGCAACCCAGAAAACCAAAATTGGTTCTGTGAAAGTTTCCAGAACATTCATTATGTCGCGGCCAGGTTCATCTTCATTCTTCAGAGGACACATATCTTCTTGTTTTTTTTTTACAGCTTTTCTGCTACATATACATATATTTTACATGCACATTTCACATACATGGTACTTGTATATAAAGCAGTCACATAACAATAATACATTACCAAACATCAGCTCTTTAACCCCACCCTCAGCCACTCTCAGCCCATCCCACCTATCACCATAGACCTCAGCTCTTTAACCCCACCCTCAGTCACTCTCAGCCCATCCCACCTATCACCATAGACCTCAGCTCTTTAACCCCACCCTCAGCCACTCTCAGCCCATCCCACCTATCACCATAGACCTCAGCTCTTTAACCCCACCCTCAGCCACTCTCAGCCCATAATCCCATAGACCTCCCTTTAACCCCACCCTCAGTCACTCTCAGCCCATCCCACCTATTACCAGCTCTTTAATCCCAGACCTCAGCTCTTTAATCCCTTTAATCCCACCCCTCTGCCACCCTCAGCCCATCCCACCTATCTCCATAGATCTCAGCTCTTTAATCCCACCCCCCTGCCACTCTCAGCCCATCCCACCTATCACCATAGATCTCAGCTCTTTAATCCCACCCCCCTGCCACTCTCAGCCTCTCCCACCTATCACCATAGATCTCAGCTCTTTAATCCCACCCCCCTGCCTCTCTCAGTCCATCCCACCTATCACCATAGATCTCAGCTCTTTAATCCCACCCCCTGCCTCTCTCAGTCCATCCCACCTATCACCATAGTCCACCCTCGATTGGTTTCCATATATTTTTCAATTGTTCTGTGATGTTTTAGATACATTTCTAACCTTTCTATCCGTATATTATCCCCAGATTGTGAGCTAGAAGATGAAATCCTTTCCTATAAATATGTTTATATTAGTGACTGACTATGACTGTTTTTCAAGTTGTTCATTGTGTTTTTAGATACTCTTTGCATTACCATACTTATGGTTTGTGCTGTTCTATTAAAATGGCATGATTCTTGCACCTGTCAAACGCATGATAGCGAAATATACTAACCTATAACATACTAATATGCATTTGTCATAACATCCTTTGAGAGCATTTTTGCGATTTTCCCAATCTGGATCTTGAGATTGCACAGACCTGTGGAGCTTGATCAGGTCAGAATAGCACACTTTCTTTCTTCTCTTAAAGTAACGTTAACTGTGTTGAAGAGCACAAGGAGAACACAGATCTCTGACTGTTCTCTCGGATATGATTTAAGTCTGTATATTCCTGTCTGTTAGACAACAGAAGCATCTCCTTTGTAAAGATGGCGTCGTCACGTCTTCAAAAGACCCTGCTGTCCACAGTTGTTATCATTTATAGAATTGGCTGGAGCAGATGATGCAATTCCTTGCACTGAGGGAAAATCAATAACAGATTTGTCTCCAAACCTTTCTCTGGCATTGAGGACTGTAACACCTCAAAGGATTGTAACACCTCACTACTGGCTGGGAAATGCAGCAGGAAGAGCTCGTGTTCTGTGTGTTTGGATGAGGGCTAAGCCCTCTTACTGTGCAAGGTATCTTGGATTGGCTTCAGGTGGCACGCTGAGCACAACAGTAAATGATGCTTGCTTCTATTTGGGGTGGAACCCACTGTGAGACGTTGGCTTGGGTTTCACCTGCCGCAGAGCCGCAGACTCTCAACCTAAAGAGTTCTTCAAGTCACAAAGAAATGAACGGCCCTTCATTGTCCATAATATAGGCAGCTGAATGTAAACTCCATACTCGCAACAAATCTCATTGGGATTTATTCTAAGAGGATATGACACCTCTGAGAGTAAACCAGAGCGCTGGCGTTTCCAGGTCTCTTGCACTACTGCTGTGATATCGTGACTAGTAAGACCTCTCCCTCCATCTTTGTTTGGGTCCCAAATAGCACCATATTGAATATATAGTGCACTCCCTTTGACATATAGTGCACTCCTTTTGACATATAGTGCAGTCCCTTTGACATATAGTGCACTCCTTTTGACCAGGGCCTATGGGGTAGTGCACCATATACGGAATAGGCTTTCATTTGAGATGCAGCCTTTCAGCTCCAGACTGTCAGGTGTCAGTCAGCAACATCCAAGCCTTCTGGGGAGAGATGAGAGCTGAAACTCACTGATGCTGGGCTTGGAGCAAGATGAGAGGGTCTGGAGGAGAGGGAGGAGAGGTAAGGCCTGCTTTCCATAAAGTCCTGGCGTCCTATATGAGATAGAACCACTTCACATGCATAAATCGTGTCAGCGAGAGTCAGCGCTTGGGGCATTTTTCAATATAACAACAGGAAAATTCCCAGAAATAAAAAAAATGGTCATATTTGGCAAAGGAGTTGATCTCAAAAGTATGAAATCAATCATATTCACCCTAGAATGTCGAAGGGGAAGAAATACAGTGCATCCCGATGTCTTGAAAGGTTTCAGTTTCCGTATATAATAAGATAATTGAAAAACAGAAAACCAATACTAGTCAGAGCAAAGTTTAAAACCAGTTCAGGCCTGGATATAAAAAATGTAAAAGAATTCCACGTGCTTAGAGGAACTTGTTGGAAAAGGCATCCCTGTTATTTTGGCGTGTTATTGATATTTGGCTCAGTACAGTGGGCCTACTGAGTAAATAGAGGAACTTGTTGGAAAAGGCATCCCTGTTATTTTGGCGTGTTATTGATATTTGGCTCAGTACAGTGGGCCTACTGAGTAAATAGAGGAACTTGTTGGAAAAGGCATCCCTGTTATTTTGGCGTGTTATTGATATTTGGCTCAGTACAGTGGGCCTACTGAGTAAGTAGAGGAACATGTTGGAAAAGGCATCCCTGTTATTTTGGCGTGTTATTGATATTTGGCTCAGTACAGTGGGCCTACTGAGTAAATAGAGGAACTTGTTGGAAAAGGCATCCCTGTTATTTTGGCGTGTTATTGATATTTGGCTCAGTACAGTGGGCCTACTGAGTAAGTAGAGGAACATGTTGGAAAAGGCATCCCTGTTATTTTGGCGTGTTATTGATATTTGGCTCAGTACAGTGGGCCTACTGAGTAAATAGAGGAACTTGTTGGAAAAGGCATCCCTGTTATTTTGGCGTGTTATTACCTCTCGATAGATATTTGGCTCAGTACAGTGGGCCTACTGAGTAAATAGAGGAACTTGTTGGAAAAGGCATCCCTGTTATTTTGGCGTGTTATTGATATTTGGCTCAGTACAGTGGGCCTACTGAGTAAATAGAGGAACTTGTTGGAAAAGGCATCCCTGTTATTTTGGCGTGTTATTGATATTTGGCTCAGTACAGTGGGCCTACTGAGTAAATAGAGGAACTTGTTGGAAAAGGCATCCCTGTTATTTTGGCGTGTTATTGATATTTGGCTCAGTACAGTGGGCCTACTGAGTAAATAGAGGAACTTGTTGGAAAAGGCATCCCTGTTATTTTGGCGTGTTATTGATATTTGGCTCAGTACAGTGGGCCTACTGAGTAAATAGAGGAACTTGTTGGAAAAGGCATCCCTGTTATTTTGGCGTGTTATTGATATTTGGCTCAGTACAGTGGGCCTACTGAGTAAATAGAGGAACTTGTTGGAAAAGGCATCCCTGTTATTTTGGCGTGTTATTGATATTTGGCTCAGTACAGTGGGCCTACTGAGTAAATAGAGGAACTTGTTGGAAAAGGCATCCCTGTTATTTTGGCGTGTTATTGATATTTGGCTCAGTACAGTGGGCCTACTGAGTAAATAGAGGAACTTGTTGGAAAAGGCATCCCTGTTATTTTGGCGTGTTATTGATATTTGGCTCAGTACAGTGGGCCTACTGAGTAAATAGAGGAACTTGTTGGAAAAGGCATCCCTGTTATTTTGGCGTGTTATTGATATTTGGCTCAGTACAGTGGGCCTACTGAGTAAATAGAGGAACTTGTTGGAAAAGGCATCCCTGTTATTTTGGCGTGTTATTGATATTTGGCTCAGTACAGTGGGCCTACTGAGTAAATAGAGGAACTTGTTGGAAAAGGCATCCCTGTTATTTTGGCGTGTTATTGATATTTGGCTCAGTACAGTGGGCCTACTGAGTAAATAGAGGAACATGTGAGTTGTGATGACTGTCTGTTCCAGAAGGAAAGAAAGGCTCAGAGTAAGGAAAGAAACCATGTGCTGTCTGTCTGCGATAGCTAGGGCCTAGTTTTTTACCTCTCTCCCCTTGGCCCTGGCCCGCTGCGTGCAGAGAGCAGAGGTCAGAGTACAGTAAAGGAAGCCCCTTTCTCTCTGACTCTGGCTGGATGTGTCCTCAGGCCAGCTCCAGCCCATGTGTGTAATGCTGTTTGTAATGAGAAATCTAAACAGGGAACAGCAATGAGGCATTACAGGAATGTGTTTCCATTGGAGAGAGTCTCTCAGTAAAGGAAGGCAGCTAGAAAAAGAAAAGAAAGAAGAAGAAGAAGCAGGAGAAGGAAAGAAGCAGCTCAGAGTACAGTAAAGGAAGGCAGCTAGCAGAGAGAGAGAGAGAGAGAGAGAGAGAGAGAGAGAGAGAGATGTCCAGAAGGAGCAGGAGAAGGAAAGAAACGGCTCAGAATACAGTAAAGGAAGGCAGCTAGCAGAGAGAGAGAGAGAGAGAGAGAGAGAGAGATGTCCAGAAGGAGCAGGAGAAGGAAAGAAACGGCTCAGAGTACAGTAAAGGAAGGCAGCAGAGAGAGAGAGAGAGAGAGAGAGAGAGAGAGATGTCCAGAAGGAGCAGGAGAAGGAAAGAAACGGCTCAGAGTACAGTAAAGGAAGGCAGCTAGCAGAGAGAGAGAGAGAGAGAGAGAGAGAGAGAGAGAGAGAGAGAGATGTCCAGAAGGAGCAGGAGAAGGAAAGAAACGGCTCAGAGTACAGTAAAGGAAGGCAGAGTACAGTAAAGGAAGCAGCTAGCAGAGAGAGAGAGAGAGAGAGAGAGAGAGAGAGAGAGAGATGTCCAGAAGGAGCAGGAGAGGAAAGAAACGGCTCAGAGTACAGTAAAGGAAGTCAGCTAGCAGAGAGAGAGAGAGAGAGAGAGAGAGATGTCCAGAAGGAGCAAGAGAGGAAAGAAACGGCTCAGAGTACAGTAAAGGAAGTCAGCTAGCAGAGAGAGAGAGAGAGAGAGAGATGTCCAGAAGGAGCAGGAGAAGGAAAGAAACGGCTCAGAGTACAGTAAAGGAAGGCAGCTAGCAGAGAGAGAGAGAGAGAGATGTCCAGAAGGAGCAGGAGAAGGAAAGAAACGGCTCAGAGTACAGTAAAGGAAGGCAGCTAGCAGAGAGAGAGAGAGAGAGAGAGAGAGAGATGTCCAGAAGGAGCAGGAGAAGGAAAGAAACGGCTCAGAATACAGTAAAGGAAGGCAGCTAGCAGAGAGAGAGAGAGAGAGAGAGAGAGAGAGATGTCCAGAAGGAGCAGGAGAAGGAAAGAAACGGCTCAGAGTACAGTAAAGGAAGGCAGCTAGCAGAGAGAGAGAGAGAGAGAGAGAGAGATGTCCAGAAGGAGCAGGAGAAGGAAAGAAACGGCTCAGAGTACAGTAAAGGAAGGCAGCTAGCAGAGAGAGAGAGAGAGAGAGAGAGAGAGAGATGTCCAGAAGGAGCAGGAGAAGGAAAGAAACGGCTCAGAGTACAGTAAAGGAAGGCAGCTAGCAGAGAGAGAGAGAGAGAGAGAGAGAGAGAGAGAGAGAGAGAGAGAGAGAGAGAGAGAGAGAGAGAGAGAGAGAGAGAGAGAGATGTCCAGAAGGAGCAGGAGAAGGAAAGAAGCAGCTCAGAGTACAGTAAAGGAAGGCAGCTAGCAGAGAGAGAGAGAGAGAGAGAGATGTCCAGAAGGAGCAGGAGAAGGAAAGAAACGGCTCAGAGTACAGTAAAGGAAGTCATCTAGAGAGATGTCCAGAAGGAGCAGGAGAGAGAAAGAGAGTACAGTAAAGAGAGAGAGAGAGAGAGAGAGAGAGATGTCCAGAAGGAGTAGGAGAAGGAAAGAAACGGCTCAGAGTACAGTCAGAGAGAGAGAGAGAGAGATGTCCAGAAGGAGCAGGAGAAGGAAAAAGCTCAGAGTACAGTAAAGGAAGCAGCTAGCAGAGAGAGAGAGAGAGAGAGAGATGTCCAGAAGGAGCAGGAGAAGGAAAGAAACGGCTCAGAGTACAGTAAAGGAAGGCAGCTAGAGAGAGAGAGAGAGAGAGAGAGATGTCCAGAAGGAGCAGGAGAAGGAAAGAAACGGCTCAGAGTACAGTAAAGGAAGGCAGCTAGCAGAAAGGAAGGCAGCTAGCAGAGAGAGAGAGAGAGAGAGAGAGAGAGGAGAAGAGAGAGCTCAGAGATGTCCAGAAGGAGCAGGAGAAGGTAAGAAATGGCTCAGAGTACAGTAAAGGAAGGCAGCTAGCAGAGAGAGAGAGAGAGAGAGAGAGAGAGATGTCCAGAAGGAGCAGGAGAAGGAAAGAAACGGCTCAGAGTACAGTAAAGGAAGGCAGCTAGCAGAGAGAGAGAGAGAGAGAGAGAGAGAGATGTCCAGAAGGAGCAGGAGAAGGTAAGAAATGGCTCAGAGTACAGTAAAGGAAGGCAGCTAGCAGAGAGAGAGAGAGAGAGAGAGAGAGAGATGTCCAGAAGGAGCAGAGAAGGAAAGATGTCCAGAAGGAGCAGGAGAAGGAAAGAAACGTCTCAGAGTACAGTAAAGGAAGGCAGCTAGCAGAGAGAGAGAGAGAGAGAGAGATGTCCAGAAGGAGCTCTCACTGGGCCAAGGCGGAAGACTAATATTGTGCATTGGCTGTCATTTTGCCAGCCCTCCTTCAACAATTGGTTCCTCACGCCTCCTTACCCCTCTCCCCCCTCTACTCTGCCCCCTTCCCTGGTTCCCCGGGACTCTGTTTGCTCAGGTGGACAGTGACATGGTTTTTAAATGAGCCCAAGTCGTCCTCTCTCACTGTCTCTGTCTCTTGTCTATCCGACTCTCTCTCTCTCTCTCTCTCTCTCTCTCTCTCTCTCTCTCTCTCTCTCTCTCTCTCTCTCTCTCTCTCTCTCTCTCTCTCTCTCTCTATTCAATTCAATTCAAGGGGCTTTATAGGCATGGGAAACATGTGTTAACATTGCCAAAGCAAGTGAGGTAGATAATATACAAAGTGAAATAAACTATAAAAATTAACAGTAAATATTACACATACAGAAGTTTCAAAACAATAAAGACATTACAAATGTCATATTATGTATATATACAGTGTTGTAACAAAATACAAATGGTTAAAGTACACAAGGGTAAAATAAATAAGCATAAATAAGGGTTGTATTTACAATGGTGTTTGTATTTGGTTGCCCTTTTCTCGTGGCAACAGGTCACAAATCTTGCTGCTGTGATGGCACACTGTGGGATTTCACCCAGTAGATATGGGAGTTGATCAAAATTGGGTTTGTTTTGGAATTCTTTGTGGATCTGTGTAATCTGAGGGAAATATGTGTCTCTAATATGGTCATACATTGGGCAGGAGGTTAGGAAGTGCAGCTCAGTTTCCACCTCATTTTGTGGGCAGTGTGCACATAGCCTGTCTTCTCTTAAGAGCCATGTCTGCCTACGGCGGCCTTTCTCAATAGCAAGGCTATTCACTGAGTCTGTACATTGTCAAAGTTTGGGTCAGTCACAGTGGTCAGGTATTCTGCCACTGTGTACTCTCTGTTTAGGGCCAAATAGCATTCTAGTTTGCTCTGTTTTTTTGTTAATTCTTTCCAATGTGTCAAGTAATTATCTTTTTGTTTCCTCGTGATTTGGTTGGGTCTAATTGTGCTGCTGTCTTGGGGCTCTGTGGGGCGTGTTTGTGTTTGTGAACAGAGCCCCAGGACCAGATTGCTTAGGGGACTCTTCTCCAGGTTCATCTCTCTGTAGGTGATGGCTTTGTTATGGAAGGTTTGGGAATAGCTTCCTTTTAGGTGGTTGTAGAATTTAACGTCTCTTTTCTGGATTTTGATCATTAGTGGGTATCGGCCTAATTCTGCTCTGCATGCATTATGTGGTGTTCTACGTTGTACACAAAGGATTTTTTTGCAGAATTCTGCATACAGAGTCTCAATTTGGTGTTTGTCCCATTTTGTGAAATATTGCTTGGTGAGCGGACCCCAGACCTCACAACCATAAAGCGCAATGTGTTCTATAACTGATTCAAGTATTTTTAGCCAGATCCTAATTGGTATGTTGAATTTTATGTTCCTTTTGATGGCATAGAATGCCCTTCTTGCCTTGTCTCAGATCGTTCACAGCTTTGTGGAAGTTACCTGTGGCGCTGATGTTTAGGCCAAGGTATGTATAGTTGTTTGTGTGCTCTAGGGCAATGGTGTCTATGGAACTTGTATTTGTGGTCCTGACGACTGGACCTTTTTTGGAACACCATTATTTTGGTCTTACTGAGATTTACTGTCAGGGCCCAGGTCTCTCTCTCTCTCTCTCTCTCTCTCTCTCTCTCTCTCTCTCTCTCTCTCTCTCTCTCTCTCTCTCTCTCTCTCTCTCTCTCTCTCTCTCTCTCTCTCTCTCTCAATTCAATTAAATTCAAAGGGCTTTTATATTGCCAAAGCAAGTGAAATAGATTATAAACAAAAGTGAAATAAACGATATAAAATTAACAGTAAACATTACACTCACAAAAATTTAAAAGGAATAGAGACATTTCAAATGTCATATTATAGCTGTGTACAGTGTTGTAACGATGTGCAAATAGTTAACGTACAACATGCAAAATAAATAAACATGAATATGGGTTGAATTTAAAATTGTGTTCATTTTTCACTGGTTGCCCTTTTCTTGTGGCAACAGGTCACAAATCTTACTGCTGTGATGGCACACTGTGGTATTTCACTTAATAGATATGGGAGTTTCTCAAAATTTGATAAGTTTTCGAATTTTTGCGGGGTCTGTGTAATCTGAGGGAAATACGTGTCATTAATATGGTCAGACGTTTGGCAGGAGGTTAGGAAGCGGGGCTCAGTTTCCACCTCATTTTGTGGGCAGGGTGCACATACTGTATCATCAACATTACAGGCCTTTTTGGGTTGGAGAGTTTCTATTTTGCCCTGTAGCTCATCCAATGTAAATGGAGAATCCAGTGGGTTCTGGTCGTCTTTAAAAGCTGATTCTAAGTTTTTCTAATGATTATGTATGTGTTTGTTCTTGGTTCTTTGTTAAAGGGACAACATGGTTGGAGAAGTGGTTTCTCCATACATCTCCGTTTTGGATAGATAGCTCTTTGTTGTTGTTTGTTTAGTGTGTTCCAATTTTTCCAGAAGTGATTTAAGTCTATGGATTCTTCAATCACATGGAGCGGATTTCTGATATGCTGTTCCTTCTTTTTTCGTAGTGTATTTCTGTAATGTTTTAGTATTTCAACATTTGGGTTTTCTGGATATCTAGGTTTTTGCATTCTTCATCAAACCATTTCTCATTGCTGTTGGTTTAATGTTATATGATAGCTGATAGGTCAAATATAGTGTTCAGGCTTCCTACTGCTAAGTCCACACCTTCACTATTGCAGGGAAAAACATTTTTTTTCCAGGAAGTTGAACAGTAAGGATTGGATTTTTTGTTGGCCAACAGTTTTTTGTTAGGTTTCTACACTACCATCCTTCTATCTATAGCATTTCTTAATAGCATGCAGTTTGTTCAGCTTCAATACCTCATGGTTGAGTATTGCTCCATTCAAATAGATTGTTATTTTGCTGTGGGTAGGGGTGTCAGTGGGCTGACTGAATGCTCTGAGAGACTCTGGGTTGAGGTCAGTGATAAAGTAGTACAGTAATACTGCCAAGGGATGAGCTGGAGGTGTACCGTAGGAATCCCTTCGAAGCCTACCATTGACTATGTACTACAGAGCTGCAGGACATATTTTTGTAGGTTGTTTTGTCGTAGTTGTGTCTAGGACGCATATTTTAGAGGGAATGCTGTTTTTTAAATTTTAATTTTACCTTTATTTTACTAGGCAAGTCAGTTAAGAACAAATTATTATTTTCAATGACGGCCTAGGAACAGTGGGTTAACTGCCTGTTCAGGGGCAGAACGACAGATTTGTACCTTGTCTGCTCAGGGATTTGAACTTGCAACCTTTCGGTTACTAGTCCAACGCTCTAACCACTAGGCTACCCTGCGGCCCCAGTCACCTCCAAGGAGGTGCTTGTCCCCATGTGTGCTGAAGGTGTCAGGTTATTGTGTCAGGTTCTTATTCAGTTCTGGCGTTTAGGTCATCACAGACTAGTACATCTCTCTCTCATTGTACACATGGCTGTGGACTGTGTCATCAAGTCGGCGTCTGGAGGAGAGGAGAGGAGAGAGCTGGAAGGAGGCTCCACTGTGGGTGGGATCATGACAGGAAACAGCAGGACAAACACAGAGAAGAAAGAACAAGCAAATGAAGGGGTGCATGGAGGGAGAGGGGAGGGGAAAGGAGGAGGGAGAGGGAGAGGGGAAAGGGGGAGGGAGAGAGAGGGGTGCATGGGAGAGAGAGAGAGAGAGAGAGGGAGAAGGGAAGGGAATGGAAGGGAAGGGAAGGGAAGGGAGAGAGAGAGAGAGAGAGAGAGAGAGAGAGAGAGGGAGAGAGGGGAAGGGAAGGGAGAGAGGAAGAGGGAGAGGGGAAGGGAGGGGAGAGAGGGGGGAGGGAGAGAGAGAGGGAGAAGGGAAGGGAGAGGGAGAAGGGAAGGGAAGGGAAGGGAAGGGAGAGAGAGAGGGGGGAGGGAGAGAGAGAGGGAGAAGGGAAGGGAAGGGAAGGGAAGGGAAGGGAAGGGAAGGGAAGGGAAGGGAAGGGAAGGGAAGGGAAGGGAGAGAGAGAGAGAGAGAGAGAGAGAGAGAGGGGAGAGAGGGAGAAGGGAAGGGAGAGAGAGAGAGAGAGAGAGGAGAAGGGAAGGGAAGGGAGAGAGAGGGGGGGAGGGAGAGAGAGAGGGAGAAGGGAAGGGAGAGGGAGAAGGGAAGGGAAGGGAAGGGAGAGAGAGAGAGAGAGAGAGGGGGGGGTGATAGAGAGCAAAGGGGAGCGAGAGAAAGGGGGAGAGCTAGGAAAAGAAAGGGAGAGAGATATGGGGGAAAGGGGGAAGTAGACCACCCGTTCTGAAAATGAGTGGGGGACAGATATGGTCCATAGAGGTTGTCTTGGTTTATGGTCGGCACTGTCTTGAAACAGTGCCGCTTGGAGTTTATTTTATCATGCCACGCAGTCTCTGAAACTCTGTCAGGATCTCTCATTCTGCAAAGACTAATTACAGTATAAACACTACATTCAAGTCCTCAGGCCACTTCAACTGTAGTATTTACCTTTTCTTCCAAACAATCTTGACATCCATCTAAAGATTGATTTGGTACAAAGAAACGTCTTTTTCCCTGATGTATATTTGTTTTGAAAAGCAAATATATGCTAGCGTGTCTAGATTGAGTCTAGCATGCAATTAATGCTGAACAAGATGGATTCAGTTTGAAATGTAGAAATGCTTACGCAATAAGACTCAATGTATTATTAATACTTACCTGTGAAAGAACATGGATTCACAAATGAACATAGAACACAGAAAATATCTAAGCGGACATTTGTCCTATTGTTGAACTAATCCTCATTAGAATATCAATCAATCAATCAATCAATCAATTATTGACATTTGACAACACTGGAGAACAAGAATGTCACCCACAAACCTGAGTCTGAAAGGCCCTCCTAGTTCTCAGAGTACCAGTTGTTCCCCAGAACTATACTGTTGCTAACTACAACAGAGGGAGTCCAATCACTCTCTAGTCCAGAGCCATGTCACCACCTCTACCATCACTCTAGTCCAGAGCCATATCACCACCTCTACCATCACTCTAGTCCAGAGCCATATCACCACCTGTACCATCACTCTAGTCCAGAGCCATATCACCACCTCTACCATCACTCTAGTCCAGAGCCATATCACCACCTCCACCATCACTCTAGTCCAGAGCCATATCACCACCTGTACCATCACTCTAGTCCAGAGCCATATCACCACCTCTACCATCACTCTAGTCCAGAGCCATATCACCACCTCTACCATCACTCTAGTCCAGAGCCATATCACCACCTGTACCATCACTCTAGTCCAGAGCCATATCACCACCTCTACCATCACTCTAGTCCAGAGCCATATCACCACCTCTACCATCACTCTAGTCCAGAGCCATATCACCACCTCCACCATCACTCTAGTCCAGAGCCATATCACCACCTCTACCATCACTCTAGTCCAGAGCCATATCACCACCTCTACCATCACTCTAGTCCAGAGCCATATCACCACCTCTACCATCACTCTAGTCCAGAGCCATATCACCACCTCTACCATCACTCTAGTCCAGAGCCATATCACCACCTCTACCATCACTCTAGTCCAGAGCCATATCACCACCTCCACCATCAATCTAGTCCAGAGCCATTTCACCACCTCTACCATCACTCTAGTCCAGAGCCATATCACCACCTCCACCATCACTCTAGTCCAGAGCCATATCACCACCTCTACCATCACTCTAGTCCAGAGCCATATCACCACCTCCACCATCACTCTAGTCCAGAGCCATATCACCACCTCTACCATCACTCTAGTCCAGAGCCATATCACCACCTCCACCATCACTCTAGTCCAGAGCCATATCACCACCTCCACCATCACTCTAGTCCAGAGCCATAATCACCACCTCCACCATCACTCTAGTCCAGAGCCATATCACCACCTCTACCATCACTCTAGTCCAGAGCCATATCACCACCTCCACCATCACTCTAGTCCAGAGCCATATCACCACCTCCACCATCACTCTAGTCCAGAGCCATATCACCACCTACACCATCACTCTAGTCCAGAGCCATATCACCACCTCCACCATCACTCTAGTCCAGAGCCATATCACCACCTCCACCATCACTCTAGTCCAGAGCCATATCACCACCTCCACCATCACTCTAGTCCAGAGCCATATCACCACCTCTACCATCACTCTAGTCCAGAGCCATATCACCACCTCTACCATCACTCTAGTCCAGAGCCATATCACCACCTCCACCATCACTCTAGTCCAGGGCCATATCACCACCTCCACCATCACTCTAGTCCAGAGCCATATCACCACCTCCACCATCACTCTAGTATTAGAGCCTTATAACATCACCCCACCTATACCACCATCACCCTATAACAACCATATAACACCCATATCACCACCTATCCACCATCACTCTAGTCCATAAGCCATATCACCACCTCCACCATCACCCATAGTCCTATAACAACCATATAACACCCATATAACACCCCTATAACACCCATAACACCCCTATAACACCCCTATAACACCCCTATAACACCCATATAACACCCATATAACAACCATATAACACCCCTATACCACCCATATAACACCATATAACACCCCTATAACACCCATATCCAGAACCATATCACCCATATAACACCTATAACACCATCACTCTAGTCCCCATATAAGCCCTATCACCACCTCAAATCAAATAAAATCAAATAACAACCATATAACATTTATCACATAACAACCATATAACATATGTATAACAACCATATAAAATACCACCCATATGCTTCTATAACAACCATATAACACAATGCAGTAATAACAACATATAAACCCATATAACAACCCCTAATAACTGTCTTATACACAGTGTATAACACCCCTATAAACCCCTATAACACCCATATAACACCTGAGTGAGTGATAACAACCATACAACACCCCTATACCACCCATATAACACCCATATAATGGTATAACACCCATATAACAACCATATAACATATAACACCCCTAAACAAATATAGTTAAAGTGGCTATAACAACCATATATTACATAAGGATAACACTCCTATGATATAGACCCCTATAACAAGTATAACAGGTATGCATATAAGATGAATAATGTAGGGTAATATAACATTATATAAGGTAGCATTGTTTAAAGTGGCTAGTGATATATTTAACAACATTAACACCCATATCAATTCCCATATATTAAACCCCTGGAGTTGAGTCATATAACACCTATATAACAACCATCAATGTTACCCATATAACACCCCTATAACAACCATATAACACCCCTATACCACCCCTATAACAACCATATCTATGGCCTTGAGATATAAACCCTATAACACCCCTATTTTCAGTCTCTATCCCAGCTTTGATGCACCTATAACAACCATATAACACCCCTATCTGGATGATAACGGGGTATAACAGGCATAACACGGGTATAAGATGTCCTATGATGATCTTTATAACACCTATAACAACCTGTAACACCCCTATGGTATAACAGGTGTCCTGGAACACCCATATAACAACCATTAACACCCCGATGACACCTATAACAACCATATAACACCCATATACCCTCTGGACAGCCTCCACCCCCTATAACAACCACCTAACAGTCCAGAGCCATATCACCCCTATAACAACCATATCACCCTATAACAACCATATCCCATATAACACCCCTATAACACCATCACCCCTATAAGTCCAGAGCCATATCACCACCTAACACCATCAACATATCTAGTCCAGAGCCATATAACACCCCACCTAACACCATCACTCTACCCCTATAACACCCCTATAACACCCATATAACACCTATATAACAACCATACAACACCTATACCACCTATAACACCCCTATAACAACCATATAACACCCCTATACACCCCTATAACAACCATATAACACCCATATAACACCCCTATAACAACCATATAACACCCATATAGCACCCCTATAACAACCATATAACACCCCTATACCACCCATATAACACCCCTATAACAACCATATAACACCCCTATAACAACCATATAACACCCATATAACACCCCTATAACACCCATATAACACCCCTATAACACCCCTATAACACCCCTATAACAACCATATAACACCCATATAACACCCCTATAACAACCATATAACACCCATATAACACCCATATAACACCCCTATAACACCCCTATAACACCCCCCCTATAACACCCATATAACACCCCTATAACACCCCTATAACACCCCTATAACACCCATATAACACCCCTATAACACCCATATAACACCTATAACACCCCTATAACACCCATATAACACCCATATAACACCCCTATACCACCCCTATAACACCCCTATAACACCCATATAACACCCCTATACCTTCCATATAACACCCCTATAACAACCATATAACACCCCTATACCACCCATATAACACCCCTATAACAACCATATAACACCCATATAACACCCCTATAACACCCCTATAACAACCATATAACACCCATATAACACCCCTATAACAACCATATAACAACCTATACCACCCATATAACACCCATATATAACCATATAACCCCTATAACACCCATATAACACCCCTATAACAACCATATAACACCCATATATCACCCATATAACACCCCTATAACACCTCTTAGCCAACAACCCACCAACCCTGCAAACAGTAAGCACGTTGTCACACTCATTCATTACACTCCTAAAGAAAGGTGCTATGTAGAACCTAAAAGGGTTCTTCAGCTGTCCCCATAGGAGATCCCTTTGAAGAACAATTGTTGGTTACATGTATAACTATTTTCATTGCAAGTAGAACCGTTGTGGGTTCCATGTAGAACCCTTTCCACATAGGGTTCTACATGGAACCCAAAACGGTACTACTTGGAAACAAAATGGGTTCTCATATGGGGACAGCAGAAGAACCCTTCTGGAACCCTTGTTTCTAAGAGTGCACAAGTAAATGAGGAAACCTTTGACATTTCCCAGGTTCAGACACACTTCCGTGGGCAGTTCAAACCGGTCAGCCCACTCTCAGCCTGAGTGTTGGTCACCTGCGATGCCTGAGCCTCACAACTTAATAATGACTTCCACATGGACCAAGGAGCCGGAAGGAAAAGGCTTTCAAGGTAAACTGCCTGAGAGTTATAGCCTCCCAAATCCTTTAGCATATAAAATAAACCCAAGAGTTGCTACTGCCTGTGTGTGTGTGTGTGTGTGTGTGTGTGTGTGTGTGTGCGCGTGCGTGTGCGTGTGTGTGTGTGTGTGTGTTTGAGCGTGTGCGTGCACGTTCGTTCGTTCTTGCGTGCACGTTTGTTCGTTCTCACAGATCTCTGCCCAGATTTGATTGATAAAAAATAAATCTAAAAAATATATTTAAAAGCAAAAACATTTCAGAGTTGTTGAAAACGAACACTGTTTCCGATATCTCTATATAGTGACTCTTAGACAATGATAAGCACAATGCATTTGCTGTATAAATCTCAGTAGAGTGTAACAAAAGGCAAGTATTTCACAGGCATCCTAGATGCAAGTATTTTCCTTTCCTCTCCAAGTAAGATCTGTTTTTATCCTTTGTTGTAACACTCAAAATGGACACCTGAGGAGAGTTTGGGGTGTTCATTTCCAGCCGGACACTTTATTTGCTCAGCAGTCTCCAGGAAGATGTAATGGGTTGTTGCACAAAGCATTGCAGCAGGAAATGAGCCCTGGTATCAAGCTCAAATCAGCCACATCTGGACTCAATTATTCATTTTGGTTGTTTTTGGCTGGTGATTAATTATTTAGTAAACCCAGTGATAGTATTTTCTACAGGACAACTACAAGTCCAGTCTGCCCTCAGGTCAACATGAGATTCCCCTGGCTGGTCTGGAGACTGTGGATCAGTTCAAAACCATACCTTTAGAATGTATTGAGAATATATTTAGAATACAGGGTAACACTTCATTTGGATAGTCCATCTGCAGACTATCCACAGACCAGTACCATTTCCACTATCTACTAACCCTAGCCCTAACCCTAACCTTAACCCTAACCCTTATTCTAAACCTAACCCTTATTCTAAACCTAACCCTTATTCTAACCCTAACCCTTATTCTAAACCTAACCCTTATTCTAAATCTCACCCTTATTCTAAACCTAACCCTAACGGTAACCTTAACCCTAACCCTTATTCTAAACCTAACCCTTATTCTCAACCTAACCCTTATTCTAAACCTAACCCTTATTCTAAACCAAACCCTTATTCTAAACCGAACTTCTTATTCTAAACCTAACCCTTATTCTAAACCTAACCCTTATTCTAAACCGAACCCTTATTCTAAACCGAACCCTTATTCTAAACCTAACCCTTATTCTCAACCTAACCCTTATTCTAAACCTAACCCTTATTCTAAACCAAACCCTTATTCTAAACCGAACTTCTTATTCTAAACCTAACCCTTATTCTAAACCTAACCCTTATTCTAAACCGAACCCTTATTCTAAACCGAACCCTTATTCTAAACCTAACCCTTATTCTAAACCTAACCCTTATTCTCAACCTAACCCTTATTCTAAAACCCTTATTCTAAACCTAACCCTTCTTCTAAACCTAACCCTTATTCTAAACCTAACCCTTATTCTAAACCGAACCCTTATTCTAAAAACTTATTCTAAACCTAACCCTTATTCTAAACCCTTATTCTAAACCTAACCCTTATTCTAAAACCCCTAACCCTTATTCTAAACCTAACCCTTATTCTAAAAACTTATTCTAAACCCCTTATTTATTCTAAACCTAACCCTAATGGTAACCTTAGCAAGCAGTTACTTGTCAACAGATAGGTTGTTGATAGTAGGACCATCTGTAGAGCATCAACAGATTAACTATCCAGACTATCCAAATGAACTGTGGCCGAATATATAATATATCAAATATATCATGTATCATATTTATAGAATATATGGCTGTCTATCAGCTAAGAGTTGGATAAGTGACGGATGGTACAGATAACACACTAACGTTGACCTGAATTCTAAAAGTTTGTGCGATTCTCACATGGGCTAGCAAAAGCAACAATCATTTTCAGTCTAATAACTATCTTGGCTTGGTAGATAAAGGGTTAAGGTTTGGTAGATAAAGGGTTAAGGTTTGGTAAAGATAAAGGGTTAAGGTTTGGATAAATAAAGGGTTAAGGTTTGGTAGATAAAGGGTTAAGGTTTGGTAGATAAAGGGTTAAGGTTTGGTAAATAAAGGGTTAAAGTTTGTAAATAAAGGGTTAGATAAAGGGTTAAGGTTTGGTAAATAAATGGTTAAGATTTGGTAGATAAAGGGTTAAGGTTTGGTAAATAAAGGGTTAAGGTTTGGTAAATAAAGGGTTAAGGTTTGGTAAATAAAGGGTTAAGGTTTGGTAATTAAAGGGTTAAGGTTTGTAGATAAAGTTAAAGGGTTAAGGTTTGGTTTGGTAGATAAAGGGTTAAGGTTTGGTAGATAAAGGGTTAAGGTTTGGTAGATAAAGGGTTAAAAGGTTTGGTTAAGATAAAGGGTTAAGGTTTTGGTAGATAAAGGGTTAAGGTTTGGTTAGATAAAGGGTTAAGGTTTGGTAGATAAAGGGTTAAGGTTTGGTAAATAAAGGGTTAAGGTTTGGTAAATAAAGGGATAAGGTTTGGTACATAAAGGGTTAAGGTTTGGTAAATAAAGTGGTTAAAGTTTGGTAGATAAAGCTAGGTAAATATGGTTTGTTAGATAAAGGGTTATGGTTTAGAAATGGTATAATTCATCAGGTTTATCTAGTTGGTAGAAGCACTGTTTTTGTTGTTATGATAAATTTGGTTTTGGTAGATAAAGGGTTAATTTTCACTGTAACATTAAACAACAAAGGTTTGGTATTCATTAAATGGCTGTGCGTTTATTTTAGATAAATGTTGACTCTGAAAGGGTGTTTTGTTGCACTTGTAAAGGGTTAAGGTTTGAGAAAGTGAAAACATTTAAATAGGGTTATAGGTCCAAATGAAAAAGGGTTGCCAATTCTGTTTGGTTTGGTAGAAAAGAGTGAGTTTAATAGGTTTTGGAGGTTATAAACTGTTGGTTTGGTTAAAGTCAAAGTGTCTCCTAAAAAGAGTTTGGTAGATCCCATCTGCAGGGTTTGGAAAGTAAATATTAGTGGTTTGGACTAGATAAAGGGTTAAGGTTTGACTAGATAAAGGGTTGATATCTGTTTGTGTGGAAAGACCAGATTAAGGTTTCCTAGATATCTGTTAGGTTTGAGTCTCTAAAGACTAGATCATATCTGTTGGTAAATATGGCTCAGACTAGATAAAAGGTTCCTGATATCTGTTAGTGTGTAATTCATCAGACTTTATCTGAGACAGCACTGATATTTTGTTGTTATGACAACATTTGGTTTTCTGACATTTTCACTGTAACATCAAACTAGATCCCAAAGGTCTACATATCATTAAATGTGGAGTTTATTCCAGACCAGATCTTTGAAAGGTCTCCTGATATCTGTTAGTGTGGGTTTCTAGACTAGATCCCTAAACATTTAAATATCTGTTATTGGTCCTCCAGACCAGATCCCTAAATTCTGATATTTGTTGGTGAGTGAGTTTAGACTAGACCCCCTAAAGGTTCCTGATATCTGTTGGTGTGGAGTCTCTCTTAGACCAGATCCCTAAAGTGTCTCCTGATATCTATTAGTGATGCTAGTCCCATCTGACCAGATCCCTGGTCTCCTGATATCTGTTAGTGTAAGTATCTCTCCAGACCGGTGGAAGTGGACTAAAGGTCTCTGATATCTGTTAGTGTGGTCTCTCTCCAGACCAGATCCTAAAGGTCTCCTGATATCTGTTGGTGTGGAGTCTCTCTCTAGACAAGATCCCTAAAGGTCTCCTGATATCTGTTAGTGTGGAGTCTCTCTCTAGACTAGATCCCTAAAGGTCTCCTGATATCTGTTAGTGTGGAGTCTCTCTCCAGACCAGATCCCTAAAGGTCTCCTGATATCTGTTAGTGTGGAGTCTCTCTCAGACCAGATCCCTAAAGGTCTCCTGATATCTGTTAGTGTGAGTGTAGACTAGATCATATCTGTTGGTGTGGAGTCTCTCTCCAGACCAGATCCCTAAAGGTTTCCTGATATCTGTTGGTATGGAGTCTCTCTCCAGACCAGATCCCTAAAGGTCTCCTGATATCTGTTAGTGTGAAGTCTTTCTCCAGACTAGATCCCTAAAGATCTCCTTATTTCTGCTGGGATGGATTCTCTTTATAGACCAGATCCCTTAAGGTTTCCTGATTTCTAGAGAAAAAATATACCAAATTACTGGGTAATTTACCTGTAAAGTACACATAGAATAAAATAAAAAAATATCTCTTTGTGTCGTGCATGTGGACAGGACTGGATAGAGGTAGGAAGGCATATTACAGATAGCAAGGCAACTGACCATCACCTTGGTGATTACACTTCATATTATTGTACTAGTCATTTGTTTTCTTTGGTCTTCATGACAGTTGTCATGGTTACCACACACAGTGGACCCTACCGGCTGATCAAGACGTCCTCTGCATTTCCCAGCATGCCCCATGATGAATGGGAGCTTCTACGCAGAGGATCACGGCCCCTTGATGAGGAAGGTTCTCAGTTTCAGCTCCAGGTCCCTAGCCCTGTGCCCCTCCCTCCCCCTCAGTGCCCCATCCTGCTCCTAGGGCATCCCTCCGTGATTAGGAATCCTATTTTCAGAGCTCTGTGACCAAGCTGCCAAATTATACCCCTGATTACCCAAATTGCCTTACGGGACCCTTCTACCACCAACACATCTCTCTCCCACTCTCCCACCAAGTGCAACAGGCAGGAGGGGGAGTCTTCTCGGTCTGTCAGCGGCCGGCCCGAGAGTACTGCTTGACGTTTTGTTTGATGATGCTTGCCAGAAAGCATGACCGGCCCGTGTTATTTCTGGGCTGGTGTTCCCTGTCCCCCAGTGTGGAGGCAGGGAGGCAGAGCAGCGTGGGTGCAGGGCTGGCTGGGCTGGCTGGCTGGGCTGGCTGGGCTAGCAGGGCTGGCTGGGCTGGCTGGGTAGCAGGGCTGGCTGGGCTGGCTGGGCTAGCAGGGCTGGCTGGGCTGGCTAGCATGGGGCTGGCTGGGGTTAGCAGGGCTGGCTCAGCTAGCAGGGCTAGCAGGGCTGGCTGGCTGGGCTGGCTGGCTGGGCTAGCAGGGCTGGCTGGGCTGGCTGGCTGGGCTGGCTGGGCTGGCTGGGTAGCAGGGCTGGCTGGGCTAGCAGGGCTGGCAGGGCTGGCTGGGCTAGCAGGGCTAGCAGGGCTGGCTGGCTGGCTGGGCTAGCATGGCTAGCAGGGGGCTGGCTGGCTGGGCTAGCAGTGCTGGCTGGGCTGCAGCTGGGCTCACTGGCCGGGGCTAGGCGTGGCTAAAATAACATAAAATAATTTGTTCTTAACTGGCTTGGGCTGGCCTAGTTAAATGAGGTTGGGCTAAAAAATGTAAGAAGGGCTAAATTCAATCTCTGCTGCTCTCTGCTTGGACAGGTGGCCAGGGACAGGCAGGCCACACCAATGGGACTGGAGACATGGACTGGCTGGGCAGCTGGGCAGGGCTACCTCCCAGCTCCTAGGTTTGGGTTCTGACTGGGGGTTTGGGTTCTGACTAGCATGGCTGGGGGTTTGGGTTCTGGCTGGAGGGTTTGTGGGCTGGCTGGAGGGCTTTGGGTTCTGACTGGAGGGCTTTGTGTTCTGACTGGCTGGGCTTTGTGTTGGCTGACTGGAGGTTTGGGTTCTGACTGGAGGGTTTGGCTTCTGACTGGAGGGCTTTGGCTGGCTGACTGGAGGTTTGGGTGTTCTGACTGGAGGTTTGTGTTCTAACTGGGGGTTTGGGTTCTGGCTGGGGGTTTGGGTTCTGACTGGGAGTTTGGGCTGGCTGGCTGGAGATTTGTGCTCTGACTAGGGTTTGGGTTCTGACTGGGGGTTTGGGCTTCTGGCTGGAGGTTTGTGTTCTGACTAGGGGTTTGGGTTCTGACTGGAGATTTGTGTTCTGACTGGCTGGGTTTGGGTCCTGACTGCAGGTTTATGTGGGTTCTGACTGGGGGTTGGGTTCTGACTGGAGGTTTGTGTTCTGACTGGGAGTTTGGGTCTGACTGGACATGATTTGGGTTCTGACTGGAGGTTTGGGTTCTGACTGGGGTTTGGATTCTGACTGGAGGTTTGGGTTCTGACTGGGGGTTTGGGTTCTGATTGGAGGTTTGGGTTCTGACTGGGGTTTGGGTTCTGATTGGGGTTTGGGTTCTGACTGGAGGTTTGGGTTCTGACTGGGGTTTGGGTTCTCACTGGGGTTTGGGTTCTGACTGGGGGTTTGGGTTCTGACTGGGGGTTTGTGTTCTGGCTAGGGGTTTGTGTTCTGACTGGGAGTTTGGGTTCTGACTGGAGGTTTGTGTTCTGACTGGGGTTTGGGTTCTGACTGGAGGTTTGTGTTCTGGCTGGGGGTTTGTGTTCTGACTGGGGGTTTGGATTCTGACTGGGGGTTTGGATTCTGACTGCAGGTTTGGGTTCTGACTGGAGGTTTGGGTTTTGACTGGGGGTTTGGATTCTGACTGGGGGTTTGGGTTCTGACTGGGGTTTGGGTTCTGACTGGGGGTTTGGGTTCTGACTGGGGGTTTGTGATGAAGATGGAGAATGATGAATCTGATCAATGTTTTGGACCTGACCTGTTGGACTGTGTCCCAAATGGAGGTTTGGGTTCTGACTGGGGTTTTGGGTTTGACTGGAGAATTTGATTGACTGGGAGTTTGGGTTCTGACTGGAGGTTTGGGTTCTGACGGGGGTTTGGGTTCTGACTGGAGGTTTGGGTTCTGACCAGAAGTTTGGTTCCCTGGTTTGGGTTCTGACTGGGGGTTTGGGTTCTGACTGGGGGTTTGGGTTCTGACTGGGAGTTTGGGTTCTGACTGGAGGTTTGGGTTCTGACTGGGGGTTTGGATTCTAAACTAACAGTTTTTCATATGGTTTAAAGTTCTGTTGTGAGGACAGTATCTGACGATTTGGACTACTATAGTCATCATAGACAATATAAATTAAACTGGAGGTTTGGGTTCTGACAAGTGTTTGAGTTGGGTTCTATGTTTTGGGTTCTGACTGGGAGTTTGGGTTCTGACTGGAGGTTTGGGTTCTGACTGGGGGTTTGGGTTCTGACAGGGCTTTGGGTTCTGACTGGGACCCAGTTCTGACTGGGAGTTTGGGTTCTGACCAAGAACTGCTGAATGGAGGTTTGGGTTCTGACTGGAGATTTGTGTTCTGAATCCAGGCAGTTCTGAGAAAGGTTTGCTGTGGGTTCTGACTGGGGGTTGGGTTTGACTGGAGTTTGTGTTCTGACTGGAGATTTGTGTTCTGACTGTTTGGGTTCTGGTGGGGTTTGTTCTGGGCGGTGACTTGTTCTGACTGGAAGTTTTGTTCTGGGCGGTGTTTTTGTCTGACTGGCGGTTTGGGTTCTGACTTGGAAGGGCGGTGTTCTGACTGGAGGTGACTTGTTAGGGCGGTGACTTCTGACTGGAGGTGACTTGTGGGTTCTGACTTGGAGTTTGGGTTCTGACTGTCAGGGCGGTGACTTGTCAGGGTTCGGTGACTTGTTAGGTTTAGGGCGGTGACTGGTTTGGGCGGTGGGTTCTGGGCGGTGACTGGAGGTTTGGGTTCTGACTTGTGGGCGGTGATTTGGGTTCTGACTTGGGAGTTTGGCGGTGACTTGTTTGGGTTCTGACTTGGGGTTTGGGTTCTGACTGGGGTTTGGGTTCTGACTGGGAGTTTGTGTTCTGTCAGGGAGGTGACTTGTGATCTGACTGGAGGTTTGGTTTGTCTGGAAGTGTGTGTTCTGACTGGAGGTTTGGGTTCTGACTGGAAGTTTGTGTTCTGGTGACTTTTGGGTTCTGACTGGTGGTTTGTTCTGACTGGGGTTTGGGTTCTGACTTGTTTGGGTTCTGACTTGTTTGGGTTCTGACTTGTCAGGGGGTTTGGGTTCTGACTGGGAGTTTGGGTTCTGACTGGAGGTTTGTTCTGGCTGGGGGTTTGAGTTCTGAGGGAGTTTGGGTTCTTAGGTTTCGGTGACTGGAGGGCGGTGACTTGTCAGATTTGTGTTCTGGCGGTGTTTGTGTTCAGGGGGTGATTTGTCAGGGCGGTGACTTGTTAGGGTGGTGACTTGTCAGGGCGGTGACTCAGGGAGGTGACTTGTCTGACTGGGGGTGACTTGTGATGAAGATAAACAATGATGAAGCCTGATCAATGGGCGGTGACCTGAGGACCTGTTGACTGTGTCCCAAACGGTGACTTGTTAGGGCGGTGACTTGTCAGGGCGGTGACTTGATAGGGCGGTGACTTGTTAGGGCGGTGACTTGTCAGGGAGGTGACTTGACCAGAACCCGGTGACCCTGGTCAGGGCGGTGACTATAGGGAATAAGGTGACTTGTCAACCCGGTGACTTCAATCAGATTCGGTGACTTGTCTAAAGTAACACATTTTTGACATATGGTTGAAAGTGACTTGTCAGGACGGTGACTTGTCTGGACTACTATAGTCATCATAGACAATATGATTGTCAGGGCGGTGATTGAGTCAAGTATGTTTTGACTTGTCAGGGCGGTGACTTGTCCTTGCGGTCAGCTTGTAAAGGCGGTCCAAAACAGGGCTGTGACTAGCCACTGGGACGGTGTCATTACAGTTAGGGCGGTGAACTGTCAGGGCGGTGACTTCTAGCGGTGACTTGTTAGGGCGGTACTTGTCAGGGAGGTGACTTGTCAGGGCGGTGACTTGTCAGGGCGGTGACTGGGCAGGTGACTTGTCAGGGCTAAGATGACTGCTCGGGCGGTGACTTGTCAGGGCGGTGACTTGTCAGGGCGGTAACTTGTCAGGGCGGTGACTTGTCAGGGCGGTGACTTGTCAGGGCGGTGACTTGTCAGGGCGGTAACTTGTCAGGGCGGTGACTTGTCAGGGCGGTGACTTGTTAGGGCGGTGACTTGTCAGGGCGGTGACTTGTTAGGGCGGTGACTTGTCAGGGCGGTGACTTGTCAGGGCGGTGACTTGTCAGGGCGGTGACTTGTAAAGGGCGGTGACTTGTCAGGGCGGTGACTTGTCAGGGCGGTGACTTGTCAGGGCGGTGACTTGTTAGGGCGGTGACTTGTCAGGGCGGTGACTTGTCAGGGCGGTGACTTGTAGGGCGGTGACTTGTCAGGGAGGTGACTTGTCAGGGAGTTGACTTCTTAGGACGGTGACTTGTTAGGGCGGTGACTTGTCAGGGCTGTGACTTGTTAGGGCGGTGACTTGTCAGGGAGGTGACTTGTCAGGGCGGTGACTTGTCAGGGCGGTGACTTGTCAAGGCGGTGACTTGTCAGGGCGGTGACTTGTAGGGCGGTGACTTGTTAGAGCGTAGACTTGTCAGGGCGGTGACTTGTAGGGCGGTGACTTGTTAGAGCGGTGACTTGTCAGGGCGAAGACTTGTAGGGCGGTGACTTGTTAGAGCGGTGACTTGTCAGGGCGGTGACTTGTAGGGCGGTGACTTGTTAGGGCGGTGACTTGTCAGGGCGGTGACTTGTAGGGCGGTGACTTGTAGGGCGGTGACTTGTCAGGGCGGTGACTTGTCAGGGCGGTGACTTATAGGGCGGTGACTTGTCAGGGCGGTGACTTATAGGGCGGTGACTTGTAGGGCGGTGACTTGTCAGGGCGGTGACTTGTTAGAGCGGTGACTTGTCAGGGCGGTGACTTGTCAGGGCGGTGACTTGTTAGGGCGGTGACTTGTCAGGGCGGTGACTTGTTAGGGTGGTGACTTGTCAGGGCGGTGACTTGTCAGGGCGGTGACTTGTCAGGGCGGTGACTTGTAAGGGCGGTGACTTGTCAGGGTGGTGACTTGTCAGGGCGGTGACTTGTCAGGGTGCTGACTTGGCCATTTGGCCAACTAAACAGTGACTCCAAGGTGTTTTTGTGTACTGTTTCATGTACTACCGAAATAAATGTTTAGTAAACGTATCCAATTATTATTGACAACATAGTGAGGACTGTTGGTGTTGTTGTTCAGCCAAATAGTTGAGCAATTCTTCATTACAAATAATACTACTTTTATAATAATAGAAATAAAAATATTAAAACCAAAACCAATTAGAAAGTTGGGCTGTTTTCTTGACATTTCACCACTGAACATTTTACAACATGATGCCAAAACATCCATTGCGGGTTTGTGATGAGTTTCCCAGTCAGATGCTGTGATGATATTTACTAGTTGACCTGATTCTATCTTACAAATATTATTCTACTGCAACAGGGGCATTCTTTACAAGAAAAAAAACGTTTTTTATAGAAAAAATGCACTGCCAAAGAAAAATGTGCAGATAAACTCTCCTCCCTTTATGTCCTGGGGGTTTGAAAGGAGGAAATTATTTACAAAAGCAGGAAAATATTTGATCACCAGAGCCAAGGGCAAGAGTGTTTTAATGACCTGGTCCTATAGGTCCTGGGCTGCAGGCGAACTCAAACTGCAGAGGACCCAGGGTGCGTACCAAATGGCATCCTATTCCCTTTATAGTACACTACCTTTGACCAGAGCCCCATGTGCCCTATGGTCCCTGGTCAAAAGTAGTGCCCTATAAAGGGAATAGGGAGCCATTTGGGCAGCCTGCCAACCCCTGGGTCAGTGTTGAGATGAAACAGATAAGATCATTGACTCTAATGAAAACCAGAGGGCCGGGTCCCAAGTCCGGCTAGCTAGAGGACTGGCCTAGTTAGCCGTCTCCTCTCTCCTGTTTTTTGTTTAGGGGTGGAACTTTGCATCCATGTTGAGCTTGACTTTGAAGACTACACCACCAGGCCCAGGGATGGCTGGGCAGACTACACCACCAGGTCCATGGGTGGCTGGGCTGACTACACCACCAGGCCCAGGGGTGGCTGGGCTGAATACACCACCAGGTCCAGGGATGGCTGGGCAGACCACACCACCAGGCCCAGGGGTCGCTGGGCTGACTACACCACAAGGCCCAAGGGTCGCTGGGCTGACTACACCACCAGGCCCAGGGGTAGCTGGGCAGACTACACCACCAGGCCCCGAGGGGTCGCTGGGCTGACTACACCACAAGGCCAAGGGTTGCTGGGCTGACTACACCACCAGGCCCAGGGGTAGCTGTGCAGACTACACCACCAGGACCAGGGGTGGCTGGGCAGACTACACCACCAGGCCCAGGGGTGGCTGGGCAGAATACACCACCAGGCCCAGGAGTGGCTGGGCTGACTACACCACCAGGCCCAGGGGTGGCTGGGCTGACTACACCACCAGGCCCAGGGGTGGCTGGGCTGACTACACCACCAGGCCCAGGGGTGGCTGGGCTGACTACACCACCAGGCCCAAGGGTGGCTGGGCTGACTGCACCACAAAGCCCAGGGATGGCTGGGCAGACTACACCACCAGGCCCAGGGGTGGCTGGGCTGACTACACCACCAGGCCCAGGGGTGGCTGGGCTAACTACACCACAGGTCCAGGGGTGGCTGGGCAGACTACACCACCAGGCCCAAGGGTGGCTGGGCTGACTACACCACCAGGCCCAGGGATGGCTGGGCAGACTACACCACCAGGCCCAGGGGTGGCTGGGCTGACTACACCACCAGGCCCAGGGGTGGCTGGGCTGACTACACCACCAGGCCCAGGGATGGCTGGGCAGACTACACCACCAGGCCCAGGGGTGGCTGGGCTGACTACACCATCAGGCCCAGGGGTGGCTGGGCTGACTACACCACCAGGCCCAGGGATGGCTGGGCAGACTACACCACCAGGCCCAGGGGTGGCTGGGCTGACTACACCACCAGGCCCAGTGGTGGCTGGGCTGACTACACCACCAGACCCAGGGGTGGCTGGGCTGACTACACCACCAGACCCAGGGGTGGCTGGTCTGACTACACCACCAGGCCCAGGGGTGGCTGGGATAACTACACCACAGGTCCAGGGGTGGCTGGGCAGACTACACCACCAGGCCCAGGGGTGGCTGGGCTGACTACACCACCAGGCCCAGGAGTGGCTGGGCTGACTTCACCACCAGGTCCAGGGATGGCTGGGCAGACTACACCACCAGGCCCTGGGGTCGCTGGGCTGACTACACCACCAGGCCCAGTGGTGGCTGGGCTGACTACACCACCAGGCCCAGGGGTGGCTGGGCTGACTACACCACCAGGCCCAGGGGTGGCTGGGCTGACTTCACCACCAGGTCCAGGGATGGCTGGGCAGACTACACCACCAGGCCCAGGGGTTGCTGGGCTGACTACACCCCAAGGCCCAAGGGTCGCTGGGCTGACTACACCACCAGGCCCAGGTGTAGCTGGGCAGACTACACCACCAGGACCAGGGGTGGCTGGGCATACTACACCACCAGGACCAGGGGTGGCTGGGCAGACTACACCACCAGGCCCAGGTGTGGCTGGGCTGACTACACCACCAGGCCCAGGGGTGGCTGGGCTGACTACACCACCAGGCCCAGGTGTGGCTGGGCTGACTACACCACCAGGCCCAGGGGTGGCTGGGCTGACTACACCACCAGGCCCAGGGGTGGCTGGGCTGACTACATCACCAGGCCCAGGGGTGGCTGGGCAGACTACACCACCAGGCCCAGGGGTGGCTGGGCAGACTACACCACCAGGCCCAGGGGTGGCTGGGCAGACTACTTATTTACGATGACGCCCTACGAACAGTGGGTTAACTGCCTTGTTCAGGAGCAGAATAACAGATTTTTACTTTGTCAGCTCGGTGATTCAATCTAGCAACCTTTTGGTTACTGGCCCCACGCTCTAACCACTAGGCTACCTGCCGCCCGATGACACGTGAGGTCATATAGGTCATTGTGTAGTAAAGATTAAGACTAACAGTGGTAGTAGCCAACAATAAGGAACAATTCCAGGCAAACAGAAAGTGTCCAGATAAAAATATTTGATAAATATTAGGTGCCACTTACCCAGACACACTTGTCTAAACTGATGGGTCATGTGACATAAATGCTTCAACCCTCAGCCACATCCAGTGGTGGGAAAATACTAATACTACTACTTTTACTACAGAGTAAAAGTATAAATCATTTCAAATTCCTTATATTAAACCAGACGACACAATTGTATGTTTTTATTTATTATTTATTTATTGACGGAGAGCCAGGGGCACAATGTACTTAAGCATCAAAAGTAAAAGTAAATATATAAATAATTTCAAATTGCTTATATTAAGCAAACCAGACGGCACAATTGTATATTTTCAATATTTATGTACGGATAGCCAGGGGCACACTACAACACTCAGACATAATTTACAAACAAAGAATTTGTGTTTAGTGAGTCTGCCAGATCAGAGGCAGTAGGTATGACCAGGGATGTTCTCTTGATAAGTGTGTGAATTGGACCATTTTCCTGTCAAAATTGTACTTTTGGGTGTCAAGGAAAATATACAGAGTAAAAAGTACATTCTTTTCTTTAGGAATGTAGTGAAGTAAAAGTTGCCAAAAAATATCGATAGTAAAGTAATGTACAGATACTCCAAAAAACTACTTAAGTACTGGGCTGACTACACCACCAGACCCAGGACCAGGGGTGGCTGGGCTGACTACACCATCAGACCCAGGACTAGGGGTGGCTGGGCTGACTACACCATCAGACCCAGGACTAGGGGTGGCTGGGCTGACTACACCATCAGACCCAGGACCAGGGGTGGCTGGGCTGACCACACCATCAGACCCAGGACCAGGGGTGGCTGGGCTGACTACACCATCAGACCCAGGACCTGTGGTGGCTGGGCTGACTACACCATCAGACCCAGGACCAGGGGTGGCTGGGCTGACTACACCATCAGGCACAGGACTAGGGGTGGCTGGGCTGACTACACCACCAGGCACAGGACTAGGGGTGGCTGGGCTGACTACACCATCAGGCCTAGACCCAGGGGTGGCTGGGCTGACTACACCATCAGGCCAAGGCCCAGTGGTGGCTGGGCTGACTACACCATCAGTCCTAGGCCTAGGGGTGGCTGGGTTGACTACACCACCAGGCCCAGGGGTGGCTGGGCTGACTACACCATCAGGCCTAGACCCAGGGGTGGCTGGGCTGACTACACCATCAGGCCAAGGCCCAGTGGTGGCTGGGCTGACTACACCATCAGTCCTAGGCCTAGGGGTGGCTGGGTTGACTACACCACCAGGCCCAGGGGTGGCTGGGCTGACTACACCATCAAGCCCAGGGGTGGCTGGGCTGACAACACCATCAGGCCTGGTAGTCCAGTTAGGCTCTGATACTGTTTGAAGTCCTGTGAGTGTTCTGCTGCACTGGTGGCCTGCTGGGCTTGGTTGCCATGACTACCCTAATTACCACACTTTACTACCAAACTTTACAACACAGGAAAGGAGCCATTATATGTTTTGCTGGGCATTCGCCTCCCTTCTGGGGCACATGTCAAAGGTCATGCAATGGAACCCCAAATCATTTCACTTTGAGACGTTCACTAGGAATCATATAGTACAAACACAACACTAACGAGAGGAGAGAGAGTTTGTATTTTATGCGTGATGTGGGAGAATGAAAGGAAATAACTGGGCACAAAGTAGAACTTTGATAACATCAACAGTTTTGGATGTTTGTTTTTCGTCTGTAGTTACTCAACTACACTGATGTCAATTGGAGATTTTTGCTGTTGACAAATTATTATCTGTAAGTCATTGTATATTTTTAGTCTGAATTCACATCAATCAGACATCAATCAAAAACAGAGTATGTTGTGTTATATATTACAGGT
The DNA here is from genome assembly GCF_036934945.1 of Oncorhynchus masou masou. Classification (NCBI taxonomy): domain Eukaryota; kingdom Metazoa; phylum Chordata; class Actinopteri; order Salmoniformes; family Salmonidae; genus Oncorhynchus; species Oncorhynchus masou. The sequence continues at coordinate 87,958,729 of NC_088240.1, forward strand.
GACATGCATGATGTCAAACATCTCTTAAAAGGGCCTGGTCCACTTACTCTGAGAAGGGGAACAAAGGGGTCCTACATGAAACATACCTGTATAACAACAATCACACATCCACTTTCTTTGATTGTCAGGTTCATTTTGGCTACAGCAAAGATCTACACTTCATTTAACCCAAATGACAAACTAATTAAGGGAAATACAGAGATGAGACCTATTTACAATCATTTACTTCTCAAAACCACTGAGAGGCGAAGTATGAGCAAACCTCTCAATAACACTTACCCATAAAACTGCTTTGTCATCTAATGTAAAACATTAAATAATTGACCCAGAACTGAGTAATATACTAGATATGAGTAACAGCACTGATTTCCCATACAGCTTCCACCTCCAGTATATTCAGACATAGCCCATCGAGAGTTAATGCTGTGTGACACAGAAACAGAGTCATAATTGCATGTTTACTTCTGCTCGTGTAATGGCTGGGTAATGCTGTGTTACCCTACAGATGTAGGATCTTAATTTGATCAGTCTTTTGTTGCTGATAATTTTCCTGCATGTCTTCCTGCACGACAGGAAATGCAAACCTGTATTTTAAGTTAAAAAAGGCTTCTAAAAGTTTGTAATTTCCGCTTTGAAATGTCAGACTTGATTTACCCTTTTATTTTTTTAAAATAAAAGTCCATTAATTAGAATTCACATAATAATTCACAGTTCATGTTGCTGCAGGATTATTTTCCTGCTGTAGAAAACTGGTCCAAATATCTGTCCCCTATCTCTCTCCGCAACCTAATCTAGACAATCAGTCGTACTACACTGTTTAGTTCCCAACCAGCAGAACATTAGACCCAGGATACTACTGCTGCTGCTGTTGGTTCAACCAGTGGAACATTAGACCCAGGATACTACTGCTGCTGCTGTTGGTACAACCAGTGGAACATTAGACCCAGGATACTACTGCTGTTGCTGTTGGTTCAACCAGTGGAACATTAGACCCAGGATACTACTGCTGCTGCTGTTGGTTCAACCAGTGGAACATTAGACCCAGGATACTACTGCTGGTGCTGTTGGTTCAACCAGTGGAACATTAGACCCAGGATACTACTGCTGCTGCTGTTGGTTCAACCAGTGGAACGTTAGACCCAGGATACACCATCAAAGGGATACTACTGCTGCTGTTGCTGAACATTGGAATACACCATCAAAGGGTAAATTGACAAGATGGGTTAAAATGCATTGTGGAGAATGGTCTATAGAATAGGATTTGATTAAAAAGTAATAAAATAGATTAGATTATAAATGAATCGAGCAAATCAAAGGAAATTGGAGCTAATTCATTCCCAATGCTTTGAGACATTTCTCCTGATGAATGGATGAATGAAAGACATTTTTATTTTAGTGTCAAATCGTCAATTGGCAACTCATCCCTTATGGGATTAATTGACACATAAACAAATATTACAAGACTTCACTATGGTAATTAAATTATAATTCTTCTTCCGGTGTTCTCTGCATTGTGCATCACATAAAGAGTGAAAACAAAACTCAGGTTGAAATCAATACATAATAGTAAATTACATCCCCAGAGCAGTAAAATAATATACATACATACATACACACTGTATACATACACACATACATACATACATACATACATACATACATACATACATACATACATACATACATACATACATACATACATACATACATACATACATACATACATACATACATACATACATACGTACATACATACATACATACGTACATACATACATACATACGTACATATGTACACACATACACACATACACATTGTATACATACATACATACATACATACATACATACATACATACATACATACATACATACATACATACATACATACATACATACATTTACATTTAAGTCATTTAGCAGACGCTCTTATCCAGAGCGACTTACAAATTGGTGAATTCACCTTCTGACATCCAGTGGAACAGCCACTTTACAATAGTGCATCTAAATCATTAAGGGGGGGGGTGAGAAGGATTACTTATCCTATCCTAGGTATTCCTTGAAGAGGTGGGGTTTCAGGTGTCTCCGGAAGGTGGTGATTGACTCCGCTGTCCTGGCGTCGTGAGGGAGTTTGTTCCACCATTGGGGGGCCAGAGCAGCGAACAGTTTTGACTGGGCTGAGCGGGAACTGTACTTCCTCAATGGTAGGGAGGCGAGCAGGCCAGAGGTGGATGAACGCAGTGCCCTTGCTTGGGTGTAGGGCCTGATCAGAGCCTGGAGGTACTGCGGTGCCGTTCCCCTCACAGCTCCGTAGGCAAGCACCATGGTCTTGTAGCGGATGCGAGCTTCAACTGGAAGCCAGTGGAGAGAGCGGAGGAGCGGGGTGACGTGAGAGAACTTGGGAAGGTTGAACACCAGACGGGCTGCGGCGTTCTGGATGAGTTGTAGGGGTTTAATGGCACAGGCAGGGAGCCCAGCCAACAGCGAGTTGCAGTAATCCAGACGGGAGATGACAAGTGCCTGGATTAGGACCTGCGCCGCTTCCTGTGTGAGGCAGGGTCGTACTCTGCGGATGTTGTAGAGCATGAACCTACAGGAACGGGCCACCGCCATGATGTTGGTTGAGAACGACAGGGTGTTGTCCAGGATCACGCCAAGGTTCTTAGCGCTCCGGGAGGAGGACACAATGGAGTTGTCAACCGTGATGGCGAGATCATGGAACGGGCAGTCCTTCCCCGGGAGGAAGAGCAGCTCCGTCTTGCCGAGGTTCAGCTTGAGGTGGTGATCCGTCATCCACACTGATATGTCTGCCAGACATGCAGAGATGCGATTCGCCACCTGGTCATCAGAAGGGGAAAGGAGAAGATTAATTGTGTGTCGTCTGCATAGCAATGATAGGAGAGACCATGTGAGGTTATGACAGAGCCAAGTGACTTGGTGTATAGCGAGAATAGGAGAGGGCCTAGAACAGAGCCCTGGGGGACACCAGTGGTGAGAGCGCGTGGCGAGGAGACAGATTCTCGCCACGCCACCTGGTAGGAGCGACCTGTCAGGTAGGACGCAATCCAAGCGTGGGCCGCGCCGGAGATGCCCAACTCGGAGAGGGTGGAGAGGAGGATCTGATGGTTCACAGTATCGAAGGCAGCCGATAGGTCTAGAAGGATGAGAGCAGAGGAGAGAGAGTTAGCTTTAGCAGTGCGGAGCGCCTCCGTGATACAGAGAAGAGCAGTCTCAGTTAAATGACTAGTCTTGAAACCTGACTGATTTGGATCAAGAAGGTCATTCTGAGAGAGATAGCGGGAGAGCTGGCCAAGGACGGCACGTTCAAGAGTTTTGGAGAGAAAAGAAAGAAGGGATACTGGTCTGTAGTTGTTGACATCGGAGGGATCGAGTGTAGGTTTTTTCAGAAGGGGTGCAACTCTCGCTCTCTTGAAGACGGAAGGGACGTAGCCAGCGGTCAGGGATGAGTTGATGAGCGAGGTGAGGTAAGGGAGAAGGTCTCCGGAAATGGTCTGGAGAAGAGAGGAGGGGATAGGGTCAAGCGGGCAGGTTGTTGGGCGGCCGGCCGTCACAAGAAGCGAGATTTCATCTGGAGAGAGAGGGGAGAAAGAGGGCAGAGCACAGGGTAGGGCAGTGTGAGCAGAACCAGCGGTGTCGTTTGACTTAGCAAACGAGGATCGGATGTCGTCGACCTTCCTTTCAAAATGGTTGACGAAGTCATCTGCAGAGAGGGAGGAGGGGGGGGAGGGGGAGGAGGATTCAGGAGGGAGGAGAAGGTGGCAAAGAGCTTCCTAGGGTTAGAGGCAGATGCTTGGAATTTAGAGTGGTAGAAAGTGGCTTTAGCAGCAAAGACAGAGGAGGAAAATGTAGAGAGGAGGGAGTGAAAGGATGCCAGGTCCGCAGGGAGGCGAGTTTTCCTCCATTTCCGCTCGGCTGCCCGGAGCTCTGTTCTGTGAGCTCGCAATGAGTCGTCGAGCCACGGAGCGGGAGGGGAGGACCGAGCCGGCCT
>NC_088240.1:87967737-87974600 GCF_036934945.1 Oncorhynchus masou masou
ACCCTGGTGACACGGTGATTGGGGAGGGAGATAAGTCAAGCTTTACGTTGTCTTGCATCGTTAAAGCAGGGAGATACCAGGGTCCTCGGAACGGGTCAGCGTCCTAAATGGCACCCTATTCCCTATATAGTGCACTATTTGACCAGAACCCTATGGGCCACTACATAGGGAATATGCTTGTAGTGCACTATATAGGGAATAGGGTGCCATTTGAGAGGCAGATGGGTTTCCTGCAGGGATCAGGGTACAGACACATGACACGGTGGTATTATCTCTAAGAGGTTTTGGGTTGTTTAACGAGACTGAACACTTTCAACTCTCAACTTCTGTGACTCACCGGATTAGTTTCACAAACATCTCAATCTAATATAGATGATACAGTTATCGGATCATCGTACATAGTTCAGTACTTAAAACAGCCTTCCATGTCTTTAATATCGTACAACCAAATCTTATTACAAAACTTTTTGAAGATAACTTCTCATCAAGCACCAAATATTAATATTCGCAATAAAATGTGCCAACATACATGTTCTCTAAATAAAGATAAGAAAAGCAGAAATTGGTATTTATAAGCTATACCATAATCAAAAAAATACTTGTAAAACATAACATCTATAAATATAATCCTAAAAAGAAAGTGTGTGCAATTTCCCTATTGTAACTAGTGATCATCCACCCACTATTTTGTCGGTATCAATTCCTAAATATCGCATCATTGCAAACTTGTCCATGTTAGCTTCAGTATGACTGTTGTTTGTGTCATACAGTTCTCCATGCTATTCTATCCTGTAGTAGCATTTTGCATGTATGAGTATCACATCAGTATTCCACACGGTCTCAGCTGGAGAAGTTCATTGATGTGGGCCTATTTGTTGAGAGGAACTGTGGTTCTCTCCAGCCCTGTTCAGTCCAGAAGCAGATACACCAGGATATCATTGGTAGATTCAGTCGGACCACAATGGAAACTTGCAGTCAGGATCATCTCTTACACCATCCAATCAACTTTTGTTTGTTCCTTGTTGTTGTTGTTGTTGTTGTTGTTGTTGTTGTCAGGGTCACCTGACCAGGTGGCTGATGATGAGGACTATATCCTGTGCAGTGTCATCTTGGCAGAGGGACACGGTTCTGGGGCCATATGTGATGAGTCAGCCTGTTGACGACCTGCTTCACAAACGCCCCTGCTGGGAAATGAGGACAGAGATGCTGGTGACTCATAGATACTAGAACACTAAAGCCTGGCTTGTCGCCCTAACAACCACTCAAAACAAAGAACAAAAGATAAAAAAGTCCCCCAAAAATAATGGTAAGAACTACACCCGAAGACACTTCCAATCCCCCATTTATTTTTTTTGCGGGTATCAATTCCTAAATATTGCATCATATACACACACACACATATACATACATACATACATACATACATACATACATACATACATACATACATACATACATACATACATACATACATACATACATACATACATACATACATACGTACATACGTACATACGTACATACATACATACATACATACATACATACATACATACAACTTAAGTCGGAAGTTTACAAACGACTTAGCCAAATACATTTAAACTCCATTTTTCACAATTCCTGACATTTAATCCTAGTAAAAATTCCCTGTCTTAGGTCAGTTAAGATCACCACTTTATTTTAAGAATGTGAATTGTCAGAATAATAGTAGAGAGAATTATTTATTTCAGCTTTTCTTTCTTTCATCACATTCCCAGTGGGTCAGAAGTTTACATACACTCAGTTAGTATTTGCTAACATTGCCTTTAAATTGTTTAACTTGGGTCAAACGTTTCGGGTAGTCTTCCACAAGCGTCCCACAATAAGTTGGGTAAATTTTGGCCCATTCCTCCTGACAGAGGACTGAATCAGGTTTGTTGGCCTCCTTGCTCACACACACTTTTTCAGTTCTGCCCACAAATTTCTATGGGATTGAGGTCAGGGCTTTGTGATGGCCACTCCAATACCTTGACTTTGTTGTCGTTAAGTCATTTTCCACAACTTTGGAAGTATACTTGGGGTCATTGTCCATTTGGAAGACCCATTTGCAACCAAGCTTTAACTTCCTGACCGATGTCTTGAGATGTTGCTTCAATATATCCACATCATTTTCCTACCTCATGATGCCATCTATTTTGTGAAGTGCACAAGTCCCTCCTGCAGTAAAGCACCCCCACAACATGATGCTTCCACCACCGTGCTTCACGGTTGGGATGGTGTTCTTCGGCTTGCAAGCCTCCCCCTTTTTCCTCCAAACATAAAGATGGTCATTATGGCCAAACAGTTCTATTTTTGTTTCATCAAACCAGAGGACATTTCTAACAAAAAGTCTGATCTTTGTCCCCATGTGCAGTTGCAAACCATAGTCTGGCTTTTTTATGGCGGTTTAGGAGCAGTGGCTTCTTCCTGTATCACAACTGCCCGTTATTGGGAGTCCTAAAGAGTGGCGCACAATTGGCCCAGCATCATCCGGATTAGGGTTTGGCCGGGGTAGGCCGTCTTGATAAATAATAGTTGACTTGCCTGGTTAAATAAATAAAATAATAAACATACCATTGACTATTTTCCATCACTCAAACAACGTCCTTGTGTTTATAACTCTGAAACAAGCCTCTGCATAAGATCAAGATGCCGCAGCTCAGCTCATGCCTGCCTCAATTTTCTCTGCTTCCTCTAATACTCCCCATTTGTTGAGATTGGTTCCAAATTAGCTCACAATTAAAGTTCCCTGACATGTTAGGAGGACGGAAGAAGGAGATCATTGTAATGCTGTAACAACACATCAGTTATCAGGGTGACATGAGTATCACTATGTGCTGTGTTGTGGGGGACGTGGGGCCGGCAGGTTAATGAAGGCAGGGGGATTAGCACCCGGGAGAGAAAGAGAGAGAGAGTGGAACCTAAGGGATAGGGGGGCCATGGCCGCTGTCATTAGACTAGTTAATTACCCCCAGGCCAGGACAGGGCCGGGCTAAACCAGGACAGGAAGAGAGGGGACCAGGACAGGGCTATAGCAGGACAGGAAGAGAGGTGGCCAGGAAACTAATATTACTATACGATAAAAACTACCTCACTAACAAACTAATATTACTATACGATAAAAACTACCTCACTAACAAACTAATATTACTGTACGGTAGAAACTACCTCACTAACAAACTAATATTACTATACGATAAAAACTACTTCACTAACAAACTAATATTACTGTACGGTTGAAACTACCTCATCAACAAACTAACATTACTGTACGGTTGAAACTACCTCATTAACAAACTAATATTACTGTACGGTTGAAACTACCTCATTAACAAACTAATATTACTGTACGGTAGGCACCCCATTTGACATTCTCCTGGCCGACCTGAGGCACTTGTTCAGTAAGATACATCACAGGCCCATGTTAAAGGTAAAAATCTGTTGTTCTGCCACTGAGCAAGGCAGTTAACCCACTGTTCCCCGGGTGCCGAAGACGTGGATGTCGATTAAGGCAGCACCCCGCACCTCTCTGATTCAGAGGGGTTGGGTTAAATGTGGAAGATACATTTCAGTTGAAGGCATTCAGTTGTACAACTGACTAGGTGTCCCCCTTTCCCTTTCCCTAAAGTAACTTCCTTTAAATTCTTAAAATTTAGTGCACAGAATCCCTTTGACATGATCTGATTTGACTACAAATGCATTGGAAACATGATTCAAAGCATAGCCACATGTGTTGTAGGACTAGCGGCGTTGTGCGGAGCCTGCCTGGATGTGAAGGTGGTATGATAACACAGCCAAAAGACTGAAACAGTTTTGAGAGCCAAACAGTTCACATTTACCAAGGAGGTGTTTCTCTCTGCTTCCTCAGAAAATAAGATTTCTGCTACGTTCTCAAAACTGTAACTCTGTTTAAATATATAGCAGCCTATATTAATCATGGTTGGACATAAACAAGAACATTTTAAATCATTGTGTTTGGGGCAGAAACCGCTTTTCCCTTCATATGTGTGTTTACGCCTCCTATGAGGGGCCCTGTATTTACCGGAGAACACAAATAATCATCCCCCTCAAATGAAAAATCAGCCTTTATCATCCATGAACGTCTGCAATGCCTTTGTGTACTCTCGTGCTGCCTCCTGATTGCTTGTTTATTATTCCAGGGTGGCCTCTGAGCCAATGGGGGCGAGCCAGCTACCTCAAGGTGCCAAGTCATTCCCAGCCATTTCCTGTCTGTGACATCATTGTGTATTCCCCAGAAAGCACCCTGATCCGTGTCTTGTCTGCAGCCTGGGTGGCACACGGCGCACACAGCTAGCGTAAACACAAGGTGCAGTGGTGAACCAGTCATTTAGCCTGTTCTCTGGGCAGCTATGAAGGGAGAACTCAGGGCTCTGGATGCAAGCTGATGCCACGTTTCCATTACTCAGTCACTTTGGATTACCAATGTACCATATTCACTGTGATGAAACACTGACCTGTTATGATTTGATTCAGACGGTTAATTCTTGCTGAATTGTTGTGCTGGAATCTGTCATTTGCCAACTCAAACATACTGTGTGCCTTCAGATTGACTAAAGCAAGAGTTGCATACTTCATTTGCTGGTCAGTGGAAAGGCCAATTCAATTGAGGGTCCAAATTAATTGGCCTTTCCTCTGACCAGCAAATTAAGTATGCAAATCTTGCTTTAGTCAATTCTCTCTCAACATAGCTCATTAAACTAACCAATGCAAAGTGTAGCAAGAAGGTATTTAATTTACCATAACTTTATACATGGACTAGATTAGATTGTATTGGTTATTTGAGACCTACCTGAAAGTCATGTTGACTTTTCCTCAAAAAGCCTCATTTGATCATCTATTCCTGGAACATTTCTCTAAACATTTCTGTATTCTTTGATTGTAATGTAAGGACATGTGACTTATAAAAAGGCAAGCCTAACTGGTCTGTTTCATTTTCTCTCTTCACACTGATGAAGGCTGCAAAGCCAAAACGTCCGTGTACGCAATTCCTGATGCAGTGAAAAAAAGCTTCATGCGACATGGATTTGAGTGCGAACCCATCACACCTTTTGTTTGACTGAATTCACAATTAGGCACCAGCCAAGCTTCTGGGAGAGCACCATGACCCCTTCTGATTAACTCTCTCACCAACCCACCTGAGAGAGAAGCTGCTCTCTCTCTCTCCAGCTATACATCGATTCACAAATCCAAGGGAAATCCTAATGAAAACAAGCTTTCCTCCAAGGCTGACATGATATGGGTCAAAGAATTACACCCTATTCCCTACATAGTGCACTACTTTTGACAAGAGCCCTATGAGCCCTGGTCAAAAGTAGTGCACTACAGTATATGGGAATAGGGGGCCATTTGGAACTGACTCAATATGGTTTCAGTTATATACTGAAACAATGATCTGAGATCTGTAAATCAAACATGAAAAGGCCTTGGAGAAAAAGACAGAATAGATTTTTCATTGGTCATCCAGTCAGGCAATACTTTGTCCATCTCTTCGGGAATGGAAAGGTTCAGTCATCCCCATCTGTAGTATTGTACAGCACTGCTTTCATGAATACGCCTGCTTATCAAAATGACTACTACTTTCAAATATTCTCCAGTTGATTGACACAATAAAGATATAGGCTTTAGTCTCAGTGCTGAAATGGTACATTTAGTGCACTGTGGATGTGCACCTCTACTCATTCCCAGCTTCCAATGGGCTCATTCAATCCCTGTCCCATCCTCCTCCCCAAGTTGTTGTTGTAACTATATGTTTTCAAACACCTTACCTGCTAAATGCATGTAAGTAAGTGAGTAAATACAGAAACAACTCATGCCATGTCAGAGCTTCTTCCACTTAGTAAACCTCATAGACATCTTGCCTTTCCACACAGCTCTCAGGGTTTTTCATTGTAAAGCACAAGGCAGCTAGGGGTTGTGACTCAAATGGAACACTATTCCCTATATAGTGCACTACTTTTAACCAGGTCAAAAATAATACACTATACAGGCAATAGGGAGACATTTGGCATGCATCCACACTGCTCCTACAACAGCAAAGCTAAACAGATTCAACAAGCCCTCCCCTTACCTTCTAGAACAGTACAGAGCTACAGGGGAGATGGTGGGAGTCTCAAATGGCCCTCTATTCCCTATATAGTGCAATACTTTTGACCAAGGTCCATAGATAAAAAGGATGCACTATATAGGCAATAGGTACCATTTGGGATGCAACCAGGGACCTTACTCTTCATTTCTGCTGAGTCTCACTTTGTCTGTAATAATAATCATAATCTTACCTTCCATAATATACAGCTAAGAGTGCAGGAACCAATGCGACTGGTCCTTTCTTTTCAGAGACCCTGAGGTGATCTCTCTGACACTGGAGGATGTGTCAATGTAAGCTGGTGTATAGCAACTATGCGTGGACAACACCAAATTAATTGTTGCAATTTTAGATATTTATCTTGTAGAGCAGCACATCTGGACTGAATATGAGGGGTTTCGTTCATGAATTATTCATAGATTTTCAGTATTCAAACAATCAGCAGACTTACAACCTCAGGGTGTGTGTGTGTGTGTGTGTGTGTGTGTGTGTGTGTGTGTGTGTGTGTGTGTGTGTGTGCGTGCGTGTGTGTGTGCGTGTGTGTGTGTGTGTGTGTGTGTGTGTGTGTGTGTGTGTGTGTGTGTGTGTGTGTGTGTGTGTGTGTGTGTGTGTGTGTGTGTGTGTGTGTGTGTGTGTGTTGGTCTCCTGTCTACCAAAGCCTTGTCTGGATTGAAATACTGTATATTTGATCTTATCTCCAGCCCTGGTCTGCACCGGTCCTTTGTTGAATCCTCACATAGTT